>NC_091180.1:25506600-25534100 GCF_040958095.1 Procambarus clarkii
ATGGTACCATTATGTCAAATTTAAATCTCTTTTAAAAGCACTAAATATTGGTCGATGATAGTCATATTTTAAAACATATTTTATTATATGAGGATGAAGTGCAATGGCGCACTAATCTATGCAAATAATTAAACAATATTTTGAAAACACGAGGATATTTAGACCATATTTCGATCCCAACGTGGGATCCTCTTCACTCCCTGCTGAAGAGGATCCCAAGTTGGGATCGAAATATATATATATATATATATATATATATATATATATATATATATATATATATATATATATATATATATATATATGCAAACAAGCCTGAATGGTCCCCAGGACTATATACAACTGAAAACTCACACCCCAGAAGTGACTCGAACCCATACTCCCACAACTGGTATGTACAGGGACGCCTTAATCCGCTTGACCATCACGACCGGACATAAGGAAGTGATAGCCGAGGCTATTTGAACCACTTCCCCGCCGGCACTCGGATGGTAATCTTGGGCATAGCATTTTATCAAATCACCTCATTCTTTGGGGCACACGTGAGGAACACAAATGCAAACAAGCCTGAATGGTCCCCAGGACTATATACAACTGAAAACTCACACCCCAGAAGTGACTCGAACCCATACTCCCACAACTGGTATGTACAGGGACGCCTTAATCCGCTTGACCATCACGACCGGACATAAGGAAGTGATAGCCGAGGCTATTTGAACCACTTCCCCGCCGGCACTCGGATGGTAATCTTGGGCATAGCATTTTATCAAATCACCTCATTCTTTGGGGCACACGTGAGGAACACAAATGCAAACAAGCCTGAATGGTCCCCAGGACTATATACAACTGAAAACTCACACCCCAGAAGTGACTCGAACCCATACTCCCACAACTGGTATGTACAGGGACGCCTTAATCCGCTTGACCATCACGACCGGACATAAGGAAGTGATAGCCGAGGCTATTTGAACCACTTCCCCGCCGGCACTCGGATGGTAATCTTGGGCATAGCATTTTATCAAATCACCTCATTCTTTGGGGCACACGTGAGGAACACAAATGCAAACAAGCCTGAATGGTCCCCAGGACTATATACAACTGAAAACTCACACCCCAGAAGTGACTCGAACCCATACTCCCACAACTGGTATGTACAGGGACGCCTTAATCCGCTTGACCATCACGACCGGACATAAGGAAGTGATAGCCGAGGCTATTTGAACCACTTCCCCGCCGGCACTCGGATGGTAATCTTGGGCATAGCATTTTATCAAATCACCTCATTCTTTGGGGCACACGTGAGGAACACAAATGCAAACAAGCCTGAATGGTCCCCAGGACTATATACAACTGAAAACTCACACCCCAGAAGTGACTCGAACCCATACTCCCACAACTGGTATGTACAGGGACGCCTTAATCCGCTTGACCATCACGACCGGACATAAGGAAGTGATAGCCGAGGCTATTTGAACCACTTCCCCGCCGGCACTCGGATGGTAATCTTGGGCATAGCATTTTATCAAATCACCTCATTCTTTGGGGCACACGTGAGGAACACAAATGCAAACAAGCCTGAATGGTCCCCAGGACTATATACAACTGAAAACTCACACCCCAGAAGTGACTCGAACCCATACTCCCACAACTGGTATGTACAGGGACGCCTTAATCCGCTTGACCATCACGACCGGACATAAGGAAGTGATAGCCGAGGCTATTTGAACCACTTCCCCGCCGGCACTCGGATGGTAATCTTGGGCATAGCATTTTATCAAATCACCTCATTCTTTGGGGCACACGTGAGGAACACAAATGCAAACAAGCCTGAATGGTCCCCAGGACTATATACAACTGAAAACTCACACCCCAGAAGTGACTCGAACCCATACTCCCACAACTGGTATGTACAGGGACGCCTTAATCCGCTTGACCATCACGACCGGACATAAGGAAGTGATAGCCGAGGCTATTTGAACCACTTCCCCGCCGGCACTCGGATGGTAATCTTGGGCATAGCATTTTATCAAATCACCTCATTCTTTGGGGCACACGTGAGGAACACAAATGCAAACAAGCCTGAATGGTCCCCAGGACTATATACAACTGAAAACTCACACCCCAGAAGTGACTCGAACCCATACTCCCACAACTGGTATGTACAGGGACGCCTTAATCCGCTTGACCATCACGACCGGACATAAGGAAGTGATAGCCGAGGCTATTTGAACCACTTCCCCGCCGGCACTCGGATGGTAATCTTGGGCATAGCATTTTATCAAATCACCTCATTCTTTGGGGCACACGTGAGGAACACAAATGCAAACAAGCCTGAATGGTCCCCAGGACTATATACAACTGAAAACTCACACCCCAGAAGTGACTCGAACCCATACTCCCACAACTGGTATGTACAGGGACGCCTTAATCCGCTTGACCATCACGACCGGACATAAGGAAGTGATAGCCGAGGCTATTTGAACCACTTCCCCGCCGGCACTCGGATGGTAATCTTGGGCATAGCATTTTATCAAATCACCTCATTCTTTGGGGCACACGTGAGGAACACAAATGCAAACAAGCCTGAATGGTCCCCAGGACTATATACAACTGAAAACTCACACCCCAGAAGTGACTCGAACCCATACTCCCACAACTGGTATGTACAGGGACGCCTTAATCCGCTTGACCATCACGACCGGACATAAGGAAGTGATAGCCGAGGCTATTTGAACCACTTCCCCGCCGGCACTCGGATGGTAATCTTGGGCATAGCATTTTATCAAATCACCTCATTCTTTGGGGCACACGTGAGGAACACAAATGCAAACAAGCCTGAATGGTCCCCAGGACTATATACAACTGAAAACTCACACCCCAGAAGTGACTCGAACCCATACTCCCACAACTGGTATGTACAGGGACGCCTTAATCCGCTTGACCATCACGACCGGACATAAGGAAGTGATAGCCGAGGCTATTTGAACCACTTCCCCGCCGGCACTCGGATGGTAATCTTGGGCATAGCATTTTATCAAATCACCTCATTCTTTGGGGCACACGTGAGGAACACAAATGCAAACAAGCCTGAATGGTCCCCAGGACTATATACAACTGAAAACTCACACCCCAGAAGTGACTCGAACCCATACTCCCACAACTGGTATGTACAGGGACGCCTTAATCCGCTTGACCATCACGACCGGACATAAGGAAGTGATAGCCGAGGCTATTTGAACCACTTCCCCGCCGGCACTCGGATGGTAATCTTGGGCATAGCATTTTATCAAATCACCTCATTCTTTGGGGCACACGTGAGGAACACAAATGCAAACAAGCCTGAATGGTCCCCAGGACTATATACAACTGAAAACTCACACCCCAGAAGTGACTCGAACCCATACTCCCACAACTGGTATGTACAGGGACGCCTTAATCCGCTTGACCATCACGACCGGACATAAGGAAGTGATAGCCGAGGCTATTTGAACCACTTCCCCGCCGGCACTCGGATGGTAATCTTGGGCATAGCATTTTATCAAATCACCTCATTCTTTGGGGCACACGTGAGGAACACAAATGCAAACAAGCCTGAATGGTCCCCAGGACTATATACAACTGAAAACTCACACCCCAGAAGTGACTCGAACCCATACTCCCACAACTGGTATGTACAGGGACGCCTTAATCCGCTTGACCATCACGACCGGACATAAGGAAGTGATAGCCGAGGCTATTTGAACCACTTCCCCGCCGGCACTCGGATGGTAATCTTGGGCATAGCATTTTATCAAATCACCTCATTCTTTGGGGCACACGTGAGGAACACAAATGCAAACAAGCCTGAATGGTCCCCAGGACTATATACAACTGAAAACTCACACCCCAGAAGTGACTCGAACCCATACTCCCACAACTGGTATGTACAGGGACGCCTTAATCCGCTTGACCATCACGACCGGACATAAGGAAGTGATAGCCGAGGCTATTTGAACCACTTCCCCGCCGGCACTCGGATGGTAATCTTGGGCATAGCATTTTATCAAATCACCTCATTCTTTGGGGCACACGTGAGGAACACAAATGCAAACAAGCCTGAATGGTCCCCAGGACTATATACAACTGAAAACTCACACCCCAGAAGTGACTCGAACCCATACTCCCACAACTGGTATGTACAGGGACGCCTTAATCCGCTTGACCATCACGACCGGACATAAGGAAGTGATAGCCGAGGCTATTTGAACCACTTCCCCGCCGGCACTCGGATGGTAATCTTGGGCATAGCATTTTATCAATAGCATTGTGTTCCTCACGTGTGCCCCAAAGAATGAGGTGATTTGATAAAATGCTATGCCCAAGATTACCATCCGAGTGCCGGCGGGGAAGTGGTTCAAATAGCCTCGGCTATCACTTCCTTATGTCCGGTCGTGATGGTCAAGCGGATTAAGGCGTCCCTGTACATACCAGTTGTGGGAGTATGGGTTCGAGTCACTTCTGGGGTGTGAGTTTTCAGTTGTATATAGTCCTGGGGACCATTCAGGCTTGTTTGCATTTGTGTTCCTCACGTGTGCCCCAAAGAATGAGGTGATTTGATAAAATGCTATGCCCAAGATTACCATCCGAGTGCCGGCGGGGAAGTGGTTCAAATAGCCTCGGCTATCACTTCCTTATGTCCGGTCGTGATGGTCAAGCGGATTAAGGCGTCCCTGTACATACCAGTTGTGGGAGTATGGGTTCGAGTCACTTCTGGGGTGTGAGTTTTCAGTTGTATATAGTCCTGGGGACCATTCAGGCTTGTTTGCATTTGTGTTCCTCACGTGTGCCCCAAAGAATGAGGTGATTTGATAAAATGCTATGCCCAAGATTACCATCCGAGTGCCGGCGGGGAAGTGGTTCAAATAGCCTCGGCTATCACTTCCTTATGTCCGGTCGTGATGGTCAAGCGGATTAAGGCGTCCCTGTACATACCAGTTGTGGGAGTATGGGTTCGAGTCACTTCTGGGGTGTGAGTTTTCAGTTGTATATAGTCCTGGGGACCATTCAGGCTTGTTTGCATTTGTGTTCCTCACGTGTGCCCCAAAGAATGAGGTGATTTGATAAAATGCTATGCCCAAGATTACCATCCGAGTGCCGGCGGGGAAGTGGTTCAAATAGCCTCGGCTATCACTTCCTTATGTCCGGTCGTGATGGTCAAGCGGATTAAGGCGTCCCTGTACATACCAGTTGTGGGAGTATGGGTTCGAGTCACTTCTGGGGTGTGAGTTTTCAGTTGTATATAGTCCTGGGGACCATTCAGGCTTGTTTGCATTTGTGTTCCTCACGTGTGCCCCAAAGAATGAGGTGATTTGATAAAATGCTATGCCCAAGATTACCATCCGAGTGCCGGCGGGGAAGTGGTTCAAATAGCCTCGGCTATCACTTCCTTATGTCCGGTCGTGATGGTCAAGCGGATTAAGGCGTCCCTGTACATACCAGTTGTGGGAGTATGGGTTCGAGTCACTTCTGGGGTGTGAGTTTTCAGTTGTATATAGTCCTGGGGACCATTCAGGCTTGTTTGCATTTGTGTTCCTCACGTGTGCCCCAAAGAATGAGGTGATTTGATAAAATGCTATGCCCAAGATTACCATCCGAGTGCCGGCGGGGAAGTGGTTCAAATAGCCTCGGCTATCACTTCCTTATGTCCGGTCGTGATGGTCAAGCGGATTAAGGCGTCCCTGTACATACCAGTTGTGGGAGTATGGGTTCGAGTCACTTCTGGGGTGTGAGTTTTCAGTTGTATATAGTCCTGGGGACCATTCAGGCTTGTTTGCATTTGTGTTCCTCACGTGTGCCCCAAAGAATGAGGTGATTTGATAAAATGCTATGCCCAAGATTACCATCCGAGTGCCGGCGGGGAAGTGGTTCAAATAGCCTCGGCTATCACTTCCTTATGTCCGGTCGTGATGGTCAAGCGGATTAAGGCGTCCCTGTACATACCAGTTGTGGGAGTATGGGTTCGAGTCACTTCTGGGGTGTGAGTTTTCAGTTGTATATAGTCCTGGGGACCATTCAGGCTTGTTTGCATTTGTGTTCCTCACGTGTGCCCCAAAGAATGAGGTGATTTGATAAAATGCTATGCCCAAGATTACCATCCGAGTGCCGGCGGGGAAGTGGTTCAAATAGCCTCGGCTATCACTTCCTTATGTCCGGTCGTGATGGTCAAGCGGATTAAGGCGTCCCTGTACATACCAGTTGTGGGAGTATGGGTTCGAGTCACTTCTGGGGTGTGAGTTTTCAGTTGTATATAGTCCTGGGGACCATTCAGGCTTGTTTGCATTTGTGTTCCTCACGTGTGCCCCAAAGAATGAGGTGATTTGATAAAATGCTATGCCCAAGATTACCATCCGAGTGCCGGCGGGGAAGTGGTTCAAATAGCCTCGGCTATCACTTCCTTATGTCCGGTCGTGATGGTCAAGCGGATTAAGGCGTCCCTGTACATACCAGTTGTGGGAGTATGGGTTCGAGTCACTTCTGGGGTGTGAGTTTTCAGTTGTATATAGTCCTGGGGACCATTCAGGCTTGTTTGCATTTGTGTTCCTCACGTGTGCCCCAAAGAATGAGGTGATTTGATAAAATGCTATGCCCAAGATTACCATCCGAGTGCCGGCGGGGAAGTGGTTCAAATAGCCTCGGCTATCACTTCCTTATGTCCGGTCGTGATGGTCAAGCGGATTAAGGCGTCCCTGTACATACCAGTTGTGGGAGTATGGGTTCGAGTCACTTCTGGGGTGTGAGTTTTCAGTTGTATATAGTCCTGGGGACCATTCAGGCTTGTTTGCATTTGTGTTCCTCACGTGTGCCCCAAAGAATGAGGTGATTTGATAAAATGCTATGCCCAAGATTACCATCCGAGTGCCGGCGGGGAAGTGGTTCAAATAGCCTCGGCTATCACTTCCTTATGTCCGGTCGTGATGGTCAAGCGGATTAAGGCGTCCCTGTACATACCAGTTGTGGGAGTATGGGTTCGAGTCACTTCTGGGGTGTGAGTTTTCAGTTGTATATAGTCCTGGGGACCATTCAGGCTTGTTTGCATTTGTGTTCCTCACGTGTGCCCCAAAGAATGAGGTGATTTGATAAAATGCTATGCCCAAGATTACCATCCGAGTGCCGGCGGGGAAGTGGTTCAAATAGCCTCGGCTATCACTTCCTTATGTCCGGTCGTGATGGTCAAGCGGATTAAGGCGTCCCTGTACATACCAGTTGTGGGAGTATGGGTTCGAGTCACTTCTGGGGTGTGAGTTTTCAGTTGTATATAGTCCTGGGGACCATTCAGGCTTGTTTGCATTTGTGTTCCTCACGTGTGCCCCAAAGAATGAGGTGATTTGATAAAATGCTATGCCCAAGATTACCATCCGAGTGCCGGCGGGGAAGTGGTTCAAATAGCCTCGGCTATCACTTCCTTATGTCCGGTCGTGATGGTCAAGCGGATTAAGGCGTCCCTGTACATACCAGTTGTGGGAGTATGGGTTCGAGTCACTTCTGGGGTGTGAGTTTTCAGTTGTATATAGTCCTGGGGACCATTCAGGCTTGTTTGCATTTGTGTTCCTCACGTGTGCCCCAAAGAATGAGGTGATTTGATAAAATGCTATGCCCAAGATTACCATCCGAGTGCCGGCGGGGAAGTGGTTCAAATAGCCTCGGCTATCACTTCCTTATGTCCGGTCGTGATGGTCAAGCGGATTAAGGCGTCCCTGTACATACCAGTTGTGGGAGTATGGGTTCGAGTCACTTCTGGGGTGTGAGTTTTCAGTTGTATATAGTCCTGGGGACCATTCAGGCTTGTTTGCATTTGTGTTCCTCACGTGTGCCCCAAAGAATGAGGTGATTTGATAAAATGCTATGCCCAAGATTACCATCCGAGTGCCGGCGGGGAAGTGGTTCAAATAGCCTCGGCTATCACTTCCTTATGTCCGGTCGTGATGGTCAAGCGGATTAAGGCGTCCCTGTACATACCAGTTGTGGGAGTATGGGTTCGAGTCACTTCTGGGGTGTGAGTTTTCAGTTGTATATAGTCCTGGGGACCATTCAGGCTTGTTTGCATTTGTGTTCCTCACGTGTGCCCCAAAGAATGAGGTGATTTGATAAAATGCTATGCCCAAGATTACCATCCGAGTGCCGGCGGGGAAGTGGTTCAAATAGCCTCGGCTATCACTTCCTTATGTCCGGTCGTGATGGTCAAGCGGATTAAGGCGTCCCTGTACATACCAGTTGTGGGAGTATGGGTTCGAGTCACTTCTGGGGTGTGAGTTTTCAGTTGTATATAGTCCTGGGGACCATTCAGGCTTGTTTGCATTTGTGTTCCTCACGTGTGCCCCAAAGAATGAGGTGATTTGATAAAATGCTATGCCCAAGATTACCATCCGAGTGCCGGCGGGGAAGTGGTTCAAATAGCCTCGGCTATCACTTCCTTATGTCCGGTTGTGATGGTCAAGCGGATTAAGGCGTCCCTGTACATACCAGTTGTGGGAGTATGGGTTCGAGTCACTTCTGGGGTGTGAGTTTTCAGTTATATATATATATATATATATATATATATATATATATGTCGTACCTAGTAGCCAGAATGCACTTCTCAGCCTACTATGCAAGGCCTGATTTGCCTAATAAGCCAAGTTTTCCTGAATTAATATATTTTCTCTAATTATTTTCTTACGAAATGATAAAGCTACCCATTTCATTATGTATGAGGTCAATTTTTTTTTATTGGAGTTAAAATTAACGTAGATATATGACCGAACCTAACCAACCCTACCTAACCTAACCTAATCTATCTTTATAGGTTAGGTTAGGTTAGGTAGCCGAAAAAGTTAGGTTAGGTTAGGTTAGGTAGGTTAGGTCGTCGAAAAACAATTAATTCATGAAAACTTGGCTTATTAGGCAAATCGGGCCTTGCATAGAAGGCTGAGAAGTGAGTTCTGGCTACTAGGTACGACATATATATATATATATATATATATATATATATATATATATATATATATATATATATATATATATATATATATATATATAAAAGCTGTTGTTTCTGGCGAAGAATTTTTTCTTGATTGCAAAATCGAAATATTGAAATCGCTAGAACAACGATCAAACGTCAGCCATGTGCGTTACTGATTAGGGTAACGATTAAGGAAATGAAGATAGGGATTTAGGTAATGATTAGGGTAATGATAAAGAGAATGATTTATATAATGAAAACGGTAATGATTAAAGTAACTATTTGAGTAATGATTATTGAAATGGATTAAAAATGATGAATTAGATGTTACTTCCATAACACCTCGCCCAGCTCTCTCACACCTCACTCATCTCTCACACACCTCACCTCTCCCTCACCCATCTCTCACACCTCACCCATCTCTCACACACCTCACCTCTCCCTCACCCATCTCTCACACACCTCACCTCTCCCTCACCCATCTCTCACACCTCACCCATCTCTCACACACCTCACCTCTCCCTCACCCATCTCTCACACACCTCACCTCTCCCTCACCCATCTCTCACACACCTCACCTCTCCCTCACCCATCTCTCACACACCTCACCTCTCCCTCACCCATCTCTCACACCTCACCCATCTCTCACACACCTCACCTCTCCCTCACCCATCTCTCACACACCTCACCTCTCCCTCACCCATCTCTCACACACCTCACCTCTCCCTCACCCATCTCTCACACCTCACCCATCTCTCACACACCTCACCTCTCCCTCACCCATCTCTCACACACCTCACCTCTCCCTCACCCATCTCTCACACACCTCACCTCTCCCTCACCCATCTCTCACACCTCACCCATCTCTCACACACCTCACCTCTCCCTCACCCATCTCTCACACACCTCACCTCTCCCTCACCCATCTCTCACACACCTCACCTCTCCCTCACCCATCTCTCACACCTCACCCATCTCTCACACACCTCACCTCTCCCTCACCCATCTCTCACACACCTCACCTCTCCCTCACCCATCTCTCACACACCTCACCTCTCCCTCACCCATCTCTCACACACCTCACCTCTCCCTCACCCATCTCTCACACACTGGAAAATTTTGCTGTGATCTTTTAAACAAATTTTCTCACCCAGATAAGCCCAAGATAAGGGCTAATATAATGACTTAACATAATGTTAATATAATGACCTCAATATGTTGACTAAGATAATGGCTAAGATAACATTCTTGCATAAATAACCAGTATAATTCATTTTATAATTCAGTATATATATCATTCAGTATAATATTGCAAAAACAAAAGGTGTCTGGATTGCAACTTTCATCGATCTGACGAATAACAGCATTCCGTGTCATGCATAAATGTTGAGAATTCCAAGAATTTGAGAGTTAGGACAAAATAAATGACTCAGGTTTGTGATAAAGATGAATGCTGCTTTGTTCTTGACTATCCGGGAGTTATAGATAGGGTTCTTAAGTTTCCTGTTTCAGCGCCGTTTCCACTTTATATACTCTAGGGGAATAGAGGGGGGGCATAGCCCCCTTTCACAGTTTTGTGGAAGAGAGAGAGAGAGGGGGGGGGGTTGCATGATTCGTATAGTGTGACCCCTTCTCTTTCCCCATCTCATTCTAGAGAAAAAGGGCTATGACCTATCCATTCTAGAGAAAAAGGGCTATGACCTATCTATTCTAGAGAAAAAGGGCTATGACCTATCCATTCTAGAGTAAAAGGGCTATGACCTATCCATTCTAGAGTAAAAGGGCTATGACCTATCCATCGCACCCTTTAGTTAGAGAGAAGAATATGGCTCCTCTTCACAGCTTAGGGGAAAAAAAGGAGTTATATAACCCTTTTCAGTAAGTCTGGAATGAGGCAGAGCAATTAGCTCTCTGTTTCTTGTTGCTCAAGATAATTACTGCAGTCATATTTGATTGCTGTGTTTAATAACCTTGTCTCATTAAGGTATTACAAAGCAACTCTTTTCTTCCTCTAATTGTGTGTGTGTGTGTGTGTGTGTGTGTGTGTGTGTGTGTGTGTGTGTGTGTGTGTGTGTGTGTGTGTGTGTGTGTGTGTGTGTGTGTGTGTGTCGGGGGGTCCTTGACCCAAACGTTAATTACGACAGAGAAAACTGTTGGTCTACATCCACCTCCTCGTGAGACATAGATTTAAGCTGCCTGTTGTGTCTGGCAGGGGCCAGACATTTATTTCTTATGACACTTATAATGTATAACTTTATACTTGTAATTTATGCATTTACTATTCGTAAGCGAAGGAATTTATAAGTGAATCACTGTAAGAGATTAACTGGAGACGTTTTGAGTGATAAATGGTCAGTGTGCTAGTGAACAAATCCACAAGGGCCGTGACGAGGAATCGAACCTGCGTCCGGGAGCATCCTAGACGCTACCTTAATCGACTGAGCTACGACATGGTTAAAAGAGTTGAAACCAAAGTTCTACTGAACTTACTGGATCCTGCAGCCTCTCCGAGACACAAACCAGGGTTTTACACAACTCCCCCCTGCACTCATTTGATGCATCACGTTACTGTGATTTCTGTGTGTAAATTCAGTGTGCTAATGTTTCTGCCTTAGTAACACTTCAGAGGCTGAAAGGTCTTGATACCACGCCTTAGAGAGTGTTGTCGTAAGTCCAACCCACTCATAACAGTGAGGAATATGTATAGTGAACGTTACGTTCACAGGGAAGATGTATGTCTATTACAAGGAACGTATGTTAGCTGTTTCTGTGGCCGGATTGTCAAGTTAGATTAAGTTAGGTTTGGTTATATATTTTGGCGAAGTTGGAGTAGATATGAAGCAAGTCTGAAGGAGAAATTTTTTCACACAATCAAGTTAATGTAAGTTAGACTGTAACTTACCGTGCTGATAATACTTACCTTACATTAACGGAGCTCCCTACCTCTCCGGCTTGTCGTCCAAGAAACTTGGATTCGTTGTCAATAAGGGGACTTTCGACAAGCCGCCGACTTCCTGTCCTCGTCGAGGGCCAATAGTGTTAGTGGCCCTCAAGTGAACTCAAATAATATTTTTAAATGAACATTTTTTTCGCAAGATAGTCGCAACTGATTTAAATTTTAATCTTTTCTTGAACATTTTTTTGGGGGCGGATTAGGCAATTCAACATAACAACAATTAAACTAGTCGTTTGTACGACACAGTTTTGTACATATATTTTTAATCTGTAATTTGTCGCACTTTAAACATTAATACTAAAAAAAGTATCACAACTCTTGAGAGAGAAATCGTTTGATTTTAAATATTTTTCGTGTGTTAGAAAAATGTCATATTTGTGTTCTCAAGAATTCTTTGGAGAGTTAAACTGCATTAAAATATTATTTTAAATAATGCGGAAGCTGCACGCTTGTTGCTCTTATATATGACGTCGTAATGATAGCAACAAGCCATTGTTTGGGGTAGTTTAGAGTCCCCGGGGATTCAGCTCTAAAGTGTGTTTGTAAATCTCTAAAGTGCGTTTGTAAATATCTAAAGTGCGTTTGTAAATCTCTAAAGTGCGTTTGTAAATATCTAAAGTGTGTTTGTAAATTTCTAAAGTGTGTTTGTAAATATTGTGTTTACAGTGCAATAGAAAAATAGAGTTATGTAATAATTTCAGTTTATATTTCATATTTGGATTAAACATAATACAAAAAAAATTTGTTCAATATAAATTAATATGGGTATATATTATGGTTTATACACAGGTGTAGGTAAGGACTTGTGATCCTGTGGTCCCGGGTTCGATCCCGGCGCCGGCGAGAAACAATGGGCAGAGTTTCTTTCACCCTATACCCCTGTTACCTAGCAGTAAAATAGGTACCTGGGTGTTAGCTGTCACGGGCTGCTTCCTGGTGGTGGAGGCCTGGTCGAGGACCGGGCCGCGGGGACACTAAAGCCCCGAAATCTTCTCAAGATAACCTCAAGAAGGTGTTTTGGTTAGGATTATTTTGAGTGTTTACAAATACAAGCTGTAATTCAAAGCAACATATTTTCAAGTCATTGGTTCGAAGACGATCACGTAGTTTATAAGTCAGAAACGTATATAAGATATGTGTAAGACAACATATAACTTGTTTGATGTGAAACCGACGGCTCTTTATTTTCGTGGCAGGGTTATCTTGAGATGGTTATCTTGAGATGATTTCGGGGTTTAGCGTCCCCGCGGCCCGGTCCTCGACCAGGCCTTCTTTTTGTTAGGGTGCACACAACTAATGATTTACTTATTAACATTCCTTATCTCAATTCCTGTTTTCAAGTGCCTCTCTAAGTGTCCTATCAACGTATCACAGTTACAAATAATAAACAAAGTCAAAACAGCTCACTTAACCTACTTTAAACTTTAACTATACACACACACAATCAAAACCTATAATTAGGATATAAGAATATTTATATTCAAGAAAATGTCATATTTTTTTTGTATTTCACAGTATGTTAAAATGTCTGATTGGGCCCTTAGGGACGATCATAGATTAGGGAGCCACCATTGCATCATCAAAACAATGAATTCAAAGCTTCACTTTATAAAAAGTATCGGCTCACTTATCATGGACAAGTGTAGGCCAAGAACTTAAAGTTTGGGTAAATGAAACCTTGTTCAACACATTAAATTCAACGCCGTTCAGAAGCTCTTAGTATGATTGTAGCCTGCAAAGGATTGGTTGTGCCCCCTGACTATCAGAGGTGATTAGGAACCTGGGGCCAGATTCACGAAGCAGTTACGCAAGAACTGACGAACCTGTACATCTTTTCTCAATCTTTGGCGGCTTTGTTTACAATTATTAAACAGTTAATACGCTCTGAAGCCCCTGGAGGCTATTTATAACAATAACAACAATTGATTGGCAAGTTTTCATGCTTGTAAACTGTTTAATAAATATAACCAAAGCCGTCAAAGATTGAGGAAAGATGTACACGTTCGTAAGTACTTGCGTAACTGCTTCGTGAATCTGGCCCCAGGTAGTTATATTTTGATCAACTTGGGGAGCTGTAAGTGCTCCCTAACCCCTGGCAGGCTGTCATGTCTCTGACCCTCCACACACTAGGGGTCACTCCACACACACACACCAGGGGATCACTCCACACACACACCAGGGCCACTCCACACACACACTAGGGGTCACTCCACACACATACACCAGGGCCACTCCACACACACACTAGGGGTCACTCCACACACACACTAGGGGTCACTCCACACACACACTAGGGGTCACTCCACACACACACACCAGGGGATCACTCCACACACACACCAGGGCCACTCCACACACACACTAGGGGTCACTCCACACACACACCAGGGGATCACTCCACACACACACCAGGGCCACTCCACACACATACTAGGGGTCACTCCACACACACACACCAGGGGATCACTCCACACACACACCAGGGCCACTCCACACACACACTAGGGGTCACTCCACACACACACACCAGGGGGTCACTCCACACACATACACCAGGGCCACTCCACACACACACTAGGGGTCACTCCACACACATACACCAGGGCCACTCCACACACACACTAGGGGTCACTCCCACCCTAACAAAAGAGTATCACCACAATACAACTGTCAACACAACACTTACCATTAAGGCAAATTACCCTGCTTGGGATCCCGATTGGGTTCCAGTGGTTTAACAGAGGTTTATCCGCTCTCCAATACGATTCTCTCTCCCCACACACAGAGACACACACACACACACACACACACACACACACACACACACACACACACACACACACACACACACACACACACACTAGACACGTGTGTGTGTGTGTGTGTGTGTGTGTGTGTGTGTGTGTGTGTGTGTGTGTGTGTGTGTGTGTGTGTGCTCTATGACCACAAACATCTCGCCCATTTGGACCAGGTTCATATTTAACATCATTTCCCACCTAACAAAAACCTTACATATTTAATTTAAAGCTTCAACGACGTGGGAAAACTTTAGGCAACAGTGCAGAAACTTCACGACTGAAGTTGTTAAAACTGCACTATTAATAACGGAAAAAAACACGAGGACTCTTGAAAACTTGTATCAAACTTGTAGGCAAACGAGAAGACAAAAAGAAAAAAAACACCTGGGTAGTAACTACCCCTTGTTACCGTGTCACACACACAAAAAAAATCCATTTAATGCCCAACCGTGACCCTGGAATGCTCGCATGTGACCTCTGGGGAAATTATCTAAATGTCATTATAATTTATTAAAGCCCCCCCCCCCTCTCCTCGTCCCCTCAACCTCATAATTAGTGGAGTGTTTATTTACATTCACCAGTTTTCTAAAAAGTTCAAAAATTGCCAAAATATGTATTTTTTTTCGCTCATGATAATAATTTAATATTGTGTTGTTACGCTTGGGGTCTTAAGAGAGTCTGTGCTGTATATAATGTTCTGTCAGTGTTAAGTTTCTGATATCACAAAGGTAGTAGTTTCTTGGGGCATTTCGTGCATCTTATACTGAAGTAACAAAGCATTTGCTAATGAGGCTTTCGTGAGACATTGATGTTAGAAAGGTGGTTCTGTGGAGCACATCTCTGTGGTATACACTGACATCACAAAGGTGATTACCTCAGAGCACTTCTGGTGCGTTCACTGACCACAAAGAAGATTCCATAGGTGAGCCGTCTTTAACCTAAACTAATGTTTGTCTATATCTTTGATTCGTCCCTTCTTGTTTATTAATAGAAGAGATATTTGTTGCTGTATGTTGGGTGACGGGAGGTGGGAAGGGTGTATGTGTGTGGAGGAAGGGGGGTGGGAAGAGGAACTCGGAATGTGAATACTTCGTGAAGACAAGAACTGCATACCACAACCTTCACAGCGGCACCATTAGCAGCCAGAACTTGACATCTGTGTCTTCAGCCCTCTCAATGACCTCTTCAGGTCAGTGATTCTGACCAAGGACCTCGTGGATGACACCCCCGCTCAAGAGGAGCTCCTGGTAGCGTGTTGTCCTTAAGATTAGCTTTGTGGACATCATGCACATTGGCTTTTACTTGAGCTATGATGTGTTGCTCCGGAAGATTATTTCACACTTACAGGGTGTGGCTTAGCTTGACTCCTATCTCCTGAACTATTGTGATGTTCTCCAGGAGGGTACCAGTGGTAAAGCCAGGGTACCATCAGCCTACAACCAGATGCTATGCTCCTGGTCAGGCTTTTTCTGTTGGCCTCTTTGATACCTAAGTAGAAAAAGAAATAGACAAGGGGGGGGAGTGACCCTGGTGGACACATTCACATGAGGTAATTTCGTGTTCTCTGAATAATAGATTAAAATCCATCGCTGTAGCACGAATGAACAAACGGGTAGAGTTTGTTTATTTGTAAATAAGTAATCATGATCTTCCCACGTCACGTCCCAAGGACAACCTATTTTACTCATCACAAAAGATTTCTCAGTCCCTCATAAATTGCCTGACGAAAATCTGATAACTTTACACAGTTTTCACTCTCACGATTTTTCCCTGTTACGTTAAGACTAATTTCCTTTTGATCACTGTTCCCTAACACGCTCCCTATTTCTGTGTCGTTTATTAATGTCTGTCTGTGGGCTAGAACCACGTCTACTATGCTGTTTTCCCCGTGTTGGTTCCATAGTGGATTATTTCAGGAAGCAGTCGTCCACCACTAATAAAAACTGCTTCCGCGTCTAAATTGCCTGTTTAATTATTCAAGTTTAATTTGCTAAAATTAAAGTCACCTATTATGCAAATATTGGCAGACCTATTTGATTTAGATATCTCTGTCTATACTTATCTTTACTCAGGTCTGTTATTGTTCAACAAACCACATATAACTCCTAATTTAGCCTGTCATTTTCATTTAATTCTATGCAAATAGTTTCTCTTTGACACTACATTTAAACATTTTCTCGGGCATATTGCTACTCGCTCCTCTTCTTCTAATCTGTGTTAAATCATTCCAATCTTCTTCTGATCTGTGTGAAATCATTCCAATCCCTGAATTTTATATTCTGCTAATAGCTCCCATTTTTCAACATTCATCCATGTTTCGGTTAGTGCAATAATATCTATTGCTTCAGGGCACACAAGAGCACTTAAATCATCTGTTTTGTGGCTCATATTCCTGATTGTGTTGTGACCTCTTGTAGTGTCACCTACAGCGACTTTGCTGTACTAGCGGACACTTCCTTTAGATTTGACTTCACAATTTTGAAATTCAGTCATGTTGCTTAAATGAGACTTCCTCTAACACAATTATTTCTCACAATCAGTTTTCTACTACAACCACTTCTTCCCTATCACAACTACGTCTCCCCTACCACACTCAATTCTCCCCCATACCACAATCAATTCTCCCCCCCTACCACAACCACTTGTCTGCCTACCACAACCACTTCCCATCTACCACACACACAGACAGACACACATCACCCCTCCATTCACCCACTTTCCCCCTCCATACCAGCAATTACGAGAGTCGGGCCGGGGGCCAAGTTATTAATGCTTGCCACTTTGATCTCCCACCACAGTGATGAACGCCATCTATTGTTTCTCTGCGTAATTAACAACTCACGCCCCTGTGCCGCAGTCCAGTTACGCAGCCTAGTCGTTCGGTACGCATGCTGCGGCGTCGGTACGCATGCTGCGGCGGCGGTACGCAGCCTAAACGAACGCATGCGGTGCTGGCAAGTTTCAGTCAGTTTGAAACCTTTTGGGTCGTGAATTCCGATAGTTTCGGCCAGTTTAAGCTCTTCATTGGGCGCGGATTCCAATAGTTTCAAGCAGTTAAATGTAGTTCAAGTGAGTTTTCAAACAATCTGATATAGTCTCTGGTAGTAACTAGGTGCTTCAGTTGCCTTAACAGAGCTATAAACAGTTTTATCAACATTTAGCAAACTCAGGAATATTCTGCTGGTTTTATGGGTTTCTATGAAAATAAAGTGCTTTAATCAGAGTGTGTTATGGAGATCAGAGTCCATTGGTAAGACGGATAAGACTTATTGATCAGTGACTTAGCTGTCTGATAGGCAAGGGAGAAGACTATGTTTCTCTTAAGGCCAATCTGAACAGAAATAAGATCCAGGAATACTCGAGGACTGTAGAGCTGTCTGAAGTACCTAGTTACTATATAGTCATACTGGTTTACCGCTGGTTACATACTGGTTAAAAACAGGCGGTAATGATTGTCAAGGGCAGTGGAGACCTAGCACACACACACACACACACACACACACACACACACACACACACACACACACACACACACACACACACACACACACACACACACACACACACGACAAACTCCAAGGTAACTCTGGAAAGTTGTGACACATCAGAGCAGTCTCGTGTTTCCCCGGGTCCTGGAACCTCTGGAATGTTAAACGTCACATGAAACTCTGGAAAAATTTCTCTCCGTATCCATCTACTCCTGGGGAGAGAGAGAACACACACACACACACACACACACACACACACACACACACACACACACACACACTCACACTCGCAAATAGAGTGGTAGACGGTTGGAACAAGTTAAGTGAGAAGGTGGTGGAGGCCAAGACCGTCAGTAGTTTCAAAGCGTTATATGACAAAGAGTGCTGGGAAGACGGGACACCACGAGCGTAGCTCTCATCCTGTAACTACACTTAGGTAATTACACTTAGGTAATTACACACACACACACACACACATGTGGTGGAGGCAGACTCCATACACAGTTTTAAATGTAGATATGATAGAGCCCAGTAGGCTCAGGAATCTGTACACCAGTTGATTGACAGTTGACAGGCGGGACCAAGGAGCCAAAGCTCAACCCCCGCAAGCACAAATAGGTGAGTACAAATAGGTGAGTACACATGTATGCCCAGGACACATGCCCAGGACATGCCCAGGACATGCCCAGGACATGTGAGGCGATATGCTACGTTCCTGAACGCTGGGAGGCGAATTCTCTGTCAAGATTTTTTCTCCGAGAGTGAGAACTGATTTTCGTGACATCTGTGGAGCCAAGTTGTATGTCGGTGAAGAAATTGAAGAGAAAAATTTGTTGATCTTGAGTTCAGAGACGTTGATTCAGATGTCTTCGCTACAACAGTATCAGTTGACAGGTTCATTGGACTGGAACTAGCTCGGGCTCCATTACAGGCACACTTGATATTAAGAGTTCAACAAACTGTTTAATTTCTTTTCCAACAGGATTATTATTATTTTTTTTTAATTCTTGAGATCATTATGTTGTGTACTTGATGTATTCATGTAGATATGCTTGCAGGATCGAACTTGAGCATCTGAGCTCCGCCTTTCCAGCAGTCGATGGGTTAATGAATGTTGTGTCTTCATCCGTGGAGCTCATCAGGGATGAGAGTTCGATCCCACCGCGAGACTTTAATCTTGTCGCTTAGATATTTTTATGATTTCATTGTGTTCTTATTTGGGCTTGATAGTGTGTGTGTGTGTGTGTGTGTGTGTGTGTGTGTGTGTGTGTGTGTGTGTGTGTGTGTGTGTGTGTGTGTGTGTGTGTGGAGGCTGCGTCAACATCATCTGTGTTTGTCCCGTTATATGAAAATTTATGCTATGAAAAATTGTCCTGATTTTCATTTCCTTTCAGTCGCTTGTGACTCCATCCGTCCACCCACCATCTGTCTCCTGTCCCTCACGTCTACCCTATACCATCCCTGCTGTCTATCCTCTACCCTTGCCGCATCTACCCTACATTATCTTCTCCCCCACATCTAATATATTTGTAATCATTATGTTCCTAATCACTTCATCATTGTTAAAATAAGATCTGTGTTGTTTTCTGTTCCTGCTGCATCTACTATTTGCGGGTTTAAGGCCAATCTGTCACACAGCTCCAAGAGGTCATTTGTGTGTGACTGTTCGTTTGGAGTGCTTCCTGAGGTTCTCTCCGGTATAACTGTATTTGCCAAATTATTTTTCAATTTTAGTTACCGTAAGTTGAAATCACCAAGCAATATGATGTTTAAGGGGCAGGGTTTGTGAGGCTTTCTAAGCAGTATTCTATTTTCGTAAGATGATATTTAAACTGAGAATTTGCATGCGGTGATTTGTATATAAGGACAGTCACCATATTTAGTATTTCTGTTTTGATTATCAGTACTTCTACTATACCGTTTGTGGTGTTTAGCAGCTCAGTGTAGATAAGTGTGTCTTTGATGTACAGGCTGACCCCACCCTGTAGCCGGTGTTTCCCGTCACATCTGAAAAGATTGTTCTCCGCTATTCATATTTCACTGTCATAATAGCCCTACGTGTAAGTTTCAGTTCAAACTACAAACATTGCATTTGCCGGTTATACAGTGGACTTTGTATTGCGTCTATTGATTCCTGGTATGTTGGCAAATACAAAAGCTGTTATCGTATTTGTGGAAGTGCTGAGTATATTACTTTATGTTAATGTCTGTGGTCCTGGCAAGGGTGTCACGTTTTCTGTGAGCTGTCTAGTATTGGACCAACTTGATGGTAGAGTTTTTTCTACGTCTCTCGCCATTTTTCTTATTAAAAAAATCTCTGGTATGTTTGGGTGTTGGTGCATTCATAATGGAGAGCTTTCTTTTGATTTGATTTGTTTGGTTCATTTGATACGAAATGGTTCCTATTATCTTGAGATTATCTTAAGATATTTCGTGGCTTTTTAGTGTCCCCGCGGCCCGGTCCTCGACCAGGCCTCCACCCCCAGGAAGCAGCCCGTGACAGCTGACTAACACCCAGGTACCTATTTTACTGCTAGGTAACAGGGGGCATAGGGTGAAAGAAACTCTGCCCATTGTTTCTCGCCGGCGCCTGGGATCGAATCCAGGACCACAGGATCACAAGTCCAGCGTGCTGTCCGCTCGGCTCCCCCTCCCCTGATGGGCAGTCTCTATTAAAACATTCCTTCTTGTTTTGTGAATTTGAAAACAGGTTTGGGGTGGAAAAATCCTCACTTCTATGCTATATCCTCACCATCCTCCCCTCACCCCTCACCATGCTCCCTCCCCTCCTCCCTCACCATGCTCCCCCTCACCCTCACCATCCTCCCCTCACCCCTCACCATGCTCCCCTCTCACCCCTCACTGCTCCAGACCTTCAACAGCATCACTAAGCCACCTGAACCCAGTGCCTGGAGGCACCAGAACGCGAGACTCCCACCTTCGTCTTCCACTCCGTCACCTCCAGGTCGAGTGCCAGATGGTCATGGGGCAACCTACACACACCTGAGAGCCAATAAGCAGGTGGCACCCGTCACTCCCACGTTCTCCACCCCTACCCCCACCCCCTTCCCTCTCCCACGCCCCCAGCACCTCCCCCACACCTCTTTCCTGACCAGGTGACGGAGCAGAAGTTATCGGCAAGGATGGGAAAAATGCATATTGGCCGAGAGAGACGTTGGTATTATTTCCACAAAGGATGTGTGTGTGTGTGCTGCGAGTGAGTGTGTGTGTGTGTGTGAGTGTGTGAGTGTGTGTGTGTGTGTGTGTGTGTGTGCGTGTGTGTGTGTGTGTGTGTATGTACGAGTTTCTTGTATGTGAGTGGTAGCAATTCACAACAGAGCCTCAGCAAAACACTGACTTGAGAAGTACAAAAATCAAGGAGAAGTATTTCCTTACCGCAAGGACAGAGGGCGCGCGCGCGCGGGGTGTCAACAAACACACCCAGCTGACGGACACCCAAAGGGGAATGTTTTCCACACAGGCAAATGGACCAAACTAGTCTTGCTGACACTGACATATACGATGACAACACATTCCGCGCAATACAACACCTCTACATATGGTCTGTTTTGGTGTGTTTTCTCTGTTTTTGGTTTTAGTTTCGCCAAGCAATACCTATACCCAAGTAAAACAAGGTGTTGTTTTGACCACGAAACCGAACCTGTGTTACTGTATATGCTTCTTTGAATGAATGTGGACCGGGCCGCGAGCCCATTGATCCCTGTAAGTCGTGGCTTTTCCCACCATCTCCAGCCAGTAGGGACTGACTAGCTGAGCTACGTTTAACAGTTTGCTACCACCTATTCAGGGCTCCTGTGTATTGGGTTCCATGTGGTGCCTACATTAATTTTGTCATAGCTGAACAGGTCTTCAATGTCTCATTTCTGACACATTAGTTGCTTCGGTGACATTACATTTAAAATATAAAATCTATCTTATGCTGAATATTCCTGAAACAAGGTCCCCTTTTTCTCCCCCTGAGTCCCCAATTCAGGCCCCCTTTTTGGCCGTTTTTTTTCTTGGTGAGCTGGATACCATCATCTGTTTCTCAGACAGAAAGATACACGGGCACGTGTTTCGTCAGACAGTTTGAACACTTGTTTCCGAAGACAGTAAGGTACCAGCATCTGTTTCCTCAGAGAGGTACTAGTACTTGTATCGTCAGACAGTGAGGTACGAACACCTATTTCCTCGGGAATAGTGTTGCGTGAAGCTGTTTCCTTCGTGAGGATGGCACAGTGACCCAGACAGCAGTAAGGTAAAGTCAACAGGATAGCTGTTACTAGAATGAGTCTAGAATGAGTTACTAGAATGTATAGAATGAGTCTATTCACTAGCAAACAGGAATGGGTCAAGATTAATAATCATTGGAGACTTCAACCATGGCGACATGGATTGGGAGAAAGGTGAACATCAAGGTAGCTTCGACTCACGGAGAAAACAATTAATGGAAGAAGCAACGAGACACTTTATAAAGCCAACATATCAAGAAAGTCAATGAAGAATAGTGACGAACCAACCGGACGTGACTTGACATTCACTGTGATCAAGACAGGCATAAGATAGGGAAATCTTTGAAGGCGACGAGTCACAATAACGTGGCTAAAGTATGTTGACCAGACCACACACTAGAAGATGAAGGGACGACGACGTTTCGGTCTGTCCTGGACCATTCTCAAGTCGATTGTGGACCATTCTCACAATCGACTTGAGAATGGTCCAGGACGGACCGAAACGTCGTCGTCCCTTCACCTTCTAGTGTGTGGTCTGGTCGAAATCTTTGAAGCTCTTTTGATAGCAAGTAATCACTGTCTCTGTCATTTGAGCATCCGGTTGAAGTAGGAGGTTGAAATGCCTGATTCAGAGACAGTATCAGAGGATAGAAGACTGCCATAAGGAAAGGAAAATGTGTAAAGAAATAAGTTCCTTTCTGTCAGGAAGGTCAAAGGACACAGAGGATGGACCACACAAGACATGATGGAGTTATCTTCCAGAAATGCAGTGAATTAGTCACAGTAACAAGGCTGAAAATAAATAACCCAACCCTCAGATAAGAAAGGGTATGAAATCGACGAAGTTTCAGTCCGTCCTGGACCCTTAATCAAGTCATGACCCAGAAATGTTTGGAAGCAGTCGAGAAGTTTCTTCCTGTCCCAGAAGAGGACAAGAGGACATTTCTATCCCAGGAGGAGACAAGAAAAGACAATCAACCTGATACTTTTCAGAAGATAACTCCCAACTCTTAAGAAGGAAAAATACCTAGGGCTCGCAGCAAGGAAAACAGAAATGTCGAACGAGGCAGAAGAGGAAGCTGTTTATGCAGAACAACTCCAGTCACAGTTTAAAAACCACATGTAAATAGGAAAATCAGATTCATTGTACCAGACAACCCGTAGGTAAGGAGGAACCCATGAGCTAAAGACCGATCCTTCAAGATTCCCAGGCTTTCATCCCTCAAGGATCCCTTCTCTTTCTTTTAAGACTCCCTTCCAGGGTCTCCTCTCTCCTCCCAAGTCCCCTTCCTCCCCTCCAAGGGGTCCCTTCTCTCCCTTCTGCCCATCAAAATATCATTAATTCTTGGACAACGACCCGTGAAGAATAACTACAACAGCTAAAGCCTTTTGTGATGACTTTTCTCGCCGGAAAAGATAAAGTGAAGAGTACTTGATTTGTGGCTTGTTGAGGCAAGGAAACTGGCTGACTGTCTTTGTCAGTTTGTCTGTTTACTGGTGTCTTTGTGGCTTGGTGAGGCAAGGACAGTGTCTATCTGTCTGTCTTTGTGTCTGTATATTTGTATATATTTGTGCATTGATGTTATAACTTGATAGACACTACCAAAACAGTTTGACGGTGGACGGACACACCTAGCACGGTTCTCCTCCTTGTCCTGAGGAAGCAGGAGAGGGCCGGCTGGCCCCTGGATGTAAGTGTCGCGTGCAACACTTGCATATTAGTATTAGTATTGCAATACTTACTCGTGTTTCATATTAGGTATTGCACCCCAACACTCTTGAGAATATACCAAGGTGCACCTCAAAGTTGTGTCTTGGCTGCCTTGCTTCATAGGGCAGCACGTGACTCTTCATTGTCACTGAAGAGTCCAAGTTCATCCCCCAAGATGAGGCAACAGATTATTACCATTCATCCGTATGATTATCCCAGGTGCAGTATCAACAATAATCATCATTGCCTTTCTTTTATTAGTTGCGAATGTTACCTTTCATCGCCTACCCTAGGTAAATATACTGCTGCAAATAGTTAATGTTCCTTGTAGTAGTTGGCACTTCCTCTCTTGTAAAGGTTTAGAGTGTATTCATCAGCTGATGCTTCAACTTCAGTAATGAGTTGTAGTTGATTGTTGAAGAAGACATTCGTCATCGAAGGGCCAAGCACACACCCTTGTGGCACTCTGGCACCAACTAAGTGTTAAAGATTTCTCGGTAATTCCGTTTTTTAAAAATAGTCCCTAATTAGGTGTAGACTGAAGCCTGATGTATCAAGCCAGCAGTTGCTCACAATAGGGTCAACAGTCTAGGGTCAACACTCTAGGGTCAACACTCTAGGGTCAACAGTCTAGGGTCAACAGTCTAGGGTCAACTTACCAGCCCACATTGCCTTACCACGTCGAGTGATATTATGTGCGGAAGAATTTCATCCAGATTAATAGCCATTGCTGGCAACTTTGACATAACGCTTGGAAGAAACTGTGAGGTTTCTCACTCTCTGTCTCTCTCTCTCTCTCTCTCTCTCTCTCTCTCTCTCTCTCTCTCTCTCTCTCTCTCTCTCTCTCTCTCTCTCTCTCTCTCTCTCTCTCTCTCTCTCTCTCTCTCTCTCCCTCCCTCCCTCCCTCCCTCCCTCCCTCCCTCCCTCCCTCTCCCTCTCCCTCTCCCTCTCCCCCTCCCCCTCCCCCTCCCCACAACCTCTGTTCCACTGCAAGTCTAGCAGCCTCAGCACTGATAACTCAACAAGAAAATGAGGAGCAGACAGAGGCAAAATTGGGGGGTAAAGGATGTGAAAAAGAAAACGGAAAGAAGAAAATTGTGTATAAGAGATGGAGAATGATGATGGAGACTTAGACTTAAGACACCTACACCCTCAACACTTAAGCGGGTGTTGAGGGTGTAGATGAGAGGCAAAAGATGGCACAGTTGGTGGTGTAAATTAAAATTAAGAGTGAGAGAGAATGATGGAAACAAGATTGAAGGAAGGATTGGAGTAAGAAGTGAGAATAACATCAAACAAAGATGTGTTGAAGACGGTAAAATAGAAAATAGACATTACTAAAAACAAAAGAATAGACGCGAGAGGCGGAAAGTAAGACTATGAGATAAATCACAGAAGAACCGTGAGATAAGAAGGAAATTAACAAGAGACAATGAAGTGCGTAGGAAAATGAGAGAAAGGGAAGACAGGAGGGGAACGACAGACAGACAGGAAGAGATGACAGGTAAAATTAGCAGGTGCGAGCATTTAGAAGTAATTGACATGGGGGAGAGGAGGAGGAGGAGCGATACCTGCTCGAGAAAGCCTGTCAAAGGGCAAGGGAGACTGGAACACACGATCCTGCTTGACAGCATAACAACATAACATGATTTAATACGCTACATTTCATACCAACATAGTGCATGACTATATATCACTACAAAGGAACGCATAGCAGCACCTGACAACATACCAATGAACAACATAACAGCATATGACACCACATACCTGTGCTTGACAACATGCAACACATGACTGGATGATACTAGAGAGCAGACCAGCGCATGACAACACAGCTCTGTATATCAACATAGCAATTGGTGACAGCATAGCGGTACATGCAAAAGAAAGGAGTATTTCCAGGCAAAGCTTCAGCTGTCAAGACTTTAAGTAAGACTTTAAGACTTTAAAAAGAGATGCACACACGACTTAGAGTTCAGCAAGAGCTTAAGGATTTGAGTGATTTATTATGTGTAGGTCGTTGTAAATATTATTGAAGTTTCAGTCTATGATATCCCTAATCCTTTCCTCGGCCTGATCTCACTCTTGTCTGATCTCATACCTGACTGATCTCATTCCTGACTGATCTCATTCCTGACTGATCTCATTCCTGACTGATCTCATTCCTGACTGATCTCATTCCTGACTGATCTCATCCCTGCCTGGTCTCACCCCTTCCTAATCTCATCCCTGTCTGATCTCATCTTCCTTATATATATATATAGTAGATAACATGATAGAGGAAAAATAGGTCGGGAGCCGATACATTAGACAACTGACAGTTAGAAAATCAGAGCCCAAGAGCTAACAACTTCATCCTCCAGATACAAAGAGTCACAACACACACACACACACACACACACACACACACACACACACACACACACATACACACACACACACACACACACACACACACACACACACACACACACACACACACACACACACACACACACACACACACACACACACACACATTGTTCCACCAATCAGCACGTCAGAGAACAAAGGTAGCAGAGTTATAGGCCAAAAACGGAGCATTTCCGTCATTATTTGAACATGTCGCGTATTGTACATTCAATTAATCTTTTAAATTTTTATTGGAGCTCCATCCAGTGTTTCGAAGCCTCGCTGACTACAGCTTGGCTGCCGTCCGCGCCAGATACATTCCTTTTTAATTCTTTTATTATCTTTTAATGTGTACTTATTGCTTCAATTTAATGTTATGGCAATATTGCGTTTTGTGTTGCGTGTTGAGTGTGACGCAACACTCTGTAATAACAACACATGGACCTTTGTAGAGAGAATGGCAATGTGTTTTTTGGTTGGTGTTTGTGGGTGGAAGTGTTCATCTCTGTCATCTTCCTGTTAACTGTGTTCATTGTCTCGTTTGGTGAGTGGTAGTGGTGGTCTGCTGGGTTAATAGTGCTGATGTTGACACTTGTTCACACTGTGTCGTGCTGTGACACACCTGTTCACACTGTGTTGTGCTGTGACACCTGTTCACCCCGTGTGACGCTGTAACACCCGTTCACCCCGTGTGACGCTGTAACACCCGTTCACCCCGTGTGACGCTGTGACACCCGTTCACCCCGTGTGACGCTGTAACACCCGTTCACTCCGTGTGACGCTGTAACACCCGTTCACCCCGTGTGACGCTGTAACACCCGTTCACTCCGTGTGACGCTGTGACACCCGTTCACCCCGTGTGACGCTGTAACACCCGTTCACTCCGTGTGACGCTGTGACACCCGTTCACCCCGTGTGACGCTGTAACACCCGTTCACTCCGTGTGA
>NC_091180.1:25541600-25584100 GCF_040958095.1 Procambarus clarkii
GGCTGCTGGCAGCCCCTGATGTGTGAATCACAGTCTGGTTGATTTTGCGTATATTTATATCATAAACCGCTCGAGGTGGCTAAATAAATCAAAGTAAATCCAGCTCATTAAGTTCTCTATTAAATATACACTTGTATACTTTACAATAATTCGAAGGGTTGTTCTTGTCGCTGGGAGGGTCGCCCACTTGCAGCAGCGACCAAGAGTCCACAAATTCCATTGAAAGTTAAGTGTTCCTCGGTGCCTGGACGCGAAAGTTGATCCTTCCAGCAACGTTCACGGACTGGTGATCAGCTTTGCACGAAATAACCACAATATAACATCCCCCGTAAACAAAACGTAACAACAACGTGTGTCTAAACATTATTACAACGTTGATACAACATTTGAAAAACGACTGTAATTATGTTGGTTTTCTTTATCTAAATTATGGCGCTACATAGCCTTCCCGGCTCGGTGCCGTCTTTGATAATTACTTGCTTGCTTTATCTAAATGCTAAAGCTTCCCTTACTTGCTTCTTCAAGTAACAGCGACCTCAATAGCGGGATCCTCCCTGGAAACACAAACCGAAACTGTCTCTATTTTCCACTAGTTACAACTTGTAATAAAGTTGTTACATCTTGGCTTAACGTGTTTATGACGTATTAGAACGTTGTTACAACTTGCTATATTGGTTGTTATAACTGGTTAGGAGGTGTTAAAACTTGTTCGAACGTTGTACCAACGTCGTAGTTTCGGTGTGTGTTTGGCGGGCTGGAACCAGTGATCCAAAAAGCGGACTATTAAGTGCCTGGGAGCGTGTGTGCGGTCCAAGGGCTCCAGCCTGCCTTAATTAACTTACTTTGCGTCTGGCGAGGTTGTCGACGGAGTCATCTGGCGCCCGACGCAGAGGAGGAGGAGCCGTAGCAGCAGCGGGCGCGGCAGGTGGTGAACGGTAGGGGGGAAGATGATTGAGGTTTTCAACATCTTATTTAGACTCGCATCACCACAGTATCTTACCTGAGGTCATCTTTGTATCCTTCTGGTGAGCTAGGTGTGTACACTTGCGGGGATTGAGCTCTGGCTCTGTGGTCCCACCTCTCAACTGTCAGTCAACTGATGTACAGATTCCTGAGCCTACTGGGCTCTATCATATCTACATTTGAAACTGTGTATGGAGTCAGCCTCCACCACATCACTGCCTAGTGCATTCCATCCGTTAACTACTCTGACACTGAAAAAGTTCTTTCTAACGTCCCTGTGTGTGTGTGTGTGTGTGTGTGTGTGTGTGTGTGTGTGTGTGTGTGTGTGTGTGTGTGTGTGTGTGTTAGTATACACTACAAGTACTTGTTTGCAAATAGGTTTATAAATAGACTGCAATAGACTGCCAGATACACAGCACGTCATAATAACGTGGCTGAAAATTGCCCACACATCTGAAAATAAACAAGAAAGCGACGATGCTTCGGTCCGTCCCGGACCATTATCAGGTCCACGATGGACCGAAACGTAATCACTTTTATTTTCAAACGTATGGGTTGAGGGTCTGCCAGCTAGTTCTATTGAGATGAGCAGTTTAACAGCTTCCAAGAATAGATTAAATAGATACTTGGACGAGAAGTGGAGGGGGGGGGAGGGGGGGATTTAAACGGGACCAGTCTGGGTCCTGTTTAATTCTATGGACCAAAAGGCCTGCTTCGATGCTCCCTAATCCCTATGGTCTTATGCATATGTTCAATTATATTCACGCACTTCTGTACGTCTATAAGTTTGATAAACATACGAATATAAGTATGTCTTTTTTTTTAATTATTGTTTTATTAATGTATGTATATTTATTAATTTAGGTATACATATGTATCTATGCACAGAGACTAAGTCACAGCAACGTTGCTGAAACAAATGGAAGTCACTTATATGTGAGGTTAGGGTTATAGATATGTATGCATACATACATGAGAACCATACATACATGAGAACCACCCTGTGGTTCTTCTTCACCATGGATGACAGTATGTGAGAAATAACTAAGTGTTTATTGGCATCGTTAGAAATTTATATCAATATCAAACGCACATCTAAATGAGGAACGGTTAAAGGCACTTAATTTTTTTTCCCAGTGCTTTCTAAAGTCTCGTGAAGATACGGCTGGGGGAAAAAATAATTCAGGTACCGAGCAATTTCAGTTGATAGTTGATAGAAACACACACACCAGTTGATTGACAGTTGAGAGGTGGGCCCAAAGAGCCAAAGCTCAACCCCTGCAAGCACAATTAAGTGAGTACACACACACACACACACACACGCTCTTTGGTCCCAGAACTAGAGCTCGATCCTGCAGGCAGAAATAGGTAAGCACAAACGGATACATTACATATAGACTCAATACTCAGAACATTTCATTGTAGTGAACAAATAGTGAATTTATTGCGGTAGGCGCCATAAACAGTTTAAAATATAAATATGACAGAACCCAATAGATTGATTGAGGTTCAGAGGTGGGACCAAAGAGCTGAAGCTTAAACCGTGCACATCCAACTAGATAAATACTCAGAGAGACGCCAGACTAAATATAGTCTTCACTAAATACTCAAAGATATACCAAACTAGATCTCCTCCTCCCCGGATAGCAGGGACGCTGAGACTCTCTAAATACTTTACCCACGTTGTGCAAATCCTCAGAGAAGGCTGGGACCAGGAGCTAGAGCACATTCACCTCAAGCACAGTTAAGTAATACAGGGCCCACGTAACGAACACCATCCACACAGCCCTTAACATAACAAATTCTAAAAGACAATGGAGCCTTTCATAGCTTGTTTACAAACTCTCATCAAAACTTTAAAGAAGACTATAAACGTTCTTTACGTGAAAGTTTAATAATGTTGATTCACCCGTGTTCTTCCTGCTGTAGCTTACTAGTGTGGAACACTGCTCAACTGCTTCACTCTCTCCTTCTGAAGCTTCGTATCTCGCTATTTGTTCCTCTTTGTTCATCGCGAACTCGTTATTCCTCTATCTATCTTCCATGGGCAGGCGATGAGTTACAATTACGTGGCTGAAGAATGTTGGCCAGACTAAACACTAGAAGGTGAAGGAACAACGACGTTTCGGTCCGTCTTGGACCATTCTCAAGTCGATTGTGACTTGACTCAAGTCGACACAATCTACTTGAGAATAGTCCAAGACGGACCGAAACGTCGTCGTCCCTTCACCTTCTAGTGTGTGATCTGGTCAACAATATCTTCCATGTCTTCCACATGTACACAGAAGGAGATTCGCTAGCCATTCGCTTCACAAAAATGAGTCGCTCGTCTAGTTAAAAGCAAAAGACACCTCTGGACTTCTGTTTCATTTTTTACACCATTGTTATGGCTCCTCACCGAACTAATGTAAAACTGTAATGTAAATGAGACTCTGTACGTAAGCTGTGTTGTTTCCGTCTTCAGACATACACTGCTGCTCACGGCGTCCACCTGCGGTATATCTGCCACAATGGTAACAATAAAACATTGATCGCAAGTCTGCTGAATGTGGTTTCAGTGTAGTTGCACAATCACCACACTGAAAAACTAAAAGATTACATATAAATGCTTTCAACTTGCTACCGCGCTTTCTTCAACGCTCTGAAGGAGGCGTGGGAGCAAACTCGAAGCACTTAGCTGTTATTTTTTCATTTTTCACTGTGTTCTATTTATATATTTATATACATATACACAGGGATAATATTATCCTGGTGTGTGCATGTGTAAAATTTGTCTGGTCAATACACACTCGTAATATCTCACTAGGCTGGGACATGAGGGGTAATACTTCCTAACATGGACAAGGGTAATATCTCCTTGGTCTACACTATGGATAATACTTCCCAGTCTGCACGGGAGTAATATCAATATACTTTACAAAGGAATAATTCCAATTCTCCCTCATCTCCCAGATCTAAGAACTCTCGGTATTACAGTTAGAATTTTTAATTGAATATTTCAGTCGACTTCAAGCATTGGATAACCCATGAATGCGATATAATGCACTAGGCTGCCGGCCTATCTCCTCTCAACTCTGTAACTAATGTTCCCTGCAGCTTATCTCGGCTCACGATATAATTAACTGTATGCTATAACAGCTGGTTGGGCATGGGCCAATTTTACTCAAATTGTCTAAATTTAATGGTAGACGCTTAGATTTTTTTTGGTCAGGAAGCGTTGTCAGATTTGGTGTTGGTTTCTCTCTCTCTCTCTCTCTTTCTCTCTCTCTCTCTCTCTCTCTCTCTCTCTCTCTCTCTCTCTCTCTCTCTCTCTCTCTCTCTCTCTCTCTCTCTCTCTCTCTCTCTCTCTCTCTCTCTCTCTCTCTCTCTTTCTCTCTTATTTGGAATTCTTTGTCGTCTAACACTTGTAAATATATTTTTGTGTTTTTTGAATAGTCTTTCTATCAGATTCTCGATAATTCATCAATGCTAAATTCATTTCCATAAGTTATTTCCGTCTGCATAATATAGTTCCCGCCACTTGTACTGGCCCAGCACTTGGGCTGGACGGAAGAGCGACGGTCTCGTTTCATGCAGGTTGATGTTCGAGCCCCGATTGCACAAGTGGTTGGGCACCATTCCTTCCCTCCGACCTAGCTCCTTGTCCTCATATCCCTTACTGGCTTAATGCTTTCTCCTCGTAAGTATTTCTTTACATTCTGCATTATATGCTGAACATTTTAAAATAATGCTTTAACTTCATTCAGTGAAATGATTTTCAAAATAACCATAGATGTACAGTGTCTTGCATAGAGACAGTTGTGAGCCTCTTGTTGAATCACTTGTGTTATATACAGGTTATTGATATGTATATGTATTTATGTACATGGATGTATATATATATATATATATATATATATATATATATATATATATATATATATATATATATATATATATATATATATATATATGTACATGTGTATGTAACTTTAACAATTGTGTAACTAGCTTTAAAAAAATGTCACTTGCTCAGCTAAACGAACTATAGTTTAGCTAAACTATAGTTCGTTTAGCTAAACCCGCCAAAAACACACCGAAACTACGACGTTGGTACAATGTTCGAACAAGTTTTAACACCTAACTAGTTATAACAGCCAATATAGCAAGTTGTAACAACGTTCTAATACGTCATAAACACGTCATGTAACAACTTTATTACAAGTTGTAACAAGCGGAAAATAGAGACAGTTTCTGTTTGTGTTTCCAGGGATATGGGGTTCAGTTCCTGAACCCATTAAGTGCCTCTGTAAGCCTTTCCACCACCGCCCACGGGATGGGGTGCATAATAAATAAATTGAATTGAACCAGCATCCCGGGAAGCCCCAGACAGGTGCTTGCCCCTTTGTATATGTTTATATATACAAATTAACCACTGCGTCACTAACACAATAGGTGGAAGCTGGAAACGCAAATAAATCGCAGTAATGTATATACTCAATATTTATATTTATGTAATTGTATGAGTACATATTGTGATGTTTGCTATAATTACATATCTTTAGAAACGAGAATGTGGGTTTGTTTGTCTGAACAAGGTAAGAGGCCAGAAACATGGGGTTAGCTTCACCCAACTTTTCATGGTGACACATGGGTGGTGGTGACTGTCATAGGCTGGTCTGGGTCGGCTACATTGCCTGCCTTTGAAGAAACACTGGAATGGAAATTAACCCATTGCAGTTTTGAAGTCTGAAATCGGGGGATTTGCTTATCATGAGTTTTTTTAGAAGTTTCTCATATTTTCGTAAAATCACATTTTTGAGACAGAAAGACAGAGAAAGGGAGAGAAAAAGGGTGGAAAGGGGAGAAAGAAAGATGAAAGGGAGAGTGAAAGAGGGAGTGAAAGAGGGAGAGAGAGAGAGAGAGAGAGAGAGAGAGAGAGAGAGAGTGGGAGGAAGAGAGGGAAAAGAGAGACGGAGACAGACCCGGGCATCGCCGGGTTCCCTTTCTAATATATATATATATATATATATATATATATATATATATATATATATATATATATATATATATATATATATATATATATATAAACAATTTAGGGCCGACTTGGCAACATTGCAGACCAAATGACTCTCATAGGAAAAGCATAATATCCGAACCTTTTAATTATAGTCGCCCATGCTTTATATGTGATACATTGTTCATCGGTGATTAGTAAGCTTTATTACCTACAACAGTGTAATTAATAACGTGCAACTGCTGCAGAACATGGCACAATCAGTTGCTGTTAGTTGCACTAACGAGCATTTGCAACACTGATAGAATAACTGGATTTATCAGGTTTAAGTCTCTTGCCATATGGCGATCACTAGAATGATGTACTTTCGACCATATATATATATATATATATATATATATATATATATATATATATATATATATATATATATATATATATATATATATATATATATATATATATTTATATATATATTAAAACTCGATTATTTTATATATTATCTTGTATCTTATGTATAAGAATGTCTCCCTAAATAATATTTGGAAAGTATTCTGACATTTTATTGCTCGATAATTAGTTGAAATTTGAAGGAATTTGAGTTAATTGTGAATTTTTTCTTAATGTTTTGATATGGTGTTGATTAGACAATTCTAGGAGTGTTGTTTGGTTGTTTGCAGTCCTTAAGAGGATGTGCAACATTGCACACGATTTGTTAAAATGGATCTCTTTTTTTTGTATGTTGGAGTATTATTAATAATTTTCCTATGAGAAGGATTCTTATACTCTTTTCATTAGTTCACGGGACTGTTACTTTGCGAATCACCCTCACTATCACCACCGTCACCACTATCATCACCACTATACTTACTAGCACGCCTACCGCCCACCGCCCACACGCCCACATCCAAGAGGCTTTGTGGTTCTCTGGAATATGAAGTAATTAGCGGTGTGGCGAGAGGCAGCCTCCCTACACACTCTCATCCCTGTACATTAAGATCTTATCTCCCATAGTACTATCCCTACCCCGGGGGGAGGGAGGGGGGGGGGTTAGGATAGACCCATTCCAGACCCACAGTACTACCCCCTACTGGAGAGGAGGGACGGGGAATTGTTTGGACCCCATACCCCTGTAAAGAGGCAAAGGGGAGGGGGGGGGGGGGTCATGCCCCTATCCAGGGGGGAGAGGGTGAGGAGTCCTATATACCCCTATCCTGATCCTGGGGGTTGTGGGGGTGAATGGGGGGGGGGTTAAGATGGGTAGGGATAGATGGGGGTTTCGTGAAGGGTTATGATACTCATCTTCCTCATCAATCCTTTCTGCGTTACCTATCACCTTTCTTCCTCATTATTGCTCTGTGCCTCATTAACCTTCATTAGTTCTCATTATTTTACCTTCGTTGCCTCTCTCTCCCAGTTATTCATTTTATCCATTATCCTTCTCATTACCCTTTACAGCCGTTAACCCTCACTTTGTTGCCTCAACCGTTGCTCATCTCTTTATCACTTTTCTTTATTACTTGTATCCGTAATAACCCTTGTTCGGTTGATCCGTCCTTAATATCATCTACCCATATATTTCCTTATCATTTTTCTCTCTGCCTATTATTCATCTCTCTCTCTCTGTCTCTCTCTCTCTCTCTCTCTCTCTCTCTCTCTCTCTCTCTCTCTCTCTCTCTCTCTCTCTCTCTCTCTCTCTCTCTCTCTCTCTCTCTCTCTCTCTCCCCAGCCCACCACTTAATCTGCATGAATTAAGTATTCAAGGCAGCTAACTCACTTATGACCCCCCGAGGCTAACTCAGCGCTGGGTAGTAATATCTCGACTAATTTATTCAGCATTACATTACCTCGGTTATTTACATATGTTGTCCGCTTGTACACACAGCGTCTCTCCTCTCATTACCGCCTCCTCCATCACCAGGCTCGTCTTGTACAGATCTTGTACAGATCTTGTACAGATCAATCAGATCCATGCGCAAATTGGCCAAGTGACTCGATACACTATGCTGATTTCCCGTGTTGAAGAGTCTTTTCAACCGTATAAGTCTCCAAAGAAATCTGTGGATTCATTGCACGGGTTCACCAACGTGCCTGTGGATGGGACAGTTGGATTAAAGACAAGCAGAGTCTAATCTCATCTGTGTTGATCTCTTATTGATATCCCAGAACGCATACTTAACCTAAGCCTGCTCGAAACATGTCATTTTCGCGTTAATTCTGATTTTGCAGAAGGGGGTCCAAAGTTTAAGTGGCATAATTCATTAGAGAGATGGTTGGGTAATTGAATTTCATTGTCATTTCAAGCAAATAACCAACCTGCATTGTAATTATACATTGTAAGTTCTCAATTGTAACGCTGGTGACCGGTAAACATTGTGTAATGGGCCTGTATTGCGCCTGTAAGTTGTGGGTACAGTAATATTCATAGAGGGAGGGAGGGCATTATCAAGGGGAAAGCGTTAAGCCATTGCGACTATATAGCACTTGGAAGGGGGTCAGGATTTGGGACGAGACGGCTGGAAGGAATGGCGCCTTTCCCCCTGTTAACTAGAGGGGGGGGGAGGCAGAAATTCCTGAGCTTCTCCGTTAACAAGCTGTTGTTTATGTCACCTCCTACAACCATACAATCACAACATCAACGCCACACACACGACTTTTTTTTTTACCAATTAATATAAAAACACATTTATCGCTATTGTTACGGCGCAGTTCCTTCTATTGTAGATAATTGAGCCAACTCATGGATATTGTCCTCGTGGTCCAACCGGCTTACAATAGCTGCCACAAAAGCTTTAGAGCTGACACAATAGCTTTAGAGCTGACACAATAGACGCTATATTCAACAGCCTTATTTTTTTTTCCTTCTGCTTTTAATTATTATTCAACAATAATTGGTGTGTTTCTTCAATGTAAAAAATGAAAAAAATCCTTTCACTGGAAATTAACCAGTGGAATTTCTATGAAAGAATAATTTCTGAATAATGAGAAACCCGATAAGTAAAAATGATAAAAAAAAAAAAATAATAATGATTATAATAATAGGAAGAACGCAAATAATGATAATGAATTGTGACTCAGTCGGAGCCGTTTCAATACGGCACGCGTATACGCCAAGGAGACGCCATTGTGTGAGGCTACACGTGATTGAGTCTATAGGAAGGCCAGGCTGGTCGTTAAGGCGTACTTGCGTTCGTTAAAATTGCCTTTACCTGGTTTTACCTGTGGATATTTTGGTTCTTGAGGACAACAGGGGAAGGGTGGGATGGGGGGTGGGGATTTGATAGAGGTGGGGGGGAACGTGAGAATTGGGGCAGGGGGGAGGGAGGGGTGTAGGAGTTTTGGGATGGGGAGTAGGAATTATGCGGTTGGGGAGGATTATATTAGTTATGGTAGTTGTTGATGAGAAAGAGAGAGAGAGAGAGAGAGAGAGAGAGAGAGAGAGAGAGAGAGAGAGAGAGAGAGAGAGAGAGAGAGAGAGAGAGAGAGAGAGAGAGAGAGAGAGAGAGAGAGAGAGAGAGAGAGAGGGAGAGAGAGAGAGACAGAGAGAGAGAGAGAGAGAGAGAGAGAGAGAGAGAGAGAGAGAGAGAGAGAGAGAGAGAGAGAGAGAATGTTGTTGAGAATGTTTCTGATTTTAAGTTTTAATCTCTGTCCAAGGGAGATTCTGTTCATAGAGTATATGTCAATCGGCAGTGCCAGGGGGTCTAATTATGGGAGCCGGTCGGCCGAACGGACAGCACGCTGGACTTGTGATCCTGTGGTCCTGGGTTCGATCCCAGGCGCCGGCGAGAAACAATGGGCAGAGTTTCTTTCACCCTATGCCCCTGTTACCTAGCAGTAAAATAGGTACCTGGATGTTAGTCAGCTGTCACGGGCTGCTTCCTGGGGGTGGAGGCCTGGTCGAGGACCGGGCCGCGGGGACACTAAAGCCCCGAAATCATCTCAAGATAACCTCAAGATGGGTAGTGGATTCTGTGAGAATAAAGGGAATAATTACACCCACTTGTTCATAACCTGTGATGAGTATGTAGTTGATATTGATACGTCTCAAACAGGTTAAGTTGGGGATACTTTCCTGGGGGCCGGATATAGTCTACCTCAGCTGGAGGTATTATCATATACGCTGTTATCCCTACACGTGTTATAGGGATGACAGTATAGTGTCATCCCTATAACACACAATAGTGGTTGGAGTACCGGTAGATCACAAACTATCATTAGTATCATTTACCACCAGGCCTGTAACTAGGTAGTACATATAGGCAGGAAATAGGACAGTGATATGTGAAGAGGAGAGGAGGAGGAGGAGAGGTCTATACTAATGAGCTGGGGTTCATATTACTGTCCCAATGGGAATAGTTCCCAGTAATCCTCTTACTGGTCTCTGTAATGCCAGCATCATCTACATCCCCCCTACCACAGATGCTCCCTGGGTATGGCAGGACCGTTCCCGTTCTTACAAATTGATAAGCTTCCAGTTCTGAAGCTCTTATCGTACACAATCAGGTGACCAACCTCCTGAGACCGATGCTGATTTGTCGAGAAAGGCGTCCAGTTCCAAGGTAGAGAGAGGCAGATATCCTGAGGACAATCATGGTTATCCTGCTCTCCATAGAGCACTTGACATCGCCATTACTTCAAGGGTGAAAATAACGTCGCCAAAAAGAAATGGATTTTATATTCTGGAAATGCTTCTGGCCAGGAGTGGATTACTGGAGTGCGTGGAATACCGTGATGCAATCCACTCAAACGATGGACGATACGGGGCAGAAGCAGCGCTGCTATCGTCGATCAGAGCGGCTTTTCTAATATAGAAGCAAGTGGACTTGTGAGAATTATCATACACGGTCCAGCGGGAAGGTTGTAAAGTATACTGAGGTTGTACGTTATCAGCCAAAGTTATACTGTGTCGTCCAGATTTGTTCGTTATCGTAGAGAGTTGTACGCTATAGGGGGACAAAGTTGTACGCTATAGGGGGACAAAGTTGTACGCTATAGGAGACAAAGTTGTACGCTATAGGAGACAAAGTTGTACGCTATAGGGGGACAAAGTTGTACGCTATAGGAGACAAAGTTGTACGCTATAGGGGGACAAAGTTGTACGCTATAGGGGACAAAGTTGTACGCTATAGGGGACAAAGTTGTACGCTATAGGGGGACAAAGTTGTACGCTATAGGAGACAAAGTTGTACGCTATAGGAGACAAAGTTGTACGCTATAGGGGGACAAAGTTGTACGCTATAGGGGGACAAAGTTGTACGCTATAGGGGACAAAGTTGTACGCTATAGGGGACAAAGTTGTACGCTATAGGGGGACAAAGTTGTACGCTATAGGGGGACAAAGTTGTACGCTATAGGGGATAAAGTTGTACGCTATAGGGGACAAAGTTGTACGCTATAGGGGATAAAGTTGTACGCTATAGGGGACAAAGTTGTACGCTATAGGGGATAAAGTTGTACGCTATAGGAGACAAAGTTGTAGCTTAGCAGTGCCGGTTGTGGATTAGCAGTACCATTTGTAAGTTAGAAGTCAAAGTTATATCATTACCAAACCAAACCTTTACGTTATCTCCCTCTGTGACTCCCAACACGAGCCTGGACTGCCTCCACGACTCTAAATAGGACCCTGAGTAGCCTCTTGTGACTTAATATAAACCTGGATTGCCTCTGTGACTCACAACAGGACCCTTAACAGGCTCTGTGACTCGAAAATAGCCCCGGGCTGCTTGCTGCCTGGAGCGCAGAGGAACGAGCAGACGGTCAATCCTGCAGACAGGCTGTCCCCCCAAAAAAAGACAGTGCGCCAAACAATCCGACAGACGGGCAATTAGCAGACGGGCAATTAGCAGACGGGCAATTAGCAGACGGACACGCCAAGCATGAACACTGAGTCAGCCAAGGCAATCCTGCTTGATTAGCAATCAAACAGGATTGAGATGGATGGGTAGACTCCATCCCCCCATTGATTACTGTTACTTTGGGAAGATTATCTTGGCGGATGAAGGAGTACCTCCCAGGAAGGAAACAGGTAGAAGGTGAGTGGCAGTAACGTGGCTGAAGATACGATGATCAGACCACACATCAGAAGTTAGAGAAACGACGACGCTTCGGTCCGTCCTGGACCATTATGTCAGCACTCGACTTGATAATAGTAATAGAAACTAATAGAAACTGTGAAAGGTGAGATATGAGAATGAACAGAGATTTAATACAAGTAAACTAGACAGCCTACTGAGATGTAAAATGGTTACTTGACATTGACTCAACAAATACAAAATGCTGAAACAGAAACTGTAATGAGAAAACCCTAAATACAGTACAAAATGAAGGCGAGACAGCTTCACACAACATAATGAAGGGGAGACAGCTTCTCTTCTCCCACAGAATGAAGAGGAGACTGCTCCCCACTACAGCAAACAAGAGAGAGACTTGGCAGTCAACATAACTCCAAATTTATCACCAGTGACACATCAGTAAAACTGCGAGACCCACTATTGAGTACCTTCCCCCGACACAAAGTAAAAATATTTTTAGTTCTGACTTAAGACTTGAGGGAACATAATCTCACCTATATAGTAGGCATCCTTCAGTCTCGGGAGACCATGGCGTTGCGCTCTGGTTGCTCTCCAGGGCGCAAAGCTTTGGTAAATCGATATGGAGGAGAAGCTGTTACCCATGCAGCAGGTCCCTTCTCTTCACGTTGCTGAAATTATCCAATGGAAAGGCAAACGCCAATACACATGGTTCCAGCACCGTCGCAGGAGCTGCCAGAACGAGGTCGAAGTCGACAACGAACTGCCTTAGGGGCCCGAACTCTGGATTTTTCCTCGAGGTTGACTCCTGAAGCCTTTCCCAAAGAAGGGTATGGCCGCAAGGCAGCGGAGGTTTAGAATCAGGGTTTTTCTTCCCCTAGATGAGCTACCTTCCCAAGCTAACGAGTCCCATCTACCACCACAGTGTAGAAAAGAAGGAACAGAAGTGCCATGTTAACGATATACAAGATTCCCAAAACGAGGGGGGGACGTAAGTGGTATTTGCAACACAAACCACAAAGTGGCCAGAAAGAATTTCAGCGCAAGTGTTGTCGACAGGCGAGACGAACACATGTAGATGAGCACACACCTGTAGGGCAGGTGTGTGAACCGGAGAAGCTCCTGTGGAGATTAATCAACTGATGGCAGTAAAGGATAGTAGGCAGCGGGAGTCACTTGAATCGTCGAGTCATTTCCAGATTGCTCATACACTCTTGGCTTCCTCCCCCCCCCCCTCTCTCCTGCCACTTTCTCCCCCCCCCCAGCCACTCTCCCCCCCCCCCCAGCCACTCTCCCCCCCCCCCAAACGAGTCTTCCCCTGTTAATAAAGAATTGTCAGACGCCTAACAATATCTCATGGGTTTCTATAACTTGTATCATCTCATGGGTTTCTATAATTGGTATCTTCTCATGGGTTTCTATAATTGGTATCATCTAATTACTGTATTGTTGACAAAGTGGGACCATCTTAAGGGGTGCCAGCAGGCTAAGATTCTTCCCGGAACTCAGGTGGTCTCAGGATATTAATTAGCAATCAAACGAGACTAAGAATAAACATATATGTATATATATTTTGGTAGCAGGCTTTCTTGTAAACATGAGTTGTTGAATATGACCGAAAGGGTAAGATTAATGATTCTAACACGAATCTTCTTAATATTTCTTACGTTTTTTTCACTGTTGGGGGTAATTGAAAAATTAGCTCTCCAAAGTTCATTTTCTCATTTTTTATTTATGGTCTGACGTCTAAAAGCGTTTCGCAAGGACTTCTCACATTTTCAAAGACAGGTTTACACACATCATTTCATGCTTATATTCGCTTTGGGTGAGGTGATATGACACAAATATTTTGTCACCTCACCCAAAAACATTTGTGTCATATCACCTCACCCAAAGCGAATATAAGCATGAAATGATGTGTGTAAACCTGTCTTTGAAAATGTGAGAAGTCCTTGCGAAACGCTTTTAGACGTCAGACCGTAAATAAAAAATGAGAAAATGAACTTTGGAGAGTTAATTTTTCAATTACCACCGACAGTGAAGAAAAACGTAAGAAATATTGAGAGATACGTGTTAGAATCATTAATCTTACCTTTTCGGTCATATTCAACAACACACACACACACATATATATATATATATATATATATATATATATATATATATATATATATATATATATATATATATATATATATATATATATATATATATATATATATAATATAACACACCAAACAATTAAATATATTATACAAATTAGTAAGTAAAATATATAAGTCAAGCAAAAACACATTTAATATTTTTTTAGACGACCTTTTTTTTTTTTTTTTAAAAAGTTTGCATCAGTTAGACATTTATTTTGCCCAGGATGTTTGGAGTCGGCGTCGTGTAAACTGGGGATTTTTATGGCGCTAAGTCCATTTCTGTAGCCAGGACGAACGACGTACTTGAGGAGAGTTAAACCACTCTGCTTCCTGGTTTACCACGAGAGCACCTCACTCCTCCTCCTCTCTACCTTCCCTCTCCCAGCATCCTCTTCTCCTCCCCTAGTTACCCATTAATTCCTCTCCTTTATCTCTCCATTCTCAACTTCAGTCTCTTCCCCCTCACTCCATTCCCCTCCACCGTCCGTTCAGAAGCGATGTACCATTCAACTTATGTTTCCCTGGCTGTGTTTTCCCCTCTTCTCTTCCCTTCTTCTTTCCCTTTGCCCTCTTTTCTCCTCTTCCGCCTCTTTCCTTCACCTGTCTCCTCTCCTCCCCCTACCCGTGAGGAAGAGAGGAATGTAAGTTTGTATGACTGGTTCTTCAGATAAGAGTAGCAGTCTTCCTCAACACTCATAGGAAAATAATTTAGAACGGCCATCTTTTTTTATGACGTAATAATTAATGTTGTTTTGATTCTGATGTTTTGAGAGGAGCGGATATGATGTCCTGACCGCATGGGAGGGTAGTTATAGTGCCATGGCCACGTGGGAGGGGCATTTATGGCACCATAACCACGTGGGAGAGGCATGGGAGGGTAGTTATAGTGTCATGGCCACGTGGGAGGGGTAGTTATGGCACCATAACCACGTGGGAGAGGCATGGGAGGGTAGTTATAGTGCCATGGCCACGTGGGAGGGGCATTTATGGCACCATAACCACGTGGGAGAGGCATGGGAGGGTAGTTATAGTGCCATGGCCACGTGGGAGGGGCATTTATGGCACCATAACCACGTGGGAGAGGCATGGGAGGGGGTAGTTATAGTGCCATGGCCACGTGGGAGGGGCATTTATGGCACCATAACCACGTGGGAGAGGCATGGGAGGGGGCGTTATAGTGCCATATCCACGTGGGAGAGGCATGAGAGAAGCAGAGAAACATTGATGATATGTAACGTAGGCATTTAGGAGCATCAATGCTATTGATGCATAGTCTGTCGAGCACAAAATAACAAAGAGAAGGGAGAGACTGGGCAGACGACTGCACACTCTAACCTTTGCATATAAAAGAGAGTAAATTCAGATTGCTTCGAGGCTCGTTAATCACGAATTGCCGCAATTTCTTCGTGGGATGACGATGCCAGGGTACATTTGCTGCAGAGAAAACACACAAGCTTTGATCATAACTGGGCTGAATGATATTGCGTCTGGGTCAGGCATGCGGATGATTAGGGATACTTAAGTGCGCATTGATGAGGTAATCTTCACCTTGGGGGTTGATGTTTGACTCTTCAGGTTCAGCCCCCATTGGTGAATCTATAGTTAACATGGCAGCCAAGGAAATTTGCAGCTGTAAGGTATAACTTGTACCTTCTGGACAGCAGCGGTTGCAAAACTTTACGTGAAGCACAAGTTCGTTTCCGTCTTGAGTATACACCACTCTCCTGGATGGTCTACCCGCATGATTTATTCGAATTCAAGACGAGGTAAACTGGTGCGAGTATACATGTCTTGACCTTGACTCGTTATGGATGAACTTGTCAGTATATCAGGACCTTCTTCACGAGAGGTGTTAGTGGTCTTACTGTAAGGTGTAAGGCCAGTGTTCTCGTGGTTTCTCACCTGGTCCATCCTCATGGGTAACCACAAGGGGTCAAAATGCGATGTTCTATTAGGAGGACGGGTCGTGGAGAAGAGGGTAATGAGGGTGTAATGAGGAAGGTGAGGAGGAAATGAGAGATGATATGCAGTAGGAAGGGTTGAAAGTGAGAATGTATTGGGAGGAATATTTTTATCCCGACCACTGTCTGTCATCATATGAGTTTATGTTCATAAATAGACAGTAGTGTGTGTGTGTGTGTGTGTGTGTGTGTGTGTGTGTGTGTGTGTGTGTGCGTGTGCGTGTTCTCACCTAGTTGTGCTTGTGGGGGTTGAGCTCTGGCTCTTTGGTCCCGCCTCTCAGCTGTCAATCATCTCATGTACAGATTTATGAGCCTACTGGGCTCTATCATATCTACACTTGAAACTGTGTGTGTGTGTGTGTGTGTGTGTGTGTGTGTGTGTGTGTGTGTGTGTGTGTGTGTGTACTCACCTAGTTGTACTCACCTAGTAGTGTTTGCGGGGGTTGAGCTCTGGCTCTTTGGTCCCGCCTCTCAACCGTCAATCAACAGGTGTGTGTGTGTGTGTGTGTGTGTGTGTTCATGACAGCTGAGATGACTGGGGAGCAGGGAAGCTGTATTCTCATCACCATGGCAACGAGACAGACTCCCCTCCCCAGAAATGCTACTGAACCGGATGCTTAATAAGGCTGATGATACGTCAAATAACAATTCTCTCTAAACTACTCAGGAAAGGAAATTATGAGGAGAAAACACTCTTAAGACAGTAGGTGATTATACAGCACGACTCACAATCGGTAACCCGGGGTTCCAATCCCCCAGGATAAGCAAACTCAAAGTCAGTAAACCAAGCCTAACTTGGTTGGCGTCACTTGTATTGGTTGGGACAGCGAAGGCCTGGATTTGTTTTGCCTTTCTTGCAAGTCGGCGTTCGATTCCCGATGGTCCAAGTGGTTGGGTACTGTTCTTTACTTCCATCATATCTCAGCACCTTGTCTTTATAGCCCAGATCCTAGTTCTCATATCCCAGCTCTTAGTCCTCATATCCCAGCTGCTTGTCCTCATATTCCAGCTCCTTGTCCTTATATCCCAGCTCCTTGTCCTCATATCCCAGCTGCTTGTCCTCATATTCCAGCTGCTTGTCCTCATATCCCAGGTCCTTGTCCTCATATCCCAGGTCCTAGTCCTCATATCCCAGCTGCTTGTCCTCATATTCCAGCTCCTTGTCCTCATATCCCAGTTCCTAGTCCTCATATCCCAGCTCCTTGTCTTCATATCCCAGCTCCTAGTCCTCATACCCCCAGCTGCTTATCCTCATATTCCATCTCCTTGTCCTTATATCTCAGGTCCTTGTCCTCATACCCCAGATCCTTTTCTCATATCCCAGCTTCTTTTCTCATATCCCAAGTGCCATATAGCCTAACTGGCTTGACTATCTCTCGTGATATTAACTTGTTACTTTTGTTTAATAGTGTTTGATCTAGTCTCCCGTGAAGGTTAACCACCATCGTTGGCCTCATACACTCATTACCACCTGCTCATTACCTCCGGTCATATGTTACCCTCATTCAGTATTACCCTCATTACCACAGTACTACCGCTTATACTACCCTCATTTTTATCATTACCACCCTCATTTTTTAGGTTCTTACTACCCTCATTTTGCCATCACCTCACTACCATCGTCAAACCTTGTGTCATTACCGCTCTAATGAGGATTTAAAGACCTCATTAATTGTTTACTTGTTGAGCTTATCAGCCTGGCACTATGGTCTGAGAGCCAGTCTGGCACTATGGTTTAATTGTCAATCTGGCACCATAATTTTCGTGTCACCCAGATCCTGCACTTCCAAGTTCATTTGTAGTTCTGATCGAATTTTGACAACTTCCTGACACCTGTTTTCAGAACTTTAAAAATATCTTCATCTAGTTTCGTATATTAACTTATCTGTTATTTAAAATTTTATTTAATTGCGCTTACTGGGAGCGAGATTTAGCTCTAGAGCCCTGCCTCCTAGGTATTGAACTGAGTACATTTATGTCAGCAGATATTACAATACTCTGGTACGTTTGTTCTGAATGTTCCTTGTACGTCCTGTGTGTCAGGATAATTCGACTTGTATGTTGTTGTTGTTAAAGATTTGCTACCTAGAACAAAAAGTTCCAAGTAGCACGGGCTATGGTGAGCCCGTACTGAACTTGTGTAATCTGCTCCGACTTGTATACCACTCAATGTATATGGGTGTTAACGTATATTTTTGAACATGAGGATAAAAGCAGGTCATCTTTAATTACACTCAAACTCATTCATATATATATATGTTTAACCTAAGATGTTCTTCATAGCTAGAATTGTAATGGTTTTCTGTTGATGTTTCTGTGTCACAATACCACGTGTCTGCTGTGTTGACTCCTGAACCTGTATTCATCGTGTACTCTAATGCCCTTCTCGTCTGCTCTCACTATCATAAACGTTATTAATGCATTTATTGTGGGAATTAAACTCCAGCATCGTTTGTCCTCTCATACCTGAGCGCAATTAGGTCCACCTGTAGTTTCGTGCAGTTCTCTCTGGTCTTTGCCATTATTATTATCAGTTTCCGTCGTGTGTGAACAGTTTCATGTACGATCCCACGTGCTTTGAGAGGGGCTCGTTTACTTACACCAGGAACAATAGTGGTACCGACTCCTGTAGGGACTCTTGCTTGTTGCTTCCCTAAACTCCCTGGCACTTTTTCTCTCGCAGAACCCTCTATCCTGTTTATCAGATACTCTCTAATCTATGTAGGCGAGGAGTCACAATAACGTGGCTGAAGTATGTTGACCAATCCACACACTAGAAAATGAAGGGACGACAACGTTTCGGTCCGTCCTGGACCATTGTCAAGTCGATTGTGACTTGACCATTCTCAAGTCAATGGACTTGAAAATGGTCCAGGACGGACCGAAACGTCGTCGTCCCTTCATTTTCTAGTGTGTGGATTGGTCTAATCTAATCTCTCTAATCTAGTTCAGTAGCTTCTCAGTAACGTCCAGTATGGTTTTCCAGTTTGTGAATCAACATTTTGTGGGGAACTATGTCAAAGGCTTTTTGGAAATCTCGGAAGATGCAGTCATCCCATTCTTTTCTTTTCCTCGGTCTCTTGGTGGCCTTGTAGAACTAAATAAGATTCGTTCCCCCCCCCCTGCCTTTTTCTTCACTATACCAATGTTGTTTCTGACACACTTAGACCTCTCAAGATGTTCCACTATCTTCTTTCTGATTAAGTTTTCCGGAATTTTATACGGGAAGCATGTCAGTGAGACTAGTTTAAGGCCTCGTATCTGTCTCCTCGCTATAATATGGGCTCCACAGTTGCAGTCCTTTTAGGTTTCATAGGAAGAAGGTGTCATACTATATCTGCTGCTTTTCTCAATATCAGAGGTGAAATCTGGTCTGATGTTATTACTTTGCTAGTATCTAACTCTTACGTGTTGGCGTGCGCGCGCGCGTGTGTGTGTGTGTATATGTGTGTGTGTGTGTGTGTGTGTGTGTGTGTGTGTGTGTGTGTGTGTGTGTGTGTGTACTCACCTAGTTGTGTCTGCAGGATCGAGCATTGACTCTTGGATCCCGCCTTTCGAGCATCGGTTGTTTACAGCAATGACTCCTGTCCCATTTCCCTATCATACCTGGTTTTAAATTTATGAATAGTATTTGCTTCCACAATCTGTTCCTGAAGTGCATTACATTTTCCCACTACTCTCATTATGTGTGTATATGTGTGTGTGTGTGTGTGTGTGTGTGTGTGTGTGTGTGTGCGTGTGTGTGTGTGTGTGTGTGTGTGTGTGTGTGTGTGTGTGTGTGTGTGTGTGTGTGTGTGTGTGTGTGTGTGTGTGTGTGTGTGTGTGTGTGTGTGTGTGTGTGTGTGCGCGTGTGTGCGTGCGCGCGCGCGTGTGCTTGCACGTTAATATAACCCCCAGGCGCCGTAGTTCATCAGCACCATCACTTGGCAATCTAAAACTCACGTCATATAACATTTCAATTAATGTTTCAATTAGTCCATAAAAAAAATGAGACTGACAGCTGCTGCTGCCGTTCTGATTCTACTGCTTCTTGATATTCAGTGAGATTCTAGGTTACTGACATTATTTAATAATGCACTCAAGGTGGTATTCAACCCTTTCCCTTTCCAAACCTCCCCCCCCCCCCCCCGCCTCCCCCCCATTTCAAAATCTCCCTCCTACATTTACAAACCTCCCTTCCCCTTTTACAAACCTCCCCCACACATAAAACTAATGACAATGATAACAGACAGGAATTGAGGCAATTTTTTTTTAACCTTGATACCCCATAAGAAAAAATGGCTATTTGATTTCAATGCAGCAAAGTGTAAAGTTGTAAGGTAATGAATATTAGGAAGAAAACCCGTATAACAGTACACAATGAAATACAGAAAGATTCCTGAGCTAGAAAAATAAGTTTGAGTAAAGGGTTTAAATTAATTAACCCCGTAGCTCAAAAGAGAATGCAAGGAACCCAAACACAGGAGACTACAGCACCAAGCCACCAGGGTGTGGAACACCATCGACATGTTAGAAAGACTACTCCAAGACGCCCCGCTTCCACAGCTGATGGCCCAAGACCCACTTCCACAGCTGGTGGCCCAAGACCCACTCCCACAGCTGGTGGCTCAAGACCCACTCCCACAGCTGGTGGCCCAAGACCCACTCCCACAGCTGGTGGCCCAAGAGCCACTCCCACAGCTGGTGGCCTAAGACCCACTCCCACAGCTGGCGGCCCAAGACCCACTCCCACAGCTGATGGCCCAAGACCCACTCCCACAGCTGGTGGCCCAAGACCCACTCCCACAGCTGGTGGCCCAAGAGCCACTCCCACAGCTGGTGGCCCAAGACCCACTCCCACAGCTGGTGGCCCAAGACCCACTCCCACAGCTGGTGGCCCAAGAGCCACTCCCACAGCTGGTGGCCCAAGACCCACTCCCACAGCTGGTGGCCCAAGAGCCTGGATCTACTCGATAATGAAGTGTGTATATAAATGAAGACGTTCCAGGAACCTTCCTCTCCTCCCAGACAAATTCGGGTAAACGATGTGTTGATGTATTAATGAATCAGCGGTGAAGCAGTTGCCATGGAAGCCGCCTCTTTGCTCGTCTTGTAGAGCAGTAGGTAGCATAGAGGCTCCTACCTCTACACCCAGCCCCAGTACACACACACACACACACACACACACACACACACACACACACACACACACACACACACACACACACACACACACACACACAAGCGAATTACCAACACACTCAGGAGGGACACCAACAGGATGGGTCCACAGGGAGGAGAGGGAGGGTAGGATCAATGGCCTGTAGCCTCAGGGGCCCGACAAAGAACAGCTTAACAATACCCTAATGATGGAGGGAGAGTTTCTCTCCCTCTCGTCTTGATCTTCCTGTGAGGGAGATGGCGAGGGAGTGAGGGAGAGAGTTCTTGTGGGGCAAATGGTGAGTGTGGATGTTGGAGGATAAGAGTATTTTATGAGAGAGAGGATAGTGTTCTGTGAGGGAGAGAGGGAGAGTGAGAGAGTGAGAGAAGGATGATGTGTATAGTCACTGTGGATAAGAAGGGAAGAAACCTAGTTAGTAAATATATGCAAGACCACAGAGATGGAAGCCTTTAGAGACCACAGAGATGGAAGCCTTTAGAGACCACAGAGATGGAAGACTCTAGAGACCACAGAGATGGAAGGCTCTATTGACCACAGAGATGGAAGACTAGAGACCACAGAGATGGAAGGCTCAAGAGACCACAGAGATGGAAGCCTCTAGAGACCACAGAGATGGAAGTCTCTAGAGACCACAGAGATGGAAGCATCTAGAGACCACAGAGATGGAAGACTAGAGACCACAGAGATGGAAGGCTCTAGAGACCACAGAGATGGAAGCCTCTAGAGACCACAGAGATGGAAGCCTCTAGAGACCACAGAGATGGAAGGCTCTAGAGACCACAGAGATGGAAGACTCTAGAGACCACAGAGATGGAAGACTAGAGACCACAGAGATGGAAGACTCTAGAGACCACAGAGATGGAAGGCTCTAGAGACCACAGAGATGGAAGCCTCTAGAGACCACAGAGATGGAAGCCTCTAGAGACCACAGAGATGGAAGCCTCTAGAGACCACAGAGATGGAAGTCTCTAGAGACCACAGAGATGGAAGACTAGAGACCACAGAGATGGAAGCCTCTAGAGACCACAGAGATGGAAGCCTCTAGAGACCACAGAGATGGAAGCCTCTAGAGATCACAGAGATGGAAGCCTCTAGAGACCACAGAGATGGAAGACTAGAGACCACAGAGATGGAAGCCTCTAGAGACCACAGAGATGGAAGCCTCTAGAGACCACAGAGATGGAAGCCTCTAGAGACCACAGAGATGGAAGACTCTAGAGACCACAGAGATGGAAGGCTCTAGAGACCACAGAGATGGAAGCCTCTAGAGACCACAGAGATGGAAGGCTCTAGAGACCACAGAGATGGAAGACTAGAGACCACAGAGATGGAAGACTCTAGAGACCACAGAGATGGAAGGCTCTAGAGACCACAGAGATGGAAGACTCTAGAGACCACAGAGATGGAAGCCTCTAGAGACCACAGAGATGGAAGCCTCTAGAGACCACAGAGATGGAAGCCTCTAGAGACCACAGAGATGGAAGCCTCTAGAGACCACAGAGATGGAAGACTCTAGAGACCACAGAGATGGAAGGCTCTAGAGACCACAGAGATGGAAGACTAGAGACCACAGAGATGGAAGCCTCTAGAGACCACAGAGATGGAAGCCTCTAGAGACCACAGAGATGGAAGCCTCTAGAGACCACAGAGATGGAAGACTCTAGAGACCACAGAGATGGAAGGCTCTAGAGACCACAGAGATGGAAGGCTCTAGAGACCACAGAGATGGAACCCTCAGAGGCCACAGAGATGGAACCCTCAGAGGCCACAGAGATGGAACCCTCAGAGGCCACAGAGATGGAACCCTCAGAGGCCACAGAGATGGAACCCTCAGAGACCACAGAGATGGAACCCTCAGAGGCCACAGAGAAACCACAGAAATAGAAACCTAAGTCAGTGCACAGTTAAAAAAGAATAAAAAAAGTTTCCAGTTTAATTTTTTTCACCTGATCGTTTTATTGTGTCCAGGTTAGTAAGTTTCAGTTTCTTTTCCTCTTGCTATTTCTCACTTTTTCCCGCCATTAATTACCTCCTGTGTAGTGCCTTTTTTGTTGAAGTTTTTATTTTTGTCTCATTTACCTTCTTTATGTTTCGCAGTGTGAGTGTTTCTATCTGGAGCAGTAAATAGGTACCTGGGAGTTAGTCAGCTGTCACGGGCTGCTTCCTGGGGGTGGAGGCCTGGTCGAGGACCGGGCCGCGGGGACGCTAAGCCCCGAAATCATCTCAAGATAACCTCAAGAATCTCTCTCACTTTGTCTCTTATTACAATCTTGGTGCCCTCTCTTCCTCGCTCTGGTCTACACCTTAGGTCTATGGCTCCCCAACACACACTAGGCCTAGTCCTTTCCTACACACCCTAAGTCTATACCTCTGCGACACACCTTTGGTCTTCCTCCAGTACACCCTAGGTCTTCCTCTCTCTAGTACACCCTAGGCCTACCCTTCTCCAATACACCTTAGGTCTACCCCTCTCCAATACAACCTCCTCTTACCTCCAACCCTCCCCATCTGAACCACACCTCATTCTCCAACACACAACATCAACTTCTCCACTACACCCCACCTTCTAATACTCGTCCCTACACCCTATCCTTCTCAAATACAAACGCTCCTTCTCTCGTATACACCCTCTTAACGCTACACTACACCTTCCCCCATGTATACTACACTCTCCTCCCTCTTCACTACACACCCCGCCTCGCCTCGCCTCTCGGCACAGCCTCAACTCGCGACAAAAGCTGCTGGGGTCTATTCACACCAACACACTGCCACCAAAATCAATGAAAACACCCTAAATAACTACAGAATGTGGGGCTCCCCCTACACGTATTCGTGCGTGTGTCTACATCACATATTGTCCTCTAAATATGTATATTTTAACATCTATGTACGCGTAAATTTATTTGTACAGCGTTCCAAAAAACACACATTTACAATCATTCGTATGATATCCCCCTGGGGTGGGAGAAGGGATATCTTAGATATTCTTAGTATCCTAAGATTCTAGCAGTTTTATTCTCAAATATACTAGCAAAAAAATACAAAGACAAACATGTATTATGTATATGTATAACAATCACACACAAACAATCTTGAACTATTAAGAACTTAAACAGAACATTTGTGAACTTTTTTTTATACACTCAGCATAATCCTCTTTTTAAATGAGTCAAGTTGATGGATATGTAGATGGGAATATTTAATCTGGTCAGACTGGCATTCTCTCTCTCTCTCTCTCTCTCTCTCTCTCTCTCTCTCTCTCTCTCTCTCTCTCTCTCTCTCTCTCTCTCTCTCTCTCTCTCTCTCTCTCTCTCTCTCTCTCGTATATCGTGAAGGAGATCAGATGTAGATACACATCTGACACGAGAGACGAATGTGTTAATCTAGATGGAGTAGAAGATGGTGATGGAGGTGTAGCGGCGACCACAGACACGCCCTTCCTTTCTATTTTGAGCGCCATGGGGTGACGCGGTAGTGGGGACTGTGGTGGTAGTGGTGGTAGGATGATTATCGGTGAGGAGTTGTGTGCAGGTGGAAGTGGTGGTAGGTAGGCTATAGGCCTTGTTGCTGAGCAGAGTGAGTAGTAGTAGTTGTGATAGTTTCTGGAAACAAAACACACACTCAGACACGTGCATGCAGACTCACAAACACACACACGTGTATGTGCGTGCACATACAGTATACACGCAAACACACACACACAAACAGGCACACACACACTCTTAGTTGCCACTTAAGCACGGGCGAGCTGTTGCTCCTTATAAAGACAGAAATACATGCAAGACAAAATATTTAACAAACGTATAGAATTTTAACATGAAATTTGATTACCGATAACTTTATTTTTGAAAGCAACACACATTTTTGACTTTAGATAAGAAAAGGAAATTGTGAAGGCAAAAGCCAGTATGATTATAATCAAATATGAGATACAGAAGGACAGGATTCGAACTGGGATGAGACGACAGGATAGAAGCTGGGATAAGAGGTCAGAATAGGAGGTAGGATAAGAGGTCAGAATAGGAGCTGGGATAAGACGACAGTGCAGGAATTGAGATGTGGAAACAGAGAGAGGGAACAGTGAGTATAAGACTCAATATTTCTTGACCTAGTCTGATGTGATTCTCGAGTAATGAGTCTTATCCACACGTCCTAATGAAGCGTTTCCACCTGTAATTTGGACTCCACAGCTAACGAGAAGACAAACGTGGAAGCCTGAACCACACACAAGCCCCAAGATGAGAAAAAAACACCATATCGGTAAATGAACAGCATAGAGAGAGGTGAAATCCGGCAGATATCTTTTGAGTCATTACACTATGTTATCTTCGCAAACAATAGCCACAGAAATACACACACGATACACAGCAATACACTAAATTATCCCCACTGTTACACATGTCCAATGACACGTTCCGTCTACATAATCCTCTCCAATTAACCAAACCAAAACTGCTCCCGCATCCCCTCAACGGCCATATTGATGACCCGTGCTGACTATTTCTCTTAATAATGAGCACTTCTCTTGATTAGTTACACATATTATCCGCATGTGTGGAGCCTGTTGGCCTGGTACACTTGCGGTGGAGTCCTCACCAGTCGCCGCTGTAGCGGTGATGAACCACGCATCAAAATGATTTAGTGTTTAGGGTATATAGGATTTGTCACTATAATTGTGCGCCTTCTCTGTCACGTGTTTTCATTGTCTCTCTCTCTCTCTCTTTCTCTCTCTCTCTCTCTCTCTCTCTCTCTCTCTCTCTCTCTCTCTCTCTCTCTCTCTCTCTCTCTCTCTCTCTCTCTCTCTCTCTCTCTCTCTCTCTCTCTCTCCCCCTCCTAGGTACCCCACCACCAGAGCGAGGCGGGGCAGGTACAAGTCACTCTCACGCATAAATACAGACATCAGTCCGCCCTTATAGTTATCAAGATGATCGTAAACATTAAGCTGGCGGAGAGGGGTTGAAGGGTAGGGGAAGGGGTAAGAAAGGAGGGGCATGGGGTAGACGGGAGGGAGAAGGAAGGAAGGAGTAATAAGGAGGATAACCAACGGACAATGATTATCTCCTAAGACATCACATCGTGGGATTCTAAGACTTTCATCCACAGGTTTTAAGTTTAGATTAATCTCAACTTCGCCTGTGACAAGGGCTGTGTACTCGATGTTGACTTTCCAATCTTCGTGTGTGTGTGTAAATCGTTCTTGCATTTCTAGAGACTATATATATCGCTTGGAGGAGCCATAACCGGGATATATCGCTGACTAATTGACAATGTGGGGTTCTTCCAGGCTAAGAATATCGTGGAACATCATAAACTGAAGGGTATCTGAGATCTGGTGTGATAGAATCGGGCTTTTAACAGTAAATTTTGAGATGGAGTAAAAGGGGTCTTTTGTGTTCTGCAGATATATATAATGGAGAGATGCTTCAAGATGCAGATCTCGGCTTGAAGTATTCAAGAAATTTATATATATATATATATATATATATATATATATATATATATATATATATATATATATATATATATATATATATATATATAAGCCTATACTTGCATAAACCACAAGTGAAGATTAATAATCTTTGGACAACACCCACCAGTGGGACTCGAACCCAGAAAGCACAACTACCTTCCAGTAGCTGGCATAACTAGTATGCTTTAACCCACTACGCCATCAGACCTTACAAAAGAAGTAGATAGTTTGAGATATATATATCTCAAACATCTCCACATATATATATATATATATATATATATATATATATATATATATATATATATATATATATATATGTATATATATATATATATATATATATATATATATATATATATATATATATATATATATATATATATATATATATATATATATATATATAAAGCTCTTGGACACCGCCTTTCTAACCGTCAGTTTTCTAATGTACTGATTCCCGACCTGTTTTTCTTCTACATATTTCTCTTACACACATACGCATCGCCGTAATGAAAACCTACGTAGTAGATGTCTAGCGTCCAGGTGCCTATTTTCTGCTTGGGTGAACAAATGCATCAGGTGAAAGAAACTGTGCCCATTTTGTCTGCGACGGCCGGGAATCGAACCTGGGCCCTTAGAACTACAATCCCTGAGCGTTGTGTGTACTCACCTAGTTGTGGTTGCGGGGGTTGAGCTCTGGCTCTTTGGTCCTACCTCTCAACTGATGTACAGATTCCTGAGTCTACTGGGCTCTATCATATCTACATTTGAAACTGTGTATGGAGTCAGCCTCCACCACATCACTTCCTAGTGCATTCCATCCGTTAACTACTCTGACACTGAAAAAAGTTCTCTCTAACGTCTCGGTGGCTCATTTGGGTACTGAGTTTCCACCTGTGTCCCCTTGTTCGCGTACCACCCGTGTTAAACAGTTTATCCTTTTCAACCTAGTCAATTCCTCTGAGAATTTTGTAGGTAGTGATCATGTCTCCCCTCACTCTTCTGTCTTCCAGGACAATATGTGTGTGTGTGTGTGTGTGTATGTATGTGTGTGTGTGTGTGTGTGTGTGTGTGTGTACTCACCTAGTTGTGCTTGCGGGGGTTGAGTTCTGGCTCTTTAGTCCCGCCTCTCAACCGTCAATCATCAGGTTTACAGGTTCCTAAGCCTATTGGGCTCACATTACACACATACGCATCGCCGTGATGCAAGCCTACGTGTGTGTGTGTGTGTGTGTGTGTGTGTGTGTGTGTGTGTGTGTGTGTGTGTGTGTGTGTGTGTGTGTGTGTGTTGTTCGTTCCACTTATTTACGACTTTTAGACTAAAAGTCTTCTGACATCCCTGTGACTCATCTGTGGTTTCAGTTTCCAATTATATCTGCGAATAGGTTATAGAACCCACGTAATACATTGGTTTGGGTTCATTATATTCATCAGCTACCACTCTTATTGCGGTCTTTAGAACGTAAATCTGTAAATCAGATTTACAAATCTGTAAAAGAAGGCGGAGAGAGGTACAGCAGAACTCCTAACAATGACAATTACTTAATTGCATTACCAGCACACAAAATGCGTGTACACATGTGTACTTTTATGCGTACACATACAAGCCCCAGTGGGTATGTATGTGTACACAACACACACACACACGCCTGCCACAGTGTGCACCTTGCGCGATCGACTCCCCACGTACACAAGCTCAACAAACCAGAGAGGTAAATTACGATACCGAAGACTTAATTAGCACGACGGTCGTTATTAGCGGTGGTAACGCGAGGCACAGTAACTAGCCTGTGAGGGAGGACGCAGCCACTCACAGTAACTCACCGTAGCCATATTAATTCTTGAACTACCAAGTGCTTTATTTAATGGTCGTAGACACGAGCGTAGAGGGTAGAGAAAATTATATGGTTAGCTAAGTTGTTGTGTTTATAGATAATTAAGGTATAATTTGGGTTGTAAGATGTTGAGCTCGTTAAATTATTAATTATTTTAATAGCCTCTGGGACGCGCTTGATAATTTTAAAGGTGAGAAATATATATTTTTTTTTTAGCAAGGGGAAGGATAATGCTTTAAGCAAGAGGTGATTGGAATTAATCAGATTTTAAAGAAAGTTTGAAGGGGAGGGACAATACTTAGGATATTGTAAAGAGATTATAAAGTAAAGGGAAGAGGTAAGGCACTTAAGGTAAGGGAAAGGTAAGAGATGTGAGAGATACAATACTTTAAAAAGGATGTGAGGAGAAAATATTGATTTTAATTTTTGTAATCGGAAATGCCGAGACGGATTGGGATATTGTCGGCGGTAATGTCATCACCAGAGGCCGACAGGCAAAGCAGTCGACATAAATAAACTGTAAGACTGACAGCAAAATTGACCGACAAAGAATGACGTTAGGCATGTCTGTTGATAAGATCTGTCACGCTGTTTGAGGTCGCGGAATGCATCATTGGTTCGGGGTCTTGAAGTAGGTAGAATATAGTTGTGAATATAGTCACAACTATATTCTACCCACTTCAAGACCCCGAAGCAATATGGAAGCAGCAAGAGGAAGTATGGGCCAATAGGCCTTCTGCAGTTACTTCCATTCATATGTTCACTTATCCAATTTATACCCATTGTTTCGTGTTCTGTCTTGTGTTTGTCACCTCACCCAAAGCTTTTGTACCATATCACCTCATCCAATAGAGTATAAGTAGGAAGAATTTGTGTGTAAATTAAGTCTTTGAAAATGTAATACGAATTACGAAACGCGTTCAGGCGTCAGACAATTAAAAAATGAATTTCGGAGAATTTATTTTTTTATTACCACCGACAGTGAAGAAAAACATAAGAAATATTGAGAAGATTCATGTTAGAATTATTAATCTTACCTTTTCGGTCATATTCAACATCATATATATATATATATATATATATATATATATATATATATATATATATATATATATATATATATATATATATATATATATATATATATATATATATATATATATATATATATATATTCACACACACATGCCGGGAGGACTACGCAGCAGCGAAGGGGGAAAAACGCGTAAATTTGACACCAACGACCGCCAGTTAACGAGGTCTTAACATTATAATTGCCAACTTAGCATCCTTAACAAGCATTCTTGAGAGGCTAGTTAACCTAAGACTACATCCTCTTGTCTACTAAACAAGGCGCTTGATGTAACCCACTCGTCTTTCACGACAACCTTCCCATTAACAACGCACTTCGACAATTTAACACCATTTCTGGTAATCTTAACATTCTAGAAAGGGCAAATTAACTTCAAGGAGGAAATTAAGTTGTAGTTTAAGGTCATTAAGGATGTGGGAATGCCAATTAGAGGTGATTACGAGGGTAACCTGAGCCTCTAGGAACGAGACTGAGACCGCAGCCCGTTTTCTTAAGATGTCACAACGTACAAAATACTAACCAGAAGCGCATAAATCGATAAAATTTTTAAACAAGTTTTGCCCAGGTCTTTCTGACTGTAAACTTAAGAGGGTGTGTGTTGTGCAGTTTGTGTGCTTAGAATATATACCTGCAAGACAGTGACAAAGCTGAGGGTGGCTGAGAGCTCTTCTAAGACACCTTGGGATCTTGCTCTCTGCTTCTACTCGTAAAGAAGAGCGGCGAGATGAGTGTATCATCAGTGCTTGTTGAAAATTCCTTGGTTGTCAACTGAGTCAAGCAGTAGTATCTGAAACTTCAGATTCAGTGAGTTATTTTTCTTATCAAAAGTGGTGAATGTATTCGTGGCTTCACAACTGTGATAAGTTGCTACACGAAAAAGAGTTGCCTCACCGGCGTCAGACACGAGTTACAGTGACACCAGAGGCAGCAAAATAGGTAATAGGGAGCTCTACAGGAAGCTCTCCTGGTTCCTCTCCAGGGAGCCCCGCCCTCTCCCACCAGGGCCTCACCATCTCCACCAAGCCCCCAAGACACGACCACCACAGCTCCTCGCTTCTCTACTTCACAAAGTTCCTGGAAGACCAGACCTGGAGACGAGCCCGGATCACCAGCGTCTCCTGAGAGCTCATTCATCCACCAGCCCTCCTAGGATGGGCAAGGATCACGCCTGATGATCACTGCTGGTTCGAGGAACCTGTCATGAATGCACTCTGTTTGGAGAGGAGAAAATTTATATTTTAAAAAGTAGTTTGGAATTTAGATGTTATATTAGTTTGGTGGTATTTAATTTTTGAAATCTATGATTAGGTATATTTATATTGTTATTATTAAAAGCTTTTAAAGTAGAATTGCTTAAAAAGTCGAATTATCTTAGTAATGAGTTTGTTCTAAGAAAAATTCTGATACGTCGATACATTTATTCAATACTTATGATAGAGATTTGATGTATTTTAGGCCAAGATTTACTTTACAACATCTAACCTAAATAGGCCAATTATTCTACAGTATTTGACCGATATTAACTAGCAAATTAGCGATGATCCAAATGTCAATATCGTGATATTTATATAAATTCCCGTATATATATAGTGAGAAAATAAACTCAATTCTGCCCAAATGGACGTGGCGAGACTTGTTTCAAAATAACGATCTATATAAAAGAGAATGTATGTCTGTTCGAGATTGGAGACCAAACGCTTGGGGCTAGCCTCTCCAAACTTTGCAATGTGAATGCTCTAGGGTATAGGACGAACATGGGCTGGTTGGGGTCGGTTCTTTTGGTCGGTTTTTAGAGGGGGGTCGACGACAATAGTGACCCCACCCATTTTAATTGGTTAACATCCCATGCCTTCTATTTTGTTTATCTGACTAAATACCTGACTCCACCCCTCTCTTAAGATTTATTAAGCAAACTGTTTTCGACGTGATAAAATGTTATTTTGTCTTGTGTAGTTTATTGATAACAGGGTATATTGAAAATAGTTACAGTGATGAAGGGAAAGCGGTGAAGAGAAGGTGGAAAGGTGGGGAAGGGTAGGGGAGGTGGTGAAGGGTAGGGAAGGTGGTGAAGGGTAGGGAAGGTGGTGAAGGGTAGGGAAGGTGGTGAAGGGTAGGGAAGGTGGTGAAGGGTAGGGAAGGTGGTGAAGGGTAGGGAAGCTGGTGAAGGGTAGGGAAGGTGGTGAAGGGTAGGGAAGGTGGTGAAGGCTAGGGAAGGTGGTGAAGGCTAGGGTAGGTGGTGAAGGGTAGGGAAGGTGGTGAAGGCTAGGGAAGGTGGTGAAGGCTAGGGTAGGTGGTGAAGGGTAGGGAAGGTGGTGAAGGGTAGGGAAGCTGGTGAAGGGTAGGGAAGCTGGTGAAGGGTAGGGAAGGTGGTGAAGGGTAGGGAAGCTGGTGAAGGGTAGGGAAGCTGGTGAAGGGTAGGGAAGGTGGTGAAGGCTAGGGAAGGTGGTGAAGGGTAGGGAAGGTGGTGAAGGGTAGGGAAGCTGGTGAAGGGTAGGGAAGGTGGTGAAGGCTAGGGAAGGTGGTGAAGGGTAGGGAAGGTGGTGAAGGCTAGGGAAGGTGGTGAAGGGTAGGGAAGGTGGTGAAGGGTAGGGAAGCTGGTGAAGCCTAGGGAAGGTGGTGAAGGGTAGGGAAGCTGGTGAAGGGTAGGGAAGGTGGTGAAGGGTAGGGAAGGTGGTGAAGGCTAGGGAAGGTGGTGAAGGCTAGGGAAGGTGGTGAAGGGTAGGGAAGGTGGTGAAGGGTAGGGAAGGTGGTGAAGGCTAGGGAAGGTGGTGAAGGGTAGGGAAGCTGGTGAAGGGTAGGGAAGGTGGTGAAGGGTAGGGAAGGTGGTGAAGGCTAGGGAAGGTGGTGAAGGCTAGGGAAGGTGGTGAAGGACTAGAGAAGGTGGTGAAGGAGAATAATGGTGGGGAAGAGTAGGGAAGATGGTGAGGGGGTAGGAAAAAGACATGAAATAAAGGGAACATTGTAAAGGATATCGAAGATAGTGAAGGGTAGGGGAAATTAATAATAGGTAAGTAAAGATGATGATGGTTGCAGATACTAACAAGAGCATATACACCCCACACATACACATGTGTATACACAGATATAGTGTACACACGTCGGTGCCCTGAGGGTGGACACAGTCACTACCACGATACACGTATGTTTCCTGTAATTGCTCCCTTGTATTTGTCTAGGAATTAGTCGACAGCCCCACACACATGTTAAGGCATCTGTGTACACCTGACACACGCTGCACCTTGTATAAACACCTGTTTATATATATATATATATATATATATATATATATATATATATATATATATATATATATATATACATATTTTTTTAATAAACAATATTTGTCATAATTTATCAACTTAATTAGGTCAATAACCGAATATAATTTTCCAGAGTAATTAGTATGAAATGTAAATGTTATTTGAATCACCACAATTAGTAGCAAATACATTAATTAATTATAAAAGTTAATTAACAGTGAAATTAAGTGGTCATTTAATTAGCTTATCGTGGGAAAGGTTCATTAATGAATTAAATGAAATGACGTATTGGGATGACTGATTGTGACAAGCTGATATATATATATATATATATATATATATATATATATATATATATATATATATATATATATATATATATATATATATATATATAAGCATTCAAACTATAAATTACAATTTGTGTGAAGACAGGTGGTATCGTATTTTAAGGAGCAATTCTCTTAATGGGGCGAAGTTTCTGAGAAACATCTAATGATTTCCGGCATTAAGCAGCGACTTGAAGACACTCTGACAAATCTTTTTATTCTTGAGGGTATAGAAGTAATCTTTCTGAGTGGCCAATTTGGCTTTTGCGACGATCTGTTGTGTATGTATATATTACACAGATCTGGGCTCTCCAGATCTCGCTGTGTCACTGTGTTTGTCTCTCTCTCTCTCTCTCTCTCTCTCTCTCTCTCTCTCTCTCTCTCTCTCTCTCTCTCTCTCTCTCTCTCTCTCTCTCTCTCTCTCTCTCTCTCTCTCACTCACTCACTCTAATAGAAGCGAGAACTCTACCAATTTTCTCTCATACCTTGAAACTATATTTGTATTTGAAAAGAACTCACCAGTTGCTTTTTTTTAATAATCGTGTAATCCCTTGTGAAATCTATAATAGCGTGAATATTGGTGAAAAAAAATAATTAAGCAGCAGCGTATTAATCCAGTTGATTGGAATACTCTGAGAGAGAGAGAGAGAGAGAGAGAGAGAGAGAGAGAGAGAGAGAGAGAGAGAGAGAGAGAGAGAGAGAGAGAGAGAGAGGTGGAGACAGAACACGAACTCACAAGACTCCCAAACAGATCTTCCGAACTGAAGAAATTGCCACAAATGTTCACAAAAATCCTGGCGGAATAGGAGTCCTTGGGCGGGGTCTGTTGCCCTCTCGCTCGCCGTTCCAACGAAGTCATTATAATTTTTGGATGAAAGGAGTATTATTCGGAGCCCGGCGAAGTCCCTGGATAATTATCAAACTTTGCACGGTCGCTGAGGCCGCTCGCTGCACAGTATTTACACGAAACTGGAAAATTATTCTCCAAACTTGTGCCGATGAGCACCGGCGTCCAGAGAAGAATTTGGCGAAGCGGTTCCACAAGGAGTTTTGGTAGAGGAGAAGAATCCGTCTCCTGAGGATTAGGAGCAGGAGGAGTGGAGGAGGAGGGAGAAGAGACCAGGTGGAGTAGGAGAAAGAGAAGAGAAAGATACAGAGAAGTGAAAAAAAGACACAATAAAAGTTGAAAAACGTAAAGTCTTGCCGAGAAGAATGGAAATGGGAAAGACAAGAGACAGAAATAAAGAGAAAAAACGAACATTTCCGAGGAAGACGGATAGACAGGGAATAAAGATGGTGAGGTGAAGATGACGTTAATTTCCTTGTTAGACGCAAACTTTTTTTTTCGTCTTTGAAGCAAGTGTACCTAACTTTTGGTCAGTAGTTCTCGCTGGCGCTAGAGGGCGTCTGGGGCAAGGCTTAGACGAGCAAAAGTTGCCTGATAGACGCTCTTCCGAGGTGGAATATGGTCGTTGTGGCAAATTTACCGGGGGCCCCTTGTTATCTTGGGTCGTTGTCAGTGCCCCTTGTTATCTTGGGTCGTTGTCAGGGCCCCTTGTTATCTTGGGGCGTTGTCAGGGCCCTTGTTATCTTGGGTCGTTGTCAGGGTTCTTGTTATCTTGGGTCGTTGTCAGGACCCTTCTGGTGTCGTTACCAGGGCCCGTGTTATCTTGGGTCGTTGTCAGGGCCCCTTGTTATCTTGGGTCGTTGTCAGGGCCCCTTGTTATCTTGGGGCGTTGTCAGGGCCCTTGTTATCTTGGGTCGTTGTCACGGCCCTTGTTATCTTGGGTCGTTATCAGGGCCCTTGTTATCTTGGGTCGTTATCAGGGTTCTTGTTATCTTGGGTCGTTGTCAGGGCCCTTGTTATCTTGGGTCGTTATCAGGGCCCTTGTTATCTTGGGTCGTTGTCAGGGTCCTTGTTATCTTGGGTCGTTATCAGGGCCCTTCTGGTGTCGTTTACCAGGGCCCTTGTTATCTTAGGTCGTTATCAGCTCAATTCTGGTGTCGTTACCAGGGCCCGTGTTATCTTGGGTCGTTATCAGGGCCCTGCTGGTGTTGTTACCAGGACCCGTGTTATCTTGGGTCGTTACCAGGGCCCCTTGTTATCTTGGGTCATTATCAGGGCCCTTGTTATCTTGGGTCGTTACGAGGGCCCTTGTTATGATAGGTCGTTACCTACTCGTACCACATGCCCACCTGTTAACCCAACCATTTTGCCTGGTCGTTGGAGCGACGCCCTCGCGTCTTCCAGGGTCGTCGTTCGATCCCCCGATGCGCATGTTTACTGCCACACAGGACAATGAGGACTTCCTCTGGCTCCTACATACCACATCAGACATTCAACATAATTTACAACACTTTATAAGCAAAATAATGCGCTCAAGGGATTGTTTGACTGGTTCAAGGGATTGTTTGACCGGTTCAAGGGATTGTTTGACTGGTTCAAAGGATTGTTTGACTGGTTTAAGGGATTGTTTGACCGGTTCAAGGGATTGTTTGACCGGTTCAAGGGATTGTTTGACCGGTTCAAGGGCTTGTTTGACCGGTTCAAGGGATTGTTTGACCGGTTCAAGGGATTGTTTGACCGGTTCAAATGATTGTTTGACCGGTTCACCACAGAACATGAACTGCCATACCCACAGAAACCACAATTACGTGATATATCAAGTTGACTAAGGCGCATCTGGGAACATTCCGTGCCTAGGCTCGAACCCTCATCACGGCCTTTTTGGATTTATTCGCGTGAACTAGCATGTTACGGTTGTGCCTCAGTCTTAATGGCTTGTGAGATGTCCTTGTAATCACGTCTAATTCGTTACATTCCCAGCTTTAATTACCACGCTGCCCATACAAATACCTAATGTTAATTTTGTTTCCAAAGTTTTAATGTTTCGGCTTTTAGAACTTTAGCCATTTCTAAGTTCGTCTAAATTTGAAATGATCACATTTATTTAAAAAAAAACTATTTTAGTTTATGCAACATCATTGTCTGATTTTTTTTAGCCTTATTGTGTATATATATATATATATATATATATATATATATATATATATATATATATATATAATATAAAGTCAGGCTTTCCACCATCGGATGGAATCCTCACCAATTAAATTCACAAATTATCATCGACAACAATCCCATTTCGTGTAATATTACAAACTGTTGTGGCCGCTGATTACAGAAGGTTAATTAAAGGCTGAATTGGTCATTTTAGAATCGCAAAATATCTATTTGTTTTATGGTACTCAGTGGCTGGATGACTCCTCTTGAGTTCAGACTTTGCGGCGCTGGCCCAGTCGTTCAGTCTTTGAACTTACGCCATGAAGAGACATGATCTGGCAACCATCAACAAATACCCAATAGGTAATATATATATATATATATATATATATATATATATATATATATATATATATATATATATATATATATATATATATATGTATATATATATATATATATATATATATATATATATATATATATATATATATATATATATATATATATATATATAGGGATAGGACTGGGAAGGCTGAGAAACGAAACAGTCTGATGGAACAAGAGAAGCTGAGAGGCAGAGAGACAGCAAGAGAGGCAGAGAGACAGCAAGAGAGGCTGAGAGACACAGCAAGAGAGGAAGAGAGACAGCAAGAGAGGCTGAGAGACAGCAAGAGAGGCTGAGAGACAGCAAGAGAGGCAGAGAGACAGAACAAGAGAGGCTGAGAGACAGCAAGAGAGGCAGAGAGACAGCAAGAGAGGCAGAGAGACAGCAAGAGAGGCAGAGAGACAGCAAGAGAGGCAGAGAGACAGCAAGAGAGGCAGAGAGACAGCAAGAGAGGCAGAGAGACAGCAAGAGAGGCAGAGAGACAGCAAGAGAGGCAGAGAGACAGCAAGAGAGGCAGAGAGACAGCAAGAGAGGCAGAGAGACAGCAAGAGTGGCTGAGAGACAGCAAGAGAGGCAGAGAGACAGCAAGAGTGGCTGAGAGACACAGCAAGAGAGGCAGAGAGACAGCAAGAGTGGCTGAGAGACACAGCAAGAGAGGCTGAGAGACAGCAAGAGTGGCTGAGAGACAGCAAGAGAGGCTGAGACACAGCAAGAGAGGCAGAGAGACAGCAAGAGTGGCTGAGAGACACAGCAAGAGAGGCTGAGAGACAGCAAGAGAGGCTGAGAGACAGCAAGAGAGGCTGAGAGACAGCAAGAGAGGCAGAGAGACAGCAAGAGAGGCTCAGAGACACTACTGACACACTCTGGACAAACTCGGGGCCGGAGTCTCTCAACACTTCGGGAACTTATGAACAACTTTGAACACGTTGTGCTAATGAACTGTGACCAAACTTCACCTCTGCAGACACTGTTGCCACACCTGGGACACTTACCACACCTGGGACACTTACCACACCTGGGACACTTACCACACCTGGGACACTTACCACACCTGGGACACTTACCACACCTGGGACACTTACCACACCTGGGACACTTACCACACCTGGGACACTGTTGCCACATCTGTGTACACGCAAAACTCGCCAACCTCATAATATCCTATTTCGTTAATAACTAATTTGACATTAATTAAAATCAACAATACACATTTCTGCCCTGTGATGAAAAGTGTTAATCAATCATTCCTAATCTTAAAACATGGCATGAATATTGACATAATAATTAACACCAATATCTTGTACACAAACACAACAAAACTTAAATTCCGTTTAAAATTTCAGAAAATCGCTCGTCGCAGCTCCAAAAGATTATTAAAGTTACCCCCTGTGAGTCACTTCTCAGTTTTCTACATCTTTTCCCGCCAAAATAACTTTAGCACATTATGTAAACACAAGAGCTAAAGTTCTCCCAGGATAATTTGGTTTATTGGCGGTAACGAAGGGTTATTTATGGTAAATTGTTGCAAATTTGTTTGGTGACTCAAGTGTTGGAGTTTATTGTAACTGAAGAAAAAATATTTGATAACAAAAACAGACTTAAATTTTGGAGAATAATTTTTCTGAATATTTCGAAAAAAAATATAAAAATATAATATTACAACAAAATTAAGAAATATTACTAAAATATGTTGTACGAAAAAGTACTAAACATTTCCACATTACTAAAAAAACTAAAATGGTTTAGTAAAACATTACTAAAATATAACTAAGAACTAAAAAAAAATCACATTTTATTTTCATTTGTTTAATTTGTACTAAAAACGATATTTTTTTGTGAATAGTTTCATCAGCAGTGAAACAAGTTGGACATTATTTCATAATTTGTAAATAATTGGATTATTTTGTAAATGATAGAAATATACTGTAAAGGATGTGAATATTTTGAAAATAATGGTAAATTTGAGGAATATTTTGTAAGTCATAGAACAATTGTGTAAATAATGGGAATATTTTGTAAGTAATAGAACAATTGTGTAAATAATGGGAATATTTTGTAAATGATCGGAATATTTTATAAATTATGGCAATATTTTGTAAATGATCTCTGCGGTCTGGTAGCGGTGAGGCTGGTCATTGATTCCCTCGCCGGCTGAGAGAAGAGCTTAAGATACGTCGGTCGTTCCTTCGCCCGTGGAGGCGAAGATAGTGTCAGATTATCAACAACGTATCGCAGGGGGAAGAGAGGAGGGGGGGGGGTGATGCTGGAGGTGCCCTTAGTGATGAATACCCAGTGATGAGATGCTCGCTGTCTGATACCAGGCTCTCGGTTGAGATGGGTAGGAGAAAGGGGGGGGGGTGTTAATGGGGGTAGGAGGGGGTGTTTTAATTCCACAAAAGCTACGGAGTTCTGACGCTGTGGACAATAACATCAGAATACGGTGCATTAAGTGTGAGTTTAATTGAACTTAGGAAGTGAGGCAGGTGGAAGCCAAAATGATAGTACTTATAGTGCTAACTAATTTTTTCCACACACACACACACACACACACACACACACACACACACACACACACACACACACACACACACACACACACACACACACATACACACACACACACACACATACACACACACACATACACACACACACACACATACACACACACACACACACACACACACACACACACACACACACACACACACACACACACACACACACACACACACACACACACACACACACACACAGGAAGCAGCCCGCAACAGCTGTCTAACTCCCAGGTACCTATTTACTGCTAGGTAACAGAGTCATCAAGGGTGAAAGAAACTTAGCCAATTTCGTTTCTGCCATCACTTGCGATCGAACCCGGACCATAGGATTACGAGTCCAGAGCGCTGTCCACTCAGCCAAGGACCCCACCCCCTCCCCCTACAGTAATGTGTGTGTGTGAGTGTGTGTAAGAGCAAGTGTGACCATCTCACGCTAAGTGGCGGATGGAGAGTGAGCTTAGAGGGGAACCGGTGAGATAAGAGTGAATGTCTGGCATGTTTTCATATTAATAACTCGTACAGGAAGGACATTGAACGTTGGCAGCGGGGAGGACGTCGCGGTGGATAGGGGAGTGGCCAGGAGGCCTGGTCGACGACCGGGCCGCGGGAAGGCTAAGCCCCGGAAGCACCTCAAGGTAACCTCAAGGTAAGGTAAGGTAAGGATAGGGGATGCTGGGGATGCTGCGGGTGTTTCTGGGTGAAAGAGATGCTCTTGAGTGAGTCATTCTGAGCGCGTTCCATCGAGAGACGGTCTGCTTGAGATGGAAGGAATCAGATGGAGGGAATCAGATGGAGGGAATCAGATGAAGGGAATCAGATGAAGGGAATCAGACGAAGGGAATCAGATGAAGGGAATCAGATGGAGGGAATCAGATGAAGGGAATCAGATGGAGGGAATCAGATGAAGGGAATCAGATGGAGGGAATCAGATGAAGGGAATCAGATGGAGGGAATCAGATGAAGGGAATCAGACGAACGGAATCAGATGAAGGGAATCAGATGAATGGAATCAGATGAAGGGAATCAGAAGGTCTCTACACTAACTCAGATTCAATTGGCTAACTCAGGGGTTATAAACCTTTGGTGTCTCAGAAACATTAAATCCCGCTTCGAATCCCGCGTCTCTCTTAAACCAAAATAGACATTTTTATATAAGAACGCGAGTATATATGGATTATAAAGTTGATTATAATGGTTATTTGAGTGACTAAATCTTATGATTGCGGTTATTTAAGTGATGAATTAATTGAAGTGGGGTTTAGTGTCAGCTTTTAGGCCTATAAGACACCAGCTTACTGGCCTAGACACCAGCTTACTGGCCTAGACACCAGCTTACTGGCCTAGACACCAACTTACTGGCCTAGACACCAGCTTACTGGCCTAGACACCAACTTACTGGCCTAGACACCAACTTACTGGCCTAGACACCAACTTACTGGCCTAGACACCAGCTTACTGGCCTAGACACCAACTTACTGGCCTAGACACCAGCTTACTGGCCTAGACACCAGCTTACTGGCCTAGACACCAACTTACTGGCCTAGACACCAACTTACTGGCCTAGACACCAACTTACTGGCCTAGACACCAACTTACTGGCCTAGACACCAACTTACTGGCCTAGACACCAGCTTACTGGCCTAGACACCAGCTTACTGGCCTAGACACCAACTTACTGGCCTAGACACCAGCTTACTGGCCTAGACACCAACTTACTGGCCTAGACACCAGCTTACTGGCCTAGACACCAGCTTACTGGCCTAGACACCAGCTTACTGGCCTAGACACCAGCTTACTGGCCTAGACACCAGCTTACTGGCCTAGACACCAGCTTACTGGCCTAGACACCAACTTACTGGCCTAGACACCAACTTACTGGCCTAGACACCAACTTACTGGCCTAGACACCAACTTACTGGCCTAGACACCAACTTACTGGCCTAGACACCAACTTACTAGCCTAGACACCAACTTACTGGCCTAGACACCAGCTTACTGGCCTAGACACCAACTTACTGGCCTAGACACCAACTTACTGGCCTAGACACCAACTTACTGGCCTAGACACCAGCTTACTGGCCTAGACACCAACTTACTGGCCTAGACACCAACTTACTGGCCTAGACACCAACTTACTGGCCTAGACACCAACTTACTGGCCTAGACACCAGCTTACTGGCCTAGACACCAACTTACTGGCCTAGACACCAACTTACTGGCCTAGACACCAGCTTACTGGCCTAGACACCAACTTACTGGCCTAGACACCAGCTTACTGGCCTAGACACCAACTTACTGGCCTAGACACCAGCTTACTGGCCTAGACACCAGCTTACTGGCCTAGACACCAACTTACTGGCCTAGACACCAGCTTACTGGCCTAGACACCAACTTACTGGCCTAGACACCAGCTTACTGGCCTAGACACCAGCTTACTGGCCTAGACACCAACTTACTGGCCTAGACACCAGCTTACTGGCCTAGCAGAAAGTATAATTTAGCCCTGAAGAGGATCTAAGATTAAAGTATACTTACAAGGGGTATATATATACCCTGGAAAGTGGTGATATTCACCGCTCGGTATATATCACCATCACCCTAGGTGATAGTGGTGATGGTGTTCCTTGTGTCGCTGGTCATGAGCGGACTCGTTCGGTGCACACTAAACACTTCACAATGTGAAAAATGCTAACACAACATTTCTTCTGTTTCACTGTGGTAAAATTAAGGGTTATTTCTTCCAAGGCTGGAATATCCTCCCTGGCCATCGTCCTGTTACTTAACGTTGATTAACATATGAAAAAGTTTTAATGACTTTCTCAGCGCCGTGGGAGAATGGCTCTAATTATCCGGTAATTGTCTAAGACATTCTTTGCCTGATGGGGGAGAAAAATGGGTAGAAGTCTTTATCTGGCTTTCGAATACTTGAAGGTATACGAAGAATAGGTTCGTATACCTTGCCTGGGACGCTGTACACACACACATACACACACACAGGGGCCTCGTAGCCTGGTGGATAGCGCGCAGGATTCGTAATTCTGTGGCGCGGGTTCAATTTCCGCACGAGGCAGAAACAAATGGGCAAAGTTTCTTTCACCCTGAATGCCCCTGTTACCTAGCAGTAAATAGGTACCTGGGAGTTAGTCAGCTGTCACGGGCTGCTTCCTGGGGTGTGTGTGTGTGTGGTGTGGAAAAAAAAGAAAAAAAAAAGAAAAAAAAAAGTAGTTAGTAAAGAGTTGATTGACAGTTGAGAGGCGGGCCGAAAGAGCAAAGCTCAACCCCCGTAAAAACACAACT
>NC_091180.1:25586600-25601600 GCF_040958095.1 Procambarus clarkii
ATGTGATCTTGGACCGTCTCATGATGTGATCTTGGACCGTCTCATAATGTGATCTTGGACCGTCTCATAATGTGATCTTGGACCGTCTCATGATGTGATCTTGGACCGTCTCATAATGTGATCTTGGACCGTCTCATGATGTGATCTTGGACCGTCTCATAATGTGATCTTGGACCGTCTCATAATGTGATCTTGGACCGTCTCATAATGTGATCTTGGACCGTCTCATAATGTGATCTTGGACCGCCTCATAATGAGATCTTGGACCATCTCACCATCTCATGATGTGGGTCCTGAACCACCTCATAATGTGAGCCCTGGAATATCACATTGCACCTCGTTACCAGTTTCTTATCAATTTGTTTTCTTTTTCTTGATTTTTTTAACTTATTGTAAGTTTTAAATTCTCCTAAATTTGCACTCTTCGTATTTCTTTGATTCCCTCTTTCTTTGTTCACTTAGAGCGATATTCTCTCCCTCCATTCTCATTCGCTATTTTTTCTTCACTTTTTATCTCTCCCTCTCACCCAAGTTTATGTCCGTTTCCCTTGTCTCTCTCCTCCTCTCTGTCACTCAATTTAATTCCATTTATATTTTGTTTTAGGGATTTGTTATTAGTTAATCCTCTCCTCTATCCTCTTCTTTCTTCCCCTCTCTCTTCTTTCCACGTCTTCATTTTCCCTTATTTTCTAATCTTCTGTATTCCTCGTCGTCTCTTATCATTCCTTTTGGCTTTTTAATATATTTATCATCCAAATCTCTCTTCCTCTCACTCTTAACATTCATCTGGTGTGTTATTGTTGTTAATGTGAACAAGTAAGCTTTAATCTTATGTATAATTGTTCTTCAAGTGAATAAGTAATATTAAATCCGATTTGTTATTGTTCTTCATAGGACTAAATAAACTTTCATCTGATATTTTATTGTTCTTTACAGGAACAGGTAAGCAGTTCATGTGTCGACTCGTTGTTCAAGTGAACAGGTAAGCGTTCATCTTGTGTTATTGTTATCTTTATCCTCTCCTCCAGTTCCTCGTTTACTCCTCTTCTCTGTTATTTATAATCACATTTTCTCGGTTTATCTATCACATTTCTTTCTGTTATCTATTACCTTACTTCGATATGGTTCCGAGGATAAGTATCCCCGCGGCCTGACATGCGAATCACAGCCTGGTTGATCGGGTACCCATTGGAGGTGTTTATCAGGCTTTATTTTGAACACCGTGAAAGGAAGGCTATTTATGTCCCTTGTATTTAGAGTATCTGTGATGAACATGTGGCTTTAAGTGTATGTAGTATGCATATGTATCTCTTTGGTCCCTATAATTTTCAGTGTGGCTATTTTACACATTCCCAATGTGTAGACCTCATAATAATCCAGGGGCCAGATTCACGAAGCAGTTACGCAAGTACTTACGAATGAGTACATCTTTCCTCAATCTTTGACGGCTTTGGTTACATTTATTAAACAGCTTACAAGCATGAAAACTTGCCAATCAACTGTTGTTATTGTTATAAACAGCCTCCTGGTGCTTCGGAGCTCATTAATTGTTTAATAATTGTAACCAAAGTCGCCAAAGATTGAGAAAAGATGTACAGGTTCGTAAGTGCTTGCGGAACTGCTTCGTGAATGTGGCCCCAGGACGGAGCGAAACGTCGCGGTTTCTTCACTTTATAATGTGTGACTTGGGCATTACATTCTGACGAGGCGATGAGTCACAATAACGTGGCTAAAGTAAGTTGACCAAAATCGACTTGAGAATGGTCCAGGACGGACCGAAACGTCGTCGTCCCTTCGCCTTCTAGTGTGTGGTCTGGTCAACTCAGTTCTGACGAGTCTTTTGGTCTCATAAGGACGTATTTCAGCGTGGAGATTTGGATCTATTCTCTCTTATTAATATTTTTAAGTTATAAATTATGTATTTCTCGCCTCTGTTCAAAGTGAGCACAGTTTTAGTGATTTTAAGTAATGACAATAGATTAAATGTTTTATTAAATGGATTAGGACAGTAAAAGTTGTCAGCGGCTAATGCAGTTTAGTGTGGCATAAATATTTCACCCAACCTCTTGGGTTGGACGGTAGAGCGACGGACTCGCTTCATGCAGATCTGCGTTCAATCCCCGACCGTCCAAGTGGTTGGGGCACCATTCCTTCCCCCGTCCCATCCCAAATCCTTATCCTGGTTCCCTTCCCAGTGCTATATAGTCGTAATGGCTTGGCGCTTTCCCTTGATAATTCCTTCCTTCACCCAAGAGAGCACTATAGTGTCTTAAGGTACCACCATTGTTCTAGCATATCTTGTTTGTTAAGGTGCTTGTTAGCCAGCCTCTTTCTTGCAATTGTGACAGCTATTTAACTGTATTTTTTAAAAGAAATGTATTTTTACATTGTTTTTTCTTTTCATAGTATGTTTTGACTACATTTTATTTATAAATATCATTTCGATTTTCTGGATTGTATCACGGCGCAGGAACTCGATTTATCTTCATTAAACACTATGTTGCTTTCTGTAGCACAGTGAAACATGATTTATATCAGTTTGGAGGTTTGCTGTGTCCTCTATAATTTCTATTAATCAAAATTCTCGTGTTATCTACAAAGGGTGGTATGGTGCGATAGGTTGTGTCCTTGTCTATGATGGAATAATGAGAGAAAGAGTACTGGAGCAAGCACCGTACGCTGGAGAACTGAGCTTTTTTGTTTAATTAATTCTGATTCGGATTATAACTTTGTTAACTATTACTTTTTGAGTTTGTATCATTAGGAGATTAGAGAGCACTAATCCTCCATTGATGAAGAGATAAAAACTCCAAGCTGGTGTTAGACTTGCAGATGGCTTTCAGTTGTAATAGATGTAGAAGTCACCTTTCCTCTGACCCGGCGTCGATTGCGTTGCTGTTCCCCGGAATACCTCGCCAATCAGAGATGGTAATAAATTCTCACGTTTACGAGCGAATGTTTTGGCTAACGTATGAGTTCTATCACGCGTTCGGACACTAATGTTGGGAAGGTATCCACAGGAGACAAAGTCTGACTCCATCATTGATTATTTCATTATATCTGTGCCTGGCTTTGAACACAAGCACGTCACAGCTGTGCCTTGGGGAGCTGAGAGCAGTCAGGGTTGACAAGGAGTCACTTGTAATTCAACCCAATTGCCTGTTTAATTGTGAATTTTTTTCGGTAGAAATTAATGTATTTTCTTGATGTCTGGGAGATTTTTTTTTTAATTTATCATCCAACGGTCTTATGTTTGAGGAATTTGTATTTCAAAAGTGGAATATTCTTACGTATCTCTGGAGAAATTTCATTAGGGGTTAAATATCAGTAGACCTTTGTTTAAGACTGAAAATAATTAATAGGATCATTAAATATAGAGGCTAGTCTAGTTCTTTGTACATGCTCTTGATATCATTTTTAATAATGCCTCTATAACAAAAAAAAAGTCAAGAACTTTGCAAAAGCAGCATTTTGCAGATAACAAGTATCCATAATCACGCCAGCCAAATATATTTTTAACAGCTTCAACCTTTTACTTAATTCTTACAATTATTTACTTAATTCTTTACAAATTCTTACAAATAGCACTTCCATTTATTCAATTAAACCATTCAATAATTTACGTTTATGTATAAACTAATCTAAAATGAAATCTAGAAATCTAAAATGTCAACAACACTAAGATTCGTGTCAACAACATTGAAACTTACTTATAAATGGGTGAAAATTATGCCAGAGCCCAAGAGCTAAACACCGTCCCTGTATCGTCAAGTCAAACCAGCAAACGGCTTTCCTCGTATAGTATAAATGATCCCATCAATGGTAATGTTTGAACTCAAGGAAGAAGCTTTGTTAAATGGTAAAGGAGATCTGTTGACATTAAATTTGGTAGTGTTACATTATAAATATGTTGCTACGTAAATGGCAGTCGGACTGTATTCATGTGGCTTGGATTGTATTAATGTGGCTGGGATTGTATTAATGTGGGTTGGGCTGTATTTGTGTTGGTTCAGTGTTGCTAAGGCTGATTACATTAAGAAAGAGGTTACATGAAAACAGATTGCATTAAACAAATAGTATGGCAGTGCATGATGCTGTAAGGAAGAATGGTTTTGAAACTCATAGAAACCCATAGTGTGGTGATAGAGAACTCGGGTCTGCCACAGAATCACAGAATGGGCTTATGAATCATCCCCTGGATGGGCTACAGAAACCCATACTCTGCTAGAGACAGATACAGAAACGAAAGTTGAGATACAGAACTGCGAAAAAGGCTATATAATATCAAGGCGAGTCAGTGAAAGCAGGGTGAGTCCACTCACGTACACAGGGTGAGTCCACTCACGTACACAGGGTGAGCCACATGTACACAAGGTGAGGCCACTCACGTACGCAGGGGTGGGGCCACACGTACACAGGGTGGAGCCACACGTAGACAGGGTGAGTCCACTCACGTACACAGGGTGGAGCCACACGTACACAAGGTGGGGCCACACGTACACAGGGTGGAGCCACACGTACACAGGGTGGAGCCACACGTACACAGGGTGGGGCCACACGTACACAGTGCCACAGCCCAGGGCTGGCTTTCATCACAAGAGTGTGCAAGTCTAGCCACGCGGAATGCCGCCTCTTAGACCATAGTGCCGACCTTTACCACGGAGAGAGAGAGAGAGAGAGAGAGAGAGAGAGAGAGAGAGAGAGAGAGAGAGAGAGAGAGAGAGAGAGAGAGAGAGAGAGAGAGAGAGAGAGAGAGAGAAGAAACCTCAACGCCAGACAAAGGCTAATGAAGCCATTGGGGGAAAAATGTAATCAAATTTGTTCCATGGCCACGAGAGGCCTGAGGACACACACAGATAGAAGGGACGAGGGAGGGGGAACAGGTGGAAGGGGGAAGGGAAGGGAGGGGAAGAAAGGAGGGGGGGGGGAAGAATTGAGATGTACTTACCTATCAGTAATTACAGGGGAGTGAGGTCTGGCTCTGTATGCCCCGCCTAGACTAGCTTTGTTCTTCCTGTTGCGTTATAAATCTAACTATTTTGGCGTTCGAATTCTTTGTCGAATCTCTTCCTGAAGTTGTGGATGGAGGTGGCTTCCTCAGCTTCTTCTTTTGCTGTATACTACTTGTATACAACCTCCCGTATTGAGTACGAGTATTTTCCACATATTTTTGTCGATTCATTTAGCGTTTCAAACCTGCACTTGTGTCCCGTTGTCCAACCCCTCTCTCACTTTTATAGAGGCTATACATGTCCACCTTGTCTGTTTCTCCTCAATATCTAAGATCTACCCCCTCTGTTTCTTCTATCCTCTAACGTAGTTCTATTACCTTAGCTGTTTTAGCTCCGGCAGCAGTCCTGTTAATAGAGTAAAGAAGAATAAAGAAAAGTATCAATGGAAGACTCAATAAAACGTAGTAAAACACACACAAGCAAGAGAACGGTAATGAAAAGAAACAGATGAAAACTACAACACACACCAGGGGGGGGGGGAAACACGACGAACGAGGGGGAAAAGGATGGCTGAATAAAGGTGTGGAGGTGAGAGAGACGCCAATAATAGCAGAGAGGGTAAGATGTTTTCCTTGAATTTATGGTGGAGTGGAATTAGAGCATAGAGGAGTATGGAGGATGGGGGGGGGGGGTTGTAATCCAATGAATGAGTGAATAATGAATCACAGCGATGAATAGGGTGAACGAGTTAAAGAAGAAGAGTGAGTGGGAAAATTGATATATTTCGAAAAGTAACTATTAACTCAGGTGAGGTGATATGAGGTGATTTGATATGAGGTAAGGTGAGGTTGTTGTTGTACGTGCAGGGGGAGGGTTGTGTAAAAGCCTGGTTTGTGCCTCGGAGAGGCTACGGGATCCAGTAAGTTCAGTAGAACTTCGGTTTCAACCCTTTTAACCCTGTCGTAGCTCAGTCGATTAAGGCAGTGTCTGGGATACTCCCGGACGCAGGTTCGAATCCTCGTCACGGCCCTTGCGGATTTGTTCATTTGTTGTTGTTGTTTAAGATTCGCTACCTGGGACAAAATGTTCCAAGCAGCACGGGCTATGGTGAGCCCGTAGTGGACATGTGATATATCACTAGAAAACTCAGCAACAGAAGCTCGACCTTAGTCCTGACTTTGTGTCTGTCGACTCTTGCCTTCTCGGTACATAGTTAAATGCTCTAATCTTCTTAGCAAGTGTGACGTGACTGAGCTCTCTGCCCCCTCTGTGCTCTCCTGTATCTGTCTTTATTTTGGTTCTCAGTTATTGTTCTCCTTTTTACATTTACTCTCCTTCCTTTTTCTGTTTGCTTTGTTGAGTTTCTAAGCTTCCAGCTCTGCTGTACGTTTTAAACAATACATCTCACCCCACTCTTATCTCCAGCTTCGCCTCTCTTGTCATATATTGGTTTCCTCTCCTCTCTGCTTCGACTTGATAAAGGTCCAGGTCAGACCTTAATGTCGTCATATAAGGGTCCAAAACGACCAAAAACTCACATTAGGGTTCTGGTCGGACCTAAACGTCGTCACATAAGGGACCAGGTCGGACCTAAACCTCACATTAAGGTCCTGGACTACAGACCTGAGCGTCATCGCTCTTATCTCATACATGTGGGTTAAGTTACCCGTTTCAGCCAGGTTGTTGTGTCGTGTTCCCTGCATCTGAGACTTCAGTGCTCAGTGGACGTTATACCCACGACTTCAGGGTGGCCTCAAGGTGGCCTTAGGGTGGCCTTAGGGTGGCCTCAGAGTGTCTTCAGGATGGATTCAGAAGGTCTCTTTTCTCACAACACTCAGTAGCTTCTTTCAGGGTTCTAGTCAGTGGCTACAATTGTAATAATTATTTTCCCGTCTCAATCATGCATAATTCACATCAGAAAATCCCCTTTGTTCTACTGTTGATCTGTTGTGATGGCACACGAGAGAGAGAGAGAGAGAGAGAGAGAGAGAGAGAGAGAGAGAGAGAGAGAGAGAGGTGTTGTGATGGTGCATGGTGTCTCCTCTATGTTGTTGTTGTTGTTAAAGATTTAGCTACTCAGGACGAAGTGTCCATGTAGCACGGGCTATGGTGAGCCCGTATGTCTCGTCTAGGAGACAGGGAGAGTGGTGGAGACAAGAGGGAGGGAAGATCAGGCATGTACCTCCATCCTAGCTAACGGCCTCCACTCTGTCCTTTAATTATCCTTCCCATTTGCTACCGAGAGGGAGTGGCTAGTGAACTATGGGAAGGGACACGGTGGAAGGGGAAGGTGGCCCGGAGGGAGAGGAAGATTGCTAGGAGAGAAAGGTGAGAGAGAGAGAGAGAGAAAGGTGAGAGAGAGAGAGAGAGAGAGAGAGAGAGAGAGAGAGAGAGAGAGAGAGAGAGAGAGAGAGAGAGAGAGAGAGAGAGAGAGAGAGAGAGAGAGAGAGAGAGGGAAAATTGTAGAGAAGAACAGAAAAAATTTGTGATGCTGGGATGATAGGGAGAGAAAAGCAGGATATATATATATATATATATATATATATATATATATATATATATATATATATATATATATATATATATATATATATGCGAACAAGCCTGAATGGTCCCCAGGACAATATGCAACTGGGGTGCATCACTCTGGGGTGTGAGTTTTCAGTTATATATATATATATATATATATATATATATATATATATATATATATATATATATATATATATATATATATATATATATATATATATATATATAGGAGGTCAGTAGTTAAACAACAGGAGTTGCCTTGCTCCCGAGAGGGAAGGTTCTCCTCAGAAATAGTGTACAAATAAATGAATATATACTACAATACAAGCAACAGAACAAATATTCCAATACAGAGAACGAGTAAAGACGAGAGAGAGAGAGAGCGAGAGAGAGAGAGAGAGAGAGAGAGAGAGAGAGAGAGAGAGAGAGAGAGAGGCTAGAAAACAGAGAAATAGAAACAAGATAAAAAGAAAAGAGGGTAGAAAAGGTAGATTAAGAGGGGAGGACATGAAAGGAGAGGCGGATAAAGGGAGAAGGGGGAGAGATAAACCAATACAAACAGTTAGGGGTAAGGGGAAAACAAAGAATTGAGGTGGAAGAACTTTGTGACACTGTCAATTATGAAGTCCTCCTGGTGGTTGACGGGTGTACTGGCCGGGAGGACTGGACGGGTGGACGGGCCGAGTGAACGTACCTGGCAGGTCACCAAGAACGGCAGGTCATCAGGGATGACAGGAGGACTAATACAAAGTACCTACGGGCTCACCATAGCCTGTGCTACTTGGAACTTTGTTCCAAGTAGCGAATCTTTAACAACAACAACAGCAGGACTTGCTGCCACCAGGGATGGTATAAATGGAAATAACAGCGACACAGATGACCTGAATTGTACCAGGATTAGGTTCTGGGAGTTCTTCTACTCCCCCCAAGCCCGGCTCGAGGCCAGGCTTGACGTTGAAGAGCTTGGTCCAACAGGCTGTTGCTTGGAGCGGCCTGCAGGTCCTGATATCCATAACAACCCTATTGGTCTGGCATTTTTTGGAGAAAACTATCTTGAAGCTTTTTCTTTAAGACTTCTAATTTTGTTCCAGCAATATTATTATACCTGATGGAAGGATATGGAACAACTGTGGACCTGTGATCTTCATATAGTGTTCTCTAATTGTGCCTATGGATTTCCATAGGCACAATTTCCAAATATCTCTGCATTTTCTACCATATCGTTCACTCCAGTATGTTGTTATTTTACTGTTCAAATTAGGGAGCTGGCCCTCCAGTATTGTCCATGTATATATTATTTGGCATCTTTCTCGTCTCCTTTTTAGAGAGTACATTTTGAGAGCTTTGAGACGATCCCAATAGTTTAGGTGCTTTATCGTGTCTATGTGTGCCGTATACGTTCTTTGTATTCCTTGTATTTCAGCAATATCTCCTGCTCTGAAGGGGGAAGTGAGTATCGAGCAGTACTCAGGGTGGGACAACACAAGTGATTTGAATAGTATTAGTATTGTTATGGGATCTCTGAATTTGAAGGTTGTCATAATCTATATTATTATTTTTCTGGCTGACGCAATATTTGCTTGGTCATGCTCCCTAAACGTTAGGTCGTCGGACATCATTACTCACAGATCCTTCACATGTTGCGTCCCACTATGGGCAGATTTAAGTGTGTTTTGTACCTAGTATTTTGTTTAAGATCTTCATTTTTACCATACCCAAGTAACTGAAATTTATTTACTGTTAAACATCATGTTATTTTATGCTGTTGAAAACTGCTTTAATATCAGCTTGTAGTTTTTTCAATGTCTTCTACAGAAGTAATTTTCATGCTGATTTTTGTCATTAGCAAAAGATGATCCGCAGCTGTGACTTGCATTTTTGTCAATACCTGATATGGGAATATGGAAGCAGTGGTGCCAGGACTGTGCCCAGAGGTACAGAGCTTTTGGGAGAGAGGGAGTCGGTCGGCCGAGCGGACAGCACGCTGGACTTATGATCTTGTGGTCCTGGGTTCGATCCCGGGCGCCGGCGAGAAACAATGGGCAGAGTTTCTTTCACCCTATGCCCCTGTTACCTAGCAGTAAAATAGGTAAAATAGGGTGTTAGTCAGCTGTCACGGGCTGCTTCCTGGGGGTGGAGGCCTGGTCGAGGACCGGGCCGCGCGGACACTAAAAGCTCCGAAATCATCTCAAGATAAGCCCTGCTTGAATGCTGTTTCATTTGACTGTTACTCTTTGCATTCCGTGTGACAGAAAATTTAATATCCATCACCCTACTTTACCTGTTGACTTCAGTGTGTGGACTGTCACTCCATATTCATATTTATTTAATGCCTTTGTGGAGTCCGTGTATACCATGTCTGTATTCAGTTTTTCTTTTAATGCATCAGAGAAAACAAAAGCGACTCAGAAAAAGGAACAAAGACACACAGAAGAAGAAACAAAAGCAAATTTAAATCAGCTCTTCAATAAAGATTAAAGCAACAAAACAGAAGAAATAGTGATTTAGTTGACATATTAGTATCTGTTTCTCTCTCTCTCTCTCTCTCTCTCTCTCTCTCTCTCTCTCTCTCTCTCTCTCTCTCTCTCTCTCTCTCTCTCTCTCTCTCTCTCTCTCTCTCTCCCGTCTATAGAAGTGAGTTTCCGTCTGTTTCTCCTGATCGTCCAGGCGGAATCATTAAGGAGCCTAATTGGCAGGTCAGCGCCGATTCTCATGTCATTTCCTAATAGAGAGAGAGAGAGAGAGAGAGAGAGAGAGAGAGAGAGAAATACACATGCACACATACATATACATAATAAGTGATAAGCAACTAGAAGAGTCTGAAAGAGAATAAATATGAAGTAATTATATCTTGAATAGATATAATTACAGCACCAACGCCACACATCAAGGCAACATCGTGAGGAAAGATGGCAAACATTAGAACGTCATTTGAAAACGTAATGAAAAACGCCACACCCAAAGAAGAGAGAAGATATGATCACTACATTTAAGATAACGAGGAGAATAGAGAAAGTGCCCAAGGACAGCCTCTTTAAATTGAGAAAAGGTTGAACAAGAGGGCATCGGTGGAAATTGGAAACGCAAATAAGTCTACGAAATGTAAAGAAATACTCGTTTCCCTATTACTGGCCGTCAAGAAGTAATTTGGATTGAAAGACGACGTCGTAGAAGCCACCTCCAACAACAACGTTATGGCCAGATTTGACAAATAATTCCAAAAACAGTAAAAGTTTAATTAAAACAACAGGTGCAACGAGGCGTCTAGGCCCCATAGAATGACAACAAACCGCCATCATTGCAGGCGAGGAGTCACAATCACGTGGCTAAAGTATGTTGACCAGACCACACACTAGAAGGTGAAGGGACGACGACGTTTCGGTCCGTCCTGGACCATTCTCACGTCGATTCGACTTGAGAATGGTCCAGGTCGTTTCGGTCCGTCCAGGACGTTTTGGTCCTGTCTCTCTACAAAGGTTATTTGTAGAGCCCCTTGGCCTCGAAGAAGAGGATATGCACCACCCGGGGAAGCCTTTTTAGGACGCAACACGAATCCGGGATCCCTAATTGTGTGTTAAGAACGAACCCGAGTGACCCTAAATATATATATGATGTGAGAAAGCTTGAATGGTCCCCCAAGCCGTAAATCACTCTATAAACTCTTAGGTCCTCCAGGATTCGAACCTGGACGGCCAGGGGGTTACCCCGGGGGGTTGGAGATATATACGCAGTACTAAGACCACTCCACCATCAATTGCCTGTAAGTGGTAAATAGTCCTGGTCCTCACACGCGTCCACACGAGTTCCACGACTATACACATCCCGGCAACACTCGTGGTGCATCTTGGCTATAGTCATCAAACCATACATTTGTAAATTCTATATTCATGTCACCCCCTTATTCTTCGCGCTATCAGAGAATATAAATCAAACATTCTTAAACATTCCTCATATTCTTAAAGCGGAGAGCCCAGCGAGGCACTATCGAAGACATAGCGACTCGCTGGTCCCTCAAAACCACCTTCCTGTAACCGCAGCACAAATTGACGAAAATGACGGAGTGAATCAAATTACCTCCATACCTTCATGTTCAATTACTTCGAGTTGTCTCAGATCTGGTGACATTAGCGGAGAATGTTGGTGAATGGTGGCCTGATGACTCTGGCGGGCACGGGAGACTGGTGAATGTTCCGGGAAGTGGGTGGAGAATGTTCGCAAAGTGGGTGGAGAATGTTCGCGAAGTGGGTGGAGAATGTTCGCGAAGTGGGTGGAGAATGTTCGCGAAGTGGGTGGAGAATGTTCGCGAAGTGGGTGGAGAATGTTCGCGAAGTGGGTGGAGAATGTTCGCAAAGTGGGTGGAGAATGTTCGCGAAGTGAGTGGAGAATGTTCGCGAAGTGGGTGGAGAATGTTCGCGAAATGGGTGGAGAATATTCGCGAAGTGGGTGGAGAATGTTCGCGAAGTGGGTGGAGAATGTTCGCGAAGGAGAGAATGTTCGCGAAGGAGAGAATGTTCGCGAAGAAGAGAATGTTCGCGAAGTGGGTGGAGAATGTTCGCGAAGGAGAGAATGTTCGCGAAGGAGAGAATGTTCGCGAAGGAGAGAATGTTCGCGAAGTGGGTGGAGAATGTTCGCAGAATGATTGCGGGGGAATGTGGTGGCCGTCAGCTTGGGTAGAATGTGGAAACTGTTGATCAACAAGACAGTGAATGGAAAGACGAAGAAAAATACTGGGAAAACCATTGAGCTGATTAATAGAAGGTAGAATAATGGTGATTAATATCTCCCTTATGGCCTGTGGGGGTATTGTGACTGGCACTTGTTAGACTGGCACTTGCTAGACTGGCACTTGTTAGACTGGCACTTGTTACACTGGCACTTGTTACACTGGCACTTGTTAGACTGGCACTTGTTAAACTGGCACTTGTTACACTGGCACTTGTTACACTGGCACTTGTTAGACTGGCACTTGTTAAACTGGCACTTGTTAAACTGGCACTTGTTAAACTGGCACTTGTTACACTGGCACTTGTTACACTGGCACTTGTTACACTGGCACTTGTTAAACTGGCACTTGCTAGACTGGCACTTGTTAGACTGGCACTTGTTAGACTGGCACTTGTTAGACTGGCACTTCCTAGACTGGCACTTGCTAGACTGTCACTTGTTAAGCTGGCACTTGTTAGACTGTCATTTCCTAGACTGGCACTTGTTAGACTGGCACTTTGCCTAAAACACACCTCGTATCAACAATGCATGAAACAAAACATTGTGCTTGAAGGAAGTGCAGAAGCAGAATACTACACAAATATCAGATATTATTTTATTCTGTTTGGACCGTATGGCTTTGGGATTCCAATTTTGTTTTATTTGTTTCATAGTCCTGAGTGTTTGGTGTTTTTCTTTGTTTAATATGTCGTTTATTTCGTGTTTTTATTTACCTTTTATCTCCTCATTCTCTTTAGTATTCTGTAAATTGTAACACAGGGTATTAAAATAAATATAAATAAATAAATCACATTGTATAAAATAATATAAAAGTAGGGGTGATAGGAGAAAAAATACCCAAGTGTTCAGGTTAGAATCTACGAGAACTTTTCTGAGTACCTTTTATTCTCTTCCCCGAGGCCGTGAGTCCTCACCAGAGGTGGTACCCCTCTCTTGGTAATTGTGTCTTTCTAACATGCAGTTATTATGCTTAATTAAGGTGGTTGGGTTTCTTCTAGAGCCTTTACTTATTTTTACTTACTTATCTTCTTTACTTATTTTGCCTAGAACTTCTGTCTGGTGTTATCAAGAACCATTCACTGGTTTCATCTACAGCTTTGAAGTAGAAGAAATACAGGACTCTTTCAAGGCCATGTATACAGTGTATGCGGCTATACATAATACACAGAAGCTGTATGGAATCCACACCTCCGGAAACACAAAACTCAACTTGAACTAAGTGCAGAAGTTTGCAAGAAGACCTGTACCTGAGTTAAGAGGACTGAGCTGTGATGACAGGTTAAGGGAGCTCACAGCCATGGATACAGCCATGGATACAGGGATACAGCAATGGATACAGGGATACAGCCATGGGTACGTGGACACAGGCAACAGATACTGAAAGGAATGGATAATTTACATTACACACTCTTAAAGTAAAACAGTAAAAGAAAGAGACATTGAAAGTGGAAATGCAAGTGAGTGGAAGGAATGTAAGGAAATGCCCGTACCCTGAACGTCTGGTCAACACGTGGAATGCACTGAAGGAAGAAGGTGTAGAAGCCACCTCCATCCACACATATAAGGCCAGATTCGACAAAGAATTCGAACCTCAGTATAGTTTAAAAACAAAAGTGCATCTATATACTCAGAAAGGCGAGGCATGGAGAGCTTGATCTCACTAACCCATTGTTATTGTTAAGGAAGCACTTCCCTCTACACTTGAACCACTATTTCTCATTTCCTTCAGTACTGCTAATAGTATTTTACACTCCTGAGGGGTTATAAACCCCATCTCACTGCCCCCCCTTTTCACCCATCTTTCCAGGGGGGGTCGAAGCCCCCATAGACCCCCTAGCTCATTGGTCTCCACCACTCAGGGGGTCGTAGCCACTTTGGTCCCTCTCGACCACATTCAAGTCATTATTTTTCATGAATTTTTGTGCATTCATATATTTCCTGTACAGGCCCGGGGCGATATTTTTGGCCCACCTGTTAATTTCACCCTCGGGCGGGTGCGTGAAAAGTGGGATTTTCATCAAAGTTGTGAATATTTTGTTATAAATGGGTGAAATGTAACACAAATGGCTATATATACACTCAAAGAAATTTAATTTGAAAAATTTAGGGAACGAAGTTGATTTTTTTTAACGCGCATGGGATTCATTTTTAAATTTTCTTTGAATTGTATGTATATTTATATATTTTAAATGACGCGCGCGCGCGCACGCACACACACACACACACACACACACACACACACACACACACACACACACACACACACACACACATACATATATATATATATATATATATATATATATATATATATATATATATATATATACATATTTTAATATGTATATACATATTAATTTTTTTTTTACTTGTTTAGCAAAATGAATTTGGGCGATCAGATCCTGAACCCATTATGTGTGTGTGTGTAACCTTTTGCCCTCCCTCCCGCTGGATGAGTATGGGGTCCACTACCACCCATGGGATGGGTATGGGGTCCACTACCACCCATGGGATGGGTATGGGGTCCACTACCACCCACGGGATGGGTATGGGGTCCACTACCACCCATGGGATGGGTATGGGGTCCACTACCACCCATGGGATGGGTATGGGGTCCACTACCGCCCACGGGATAGGTATAGTGCCCACTACCGCCCACGAGGTGGGCATGAGTACATAATAAATGAAGAAAGAATCACATTAAACACAGAAATATAATCATAACATAATTCCCCCAGCTTAGCTCTACTCTCCAACACACAAGCTTACCAACCGAAGCATAAGCTGACCC
>NC_091180.1:25606600-25634100 GCF_040958095.1 Procambarus clarkii
ATTAAAGTAATTATATAAGTATACTTTCTAAGTATAATTAAATTTGTATTTATGTTGCTAATAAAACCGAACTAATCCAAAACTAATCATTCTAGACCTAATACCCGCTATCTGAGGCTTAATATAGTACATATACGTGCTATACTAGGCCCAAGTATATATAATTTTGGCATAGTTATATAGTAACTATGTACTATGCCAAGAGTCGACATAGTTACAAAAAGTCCTATATAAACAGGAGGATATCATTGATGAAAGATAGCTTATTGAGGTTATCTTGAGGGGATTTCGGGGCTTAGCGTCCCCGCGGCCCGGTCCTCGACCAGGCCTCCTTTTGATCTCAACCAGGTCTCCTCCAGAATTTTTTGGCTCATTTGTCTCCGCCTCCACCGGGGATCGAACCCGGAACCTCAGGACTACAAATCCGAAGCGCTGTCCACTCAGCTGTCTGCCTGTTATATGCACAAAATATTGTATCCGTTAACCTAATGCTTTATCATTTAACCCACTTACCTAAACAAATCTGATGTGTGTGTATGAACTAATGCAAAATAACTATGTTCTCTAACCTAACCTAATGCATGTACTTGCCCAAAATAAATCTTTTAATCTAACCAAAGTTAATATGTGTACGAACGTAAGCAAGTTCCTTAACCTAACCTAACTTAACCTAACCAAAGGTGTACATAAGGCTCTGGAGAAGATTACATGTACTGAAATTACATATAATTACATGTTACGTATATACACTTATGTTGGAGCAGAGCTGAGTGTAGTCAGGTTTTGTTCTCTGGAAGGAGAACTGTGGAACACTGTGCTTTGTGGAACACTCTGATCTGTGGAACACTGTGCTCTGTGGAACACTGTGCTCTGTGGAACACTGTGCTCTGTGGAACACTGTGATCTGTAGACCACTGTGCTCTGTAGACCATTGTGATCTGTAGACCACTGTGATCTGTAGACCACTGTGCTCTGTAGACCACTGTGCCCTGTAGACCACTGTGATCTGTAGACCACTGTGCCCTGTAGACCACTGTGATCTGTAGACCACTGTGCTCTGTAGACCACTGTGCCCTGTAGACCACTGTGATCTGTAGACTACTGTGCTCTGTAGACCACTGTGATCTGTAGACCACTGTGCCCTGTAGACCACTGTGATCTGTAGACCACTGTGCTCTGTAGACCACTGATCTGTAGACCACTGTGCTCTGTAGACCACTGTGCCCTGTAGACCACTGTGCTCTGTAGACCACTGTGCCCTGTAGACCACTGTGATCTGTAGACCACTGTGATCTGTAGACCACTGTGCTCTGTAGACCACTGTGCCCTGTAGACCACTGTGCTCTGTAGACCACTGTGCCCTGTAGACCACTGTGATCTGTAGACCACTGTGATCTGTAGACCACTGTGCTCTGTAGACCACTGTGCCCTGTAGACCACTGTGCTCTGTAGACCACTGTGCCCTGTAGACCACTGTGCTCTGTAGACCACTGTGCCCTGTAGACCACTGTGATCTGTAGACCACTGTGATCTGTAGACCACTGTGCCCTGTAGACCACTGTGATCTGTAGACAACTGTGATCTGTAGACCACTGTGATCTGTAGACCACTGTGCCCTGTAGAACACTGTGTAGAACACACCTGTGAGGGCCGGGAGAGTTATCACGTTATACACAGATGTTCTCCCACTTCTGGACACTTTAGGACCAGGCGGCCGCATTGTGTCGCTTGGGAGACTGAAAATCTGCATGCATTTACGAGTACGTGTAGAAAATGAAGGTTGTTGTGGCGGTAAAAAGAGAGAAAGAGAGGGATTTGGGGAATGAAGAGAGTAGAGACAAGAGAGAAACACAGGAAGACAAGGAAGAGCTGCCTTCAGCTCCGTTTCTCTTGCTTTACTCTTTTATAGGTAAGTCGGTCGGCCGAGCGGGCAGCACGCTGGACTTGTGATCCTGTGATACCGGGTTCGATCCCGGGCGCCGGCGAGAAACAATGGGCAGAGTTTCTTTCACCCTATGCCCCTGTTACCTAGCAGTAAAATAGGTACCTGGGAGTTAGTCAGCTGTCACGGGCTGCTTCCTGGTGTGTGTGTGTGTGGTGTGGAAAAAAAAGTAGTTAGTAAACAGTTGATTGACAGTTGAGAGGCGGGCCGAAAGAGCAAAGCTCAACCCCCGCAAACACAACTAGGTGAATACACACACACACACACACACTTTTTGACCAAAGAGCCAAAGCTCAACCCCCGCAAGCACAACTAGGTGGGTACACACTAGATAGGGTAATCAACTAACCTGTCCTTCTACAAAGAACGTCGCTTTTCGCTCTTATGCGTTACATAAGGCCAAACATTGTCTTAATAGAAAATGTAAGCGGCTCGCGAATGTGTCCCGTTTTCTGCTTTGAGTCCTCTGGTAGGTTAGGAGAGGGCACATTAAATTGACCGTTTTCTTGACGTTGGGAGGCCTGGGTCAACATTGATGAACGTCTACGGTCTCGGCTAGCCACTTTTCATTTCCTTTGAATTACCTGTTGAATCATCATGGGAACTGACCCCGACCCACCTATGCTGGTTAAAACCCCATTTCCTTCCTGCCTTGCCTGTCACCCTGCAAAGTTATATGAGGTTAGCTCCAAGCGTTTGGCCTCCACCTTTAGACAAGTTACGGGCTCACCATAGCCCGTGCTACTTGGAACTTGTTCCGAGTAGCTGAATCTCTAACAACAACAACAACAACCATAGACAAATAGATATACGTATAGATAGTTTTTTTACATATATATTTTAGGTGGGATATCCGGCTGTTTCCGTGCCGACCCAGGCACTCCAGAATGCCTCTGTGTCGGGTTATCTGTCTCCCTTATATATATATATATATATATATATATATATATATATATATATATATATATATATATATATATATATATATAATTTGTATTTGGGAATAACTTTCACTATTTATGAAAATTGTTGTAAAAATTTGACAAGAAACTTGGGCTGGGCGGCTCACTATTGCGCTTCATAACGTCTGAGTGAAACTGTCTGATGTTCCGGAACATTTGCTCGGATGATGAAACCGTCTCACTCGAACTTGAGACATGAAATGTTTTCTCTTCAACTTTAAGTTTAAGCGTCGGGTTGCAAGAAGTCAACTTTTCGTCACCTGGCGCCTTCACAGAAAACGGGGGGAAAGTTTGTTAATGCCCTCTCCAAGGTAATTATGCCCAGAGGCTACCGGTGGAGAGGGTAGGTCGAATGGGCTTCATTAGACCTCGTTTCCGAGTCGTCCAAACACTAATGCCGCCCGTCTTCATCAACAATGGTCAAGTGTTCATTCTATGCACCCCCCAACCTCCCCTCTCCCCCCCCCCCGCTCTCCCCCCCCCCTCTCCCCCATATTTATGAATAAAACAAAAGAAAAACTTTATGTGTGATTCACGACTGATGACATTCGAACATTTCTCGAATAGTGCTTAGCTGACGACGTCTGTTCGAATCGCAACTCCGTAAATGCTTCGACCACGTCATCCCGGCCAGCCAGTAGCCCGTCCTCCAAACAAAGACCCCAAAAGTGATTCCATGCACCCGCCAAACCCCCTGTTTATGAATGAAAAACGGTTTGCACACGACTGAACTGATTTCGTTCGAACACTTCCGGAACAAGTGCTTCGCTGACGACTTTTGTTCGAACCACAACGCTGTAAATGTTTCACCCCCGTACTACAAATACAAATAATTGCCAACAGAACCTAAACACCTAACCTATGCCTAGATATGCACAATATGCTAATTTATTATAATATTAATTTATATTTGAGAAAATTCCCGTTCTGAAAGAACAGCATGTTAAAGTGTATGAATGCGTCTGTGGGGTCGACCGCTGAATGGAATGGACTTGAGTCGAGGACGGGTTGCTGACATGGAAGGTTGGTGTACCTTGTCACCAGAGTCATGCTGGTTGATGTATACTCGTGGGGCCACTTGGAACACTCGTGGGCCACTTGGAACACTCTTGGACCACTTGGAACACTCGTGGGTCATTTGGAACACTCTTGGACCACTTTTAACACTCGTGGGCCACTTGGAACACTCTTGGACCACTTGGAACACTCGTGGGGCCACTTGGAACACTCTTGGACCACTTGGAACACTCGTGGGGCCACTTGGAACACTCTTGGACCACTTGGAACACTCGTGGGGCCACTTGGAACACTCTTGGACCACTTGGAACACTCGTGGGGCCACTTGGAACACTCTTGGACCACTTGGAACACTCGTGGGGCCACTTGGAACACTAGTAAGATCACATGGAACGCTCGTTGACCACCAGGACTATCTGTGAACCACCAACAGGAACATTCAGGAACTTCCAAAACAAAAACAATAATTGACCCCGAAAAAACACTCTAAAAGCCCCCATCATAAACACTAAGGAACCCGCAACAAACACTCACTAATCCCAAACAAAGATACTCGGAGAACCCTCCCAAACATAGATACTCGGGGAACCCTCCCAAACAAAGATACTCGGGGAACCCTCCCAAACAAAGATACTCGGAGAACCCTCCCAAACAAAGATACTCGAGGAATCCTCCCAAACATAAATACCTATTAACCACACCGTCGATTGAACAACAGGAAACAATTTACCAGCAAACGCTAAGTGAACTCGTCCTTAAACCTAATTTCACAAGACATTCGAAACTCCGGAGCTCATTTTTAAGTCAACCCTTAAAAATACTCTTGTGAGACACTGTACTCAGGGGGAAAATATTCTTGAGAGTTTATAGGATAAGTTTGATAAGACTGAATAAACCACAACTCAAGAACTAGACGAACTTGGAATCCCTGGAACACATAACCCAGATGCCTAGAATTTCACAGGGGATATTTAACGTGGGAGGAGGAGGAGGGGCTTTTAACTCTGCGAGATATTAGCTATAAAGAAAGGTTTATTACATTGAAATATATGTCTAGGAGCTAACAGCCAAATTTAGACGTGTTTGTTGGTCATGTATATACATTGGGGGGGTGTAAATATACTTGTATATACACACTGTAACACCCGCATGAGGGGTAATGGAGGATTTGCTTAGTGTATTTTTGTAGTGTATTCGTGTGTATGAGTGTGTGTTGTTTGTCTACTTGTGTCTGCAGGAGGTAAATCTCGGACTCTTGGGCCCCGCCTCGTAACTCTGGTTGGTGTGGTGGACTTAATCACTTTGTTACGCGACGGAAGTGGTCTATTGAGTTGACCTCTAATTTACAATAGAACTTCCTCTTGTATCTTATGTCATTGCCTCTAGACTAGCTATGTTAATCCGGTTCATTAATTCCTGTTATTATTTTGAACATTTTTGGCTATATTTATCGTGGTTTTGCGCTCTCTCTCTCTCTCTCTCTCTCTCTTTCTCTCTCTCTCTCTCTCTCTCTCTCTCTCTCTCTCTCTCTCTCTCTCTCTCTCTCTCTCTCTCTCTCTCTCTCTCTCTCTCTCTCTCTCTCTCTCTCTCTCTCTCTCTTTCCTCTCTCTTTCTCTCTGAACTTTATTATAAGTAAGGTCATTGTAAATCTTCACTGTTTTTATTACTACGAAGTCACTGTCAACCTTCACTGTATTGATTAGTATTGAGTCACTGAAGGCTACAATCACTGTAGTGCTGTCACTGTAGTGCAAGATGAAGTCATTATATATCTTCTTTGGCATCTCACCGCTGCCTGTAGATCAACGCGTGTTTCACATGCAAGATCTTATCTTGCATCTCTCAATATTCAGAATCATTTATCAGAGTTTTGGTAAATGGTGAAGTTTATTTCATTCATTTTTCGTTGGACGCAATAACGAACTGACTTCTCAATTTTCCAAAAATATTCGCATCGTGCAAAAGTTTGATGTGATAGACAGGCGTAAACACTTCGGTCCTGACCGATATTAACCTACACACAACGCTAGATGAGGAAACAGCTCACAAGGTCTGATAAACACACACACACACACACACACACACACACACACACACACACACACACACACACACACACACACACACACACACACATACACACATACACACACACACACACACACACACACACACACACACACACACACACACATACACACACACACATACATACGCATACACATACACACTCACACACACACACACACACACACAGCGGTTCTTGGCTTCTTGCATGGCACCCCCTTAAGGTTTCAGCCCACAGTAGTGAGAGAGACAGAGAGAGAGAGAGAGAGAGAGAGCCAGGAGTGCCATACAGGATCGATGCCACATTGAGAGTGCCAGGTGGGCCACGGTGCTTTCCTTCCATTAGTGGTTGACGCAGATGGTGGGGGAGGGGAGGGGAGATGGTGGGCACAGCTGGTGAAGGAAGGGAAGATGGTGGGCACAGCTGGTGAAAGGAATGGAGGTGGTGCCACAGATGGTACAAGGGGAAGGAACACTGCACTACCACCCTTTGTACAACACCTGTTACTTCAGTGTTTGTTCCAATGCCGAAGGAAACAGCTGAGGGTAAAGACTGAGGGGAGGACTCAGGGAGTCCTCAGTCCTCTGCCCCCTTCCCCTTCCCCAAGGGTAGGGAAAGGGGAAATAGTATTTTTAGATAAAGATAATACGTGAGAGATATTCTAAGAGGCGCCCTGTGTCAAGGGGAAAGGGTAAGGGGGTACTCGGACGGTAATGGTACAGTGCTTTATAAGATTTAAATTGTCTTACTCTGAGAGTGATGAAGAGGTCTGTGTTGACTTGGAGATTACGTGCGAATATATTAAGACTTTCGGGTATATATGGAATGAATATATGCAAATAGACTCTGGTTCAGTGTGGCGTGGCACCTGTGTTGCTGGAGGGAGGCAAATTGTGTTGTGTGTCGGCATAATACAAGACGAATGGGGGGGGGTGTATGCTGTAGGATTTCTGACATGGATTGTGAGGAAGGTTTTGAAGTTACAGCGTCAGGTGTTGAAGGTGTCATTAAGGTGATGATTTGGCTCGTACTTGTAATACAGTCTAGCCCACACTTGTACCACCAACTGGCCCAGCCTCGTACCACTGAGACCAAGGCTAACTACCAGTTAATGAGCATGGAAATCAAATTATAATAATGGATTTGTATTTTTTAAATCTATAAAATATTTTGGTATCTAAAAATCCTTTCTATTTTAGGAAATATGAGATTTTTATCCCTGGTATCGATAAATCTATTTTCAAAAACATGGTTTTACAACCGGAAATATATATATATATAAATATATATATATTTATATTTATATATATATATATATATATATATATATATATATATATATATATATATATATATATATATATATATATAGAGAGAGAGAGAGAGAGAGAGAGAGAGAGAGAGAGGGCCTTCATAACCCTCCATAGGTTAAGTTAATAGGCGTTAATAGCCAAAAGGGATTGAGCTTAACAACCGTCCAGAAGTTGATAGAATGGTTGATAGGCCTTAAACCCAAGGCCACTACCGGCACCAAACCCCAAGTGTTAAACATCCAAGTAAATAATTGAAATAAATGGCGAAAGCAGCCGACGCTTCGAGACAACATGAGAACTGCTGTAATTACCTCCCTGACGAAGATGCTCCAGGGCGTCCACTTGAAACTGGAGACGGAAAGTGGGTCAGGGAAGTTGCATTTGCTTGCAAGATGACTCCAAGGTTGATGGGTGGAGTGGAGATCTTCCTGAGAGCAATTAGCCTCAACCAGAGGCCAGGCAAAGTATTGTGTCCTCTCTCTCTCTCTCTCTCTCTCTCTCTCTCTCTCTCTCTCTCTCTCTCTCTCTCTCTCTCTCTCTCTCTCTCTCTCTCTCTCTCTCTCTCTCTCTCTCTCTCTCGCTCTCTCTCGCTCTCTCTCGCTCTCTCTCGCTCTCGCTCTCTCTCTCTCTCGCTCTCTCTCTCTCTCTCGCTCTCTCTCTCTCTCTCTCTCTCTCTCTCTCTCTCTCTCTCTCTCTCTCTCTCTCTCTCTCTTTCTCTCTCTCTTTCTCTCTCTCTCTCTCTCTCTCTCTCTCTCTCTCTCTCTCTCTCTCTCTCTCTCTCTCTCTCTCTCTCTCTCTGTCTCTCTCTCTGTCTCTCTCTCTCTCTCTCTCTCTCTCTCTCTCTCTCTCTCTCTCTCTCTCTCTCTCTCTCTCTCTCTCTCTCTCGCTCTCTCTCGCTCTCGCTCTCTCTCTCTCTCTCTCTCGCTCTCGCTCTCTCTCTCTCTCTCTCTCTCTCTCTCTCTCTCTCTCTCTCTCTCTCTCTCTCTCTCTCTCTCTCTCTCTTTCTCTCTCTCTCTCTCTCTCTCTCTCTCTCTCTCTCTCTCTCTCTCTCTCTCTTTCTCTCTCTCTCTCTCTCTCTCTCTCTCTCTCGCTCTCTCTCGCTCTCGCTCTCTCTCTCTCTCTCTCTCGCTCTCGCTCTCTCTCTCTCTCTCTCTCTCTCTCTCTCTCTCTCTCTCTCTCTCTCTCTCTCTCTCTCTCTCTCTCTCTCTCTCTCTCTCTCTCTCTCTCTCTCTCGCTCTCGGGCTGTGAGAGTAGAACGTGGGATTGAATACATGAATAAAAAACAAAGCGAAGCGGGATAAAACTCTGCTCCGGTCCTCTGCTGAGAGGCTGCTGGAGACAACATCGAGGGGTGTGTCGCTGAATTGGTAATAGCTGGTGAAGGTGTGTGTGCCTCTGACTTGGCAGTTGTTCTTCGAGTGCCTTATTGTTTTGGTATTAATTCGCGCAGAGTTATTGGAGAGTTGTGTCATAGGACTTGGGAATATTTCTTAGAGATGTGTCGCTGACATGGCATCAGTGGTACAGGGAATGGAACAAGGAAATGGGTGAATAGAGTCAAGTGAAAAGGGTGAGCGAATTTTATTGGAATGGTTTAGATTTGCTTAATCTTTCACTCCACCTGTTTCGCTATGGAAATAACTTCGGCATTTTTAAACGGGATTCTCATTTAAGTCACATTCCCATTTCTCTGGTTCCCATTCCTCTGTTTATCAATCCGTGCTCTTTCTTACCCATTCCTCTGCTTCTCATTCTGGGCTCTTACCCATTTCTCTGCTTCCCATTCCGAGCTCTTACCCATTCCGTCTTCTTAAAGGAATGCTTGTAAGGTGCTAGCATTCCTAGTCTTCCATTCCTGTACGCTCCTGTATTCTCAGCCTACCATTCCTATGCATTTACGGAATGCGACCTTTGATAGGAATGGAGCTCTCGGTAATGCCAAGAATCATGATAGGAATGGCGTCGGAATAGGAGAGGAAATTACACAAAATTCCCTGTTCCCACAGTACCATGTGTGCTCCGCTGGGAATCAGGCAGTGGAATAGTGCCGGCATGAATGCGAATTTGACCTGACTCCGGTGTTCAGCAAGAGAACGCAGATCCAAAATATTTCACCATGGACTCTGATATATATATATATATATATATATATATATATATATATATATATATATATATATATATATATATATATATATATATATATATATATATATATATATATATATATATATATATATATGCGAACAAGCCTGAATGGTCTCCAGGACTATATGCGACTGAAAACTCACACCCCAGAAGTGACTCGAACCCATACTGCCAGGAGCAACGCAACTGGTATCTACAGGACGCCTTAATCCGCTTGACCATCACGACCGGACATAAGGAAGTGATAGCCGAAGCTATTTGAACCACCTCCCCGCCGGCATTCGGATGGTAATCTTGGGCATAGCATTTTATCAAATCACCTCATTCTTTGGGGCACACGTGAGGAACACAAATGCGAACAAGTCAGACAACAGATTCCACCGGCCAATCAGACATAAGACTGCCACCATGTCAGTTCACAGTCTGTCATTGGTTGTTTCACATAATTCCACTGGCCGAAATGCTATGACAAAACCAGTGATGTGTTACAGCAGAATGGTTTGTAATTTTATGTACTTCCTTAGCCAATACAGTCACTCTGGCTGAGCGCTGTATCCCCATAATTCCCTTCCCTACAGTTTAGTTTAACTAAAACAATATCGTGTTATGATCTATGAAACGGAAGTGATTATACTGTGATAATAACAGTTATTTGATGTGAGAGTACCAGGGATTCGAACCGATCCTGTAGGCAGGAAGTCTAAGGAATGATCACCCAGCAAGCACACCTCCCCCAGCATGACGTCCACCCTCATGGGATCCGGCTCTCTGAGGTAAACACCAGAGGCGCATAAACCAATCCCATCCTGGCGTTTTCCTTTGAATGGAACTATTGTGATTGGTCGAGGAAAGACAAGCTGACGGAGCCAGTCTCTCACATGTGATATCATGCATAATCTCCGTGGCGTAGTGGAAAGACACTCGCCTGGCGTTTCGCGAGCTCTTTGTCATGGGTTCGTATCCTGGCCGGGGAGGATTTACTGGGCGCAAATCCTTAACTGTAGCCTCTGTTTCACCCAACAGAACCAAGCAACTCACTTGGTTCTTAAACGATTCTTCGCGGGGTCGTATTCCAGGGAACATAGGATTAAGGATCTGCCCGAAACGCTACACGTACTAGTGGCTGTACAAGAATGTAAGAAATCTTGTATAAATAAATAAATAAATAAATAAATAAATAAATAAATAAATAAATAAATAAATAAATAAATATTCTCATTGTGGGTTAACTGTAGTCGTCAAGGAACATCACCTAAATCAGTTACCAAGTGGAGAGGGAAGTGAGCAACACCATTTGATTTCGTGGGAAACTAAGTTTTATATTTTCATGCTTAAAGGAGTGGAACATGAAGAAGTTGAGATGTACCCTTCTATCCTGCCTGGGACCCCTCCTATCCTGTCTGGGACCCCTCCCATCAGGCCTCGGACCCTCTTATCCTGTCTGGGACCCTTCCATCCGACCCCAGACCCTCCCATCCTGCCAGGGACCCTTCCATCCTGCCCCGGACCCTCCTATCCGGCCCCAGACCCTCCTATCCTGCCTCGGACCCTCCGGCTTTCCTCACACGGTCGCGCTCGTCATAGCTATAAATCAGTCCAGGAGGCCCAGACTCCGCTCCTCAAAGATACGCCATAAATCGGCCCGAGCTATTTCCGTGCCGCGCCTGGCGGTGGCTGGCGTCAGCGGGAGGAGGGCGGGAGGATATTCTCGCCATGGGACGCAAAATAGCGCCATCTGCGTCTTAATGACGCAATAAAGGCGCAAGCGTCGGCGACGCGACTGCTCCATTGGAGAGACAAAGTGGGTTATCAGAGTGTCCCCTCTCAAGGGAGCCGTTTTCTCCCAGGATGAAATGGAAGAGGGCCCCGCAGAAAACGAGGGTGCGGGAATGGGAATGGGGGGAGAGAGAAAACGAAATGAGGGTTGTTTACCCGGATTGTATGGTGATATATACGACGTGGTTATGGGAAAGTAGTAGGCCTAGTTTAGGCCTATGGCCCAGATGACGGGGACTGGCAGCTAAAAAGGCTAGTTTTTTCACAGTTACAAACAGCAAGAGTTTTAGCTAAACGCAAAATTTGCAGAAGCAAGCTTTAAAAAAATATAATAAATTTTTAGTGTTCCATTATTATGCATCTTATTCCCATCCTGTAGGCAGTAGTGGACCCCATACCCATCCTGTAGGCAGTGGTGGACCCCATACCCATCATGTAGGCAGTAGTGGACCCCATACCCATCCTGTAGGCAGTGGTGGACCCCATACCCATCCTGTAGGCAGTAGTGGACCCCATACCCATCATGTAGGCTGTAGTGGACCCCATACCCATCCTGTAGGCAGTGGTGGACCCCATACCCATCCTGTAGGCAGTAGTGGACCCCATACCCATCATGTAGGCAGTAGTGGACCCCATACCCATCCTGTAGGCAGTAGTGGACCCCATACCCATCATGTAGGCAGTAGTGGACCCCATACCCATCCTGTAGGCAGTGGTGGACCCCATACCCATCCTGTAGGCAGTAGTGGACCCCATACCCATCCTGTAGGCAGTGGTGGACCCCATACCCATCCTGTAGGCAGTGGTGGACCCCATACCCATCATGTAGGCAGTAGTGGACCCCATACCCATCCTGTAGGCAGTGGTGGACCCCATACCCATCCTGTAGGCAGTGGTGGACCCCATACCCATCCTGTAGGCAGTAGTGGACCCCATACCCATCCTGTAGGCAGTGGTGGACCCCATACCCATCCTGTAGGCAGTAGTGGACCCCATACCCATCCTGTAGGCAGTAGTGGACCCCATACCCATCCTGTAGGCAGTGGTGGACCCCATACCCATCCTGTAGGCAGTGGTGGACCCCATACCCATCCTGTAGGCAGTAGTGGACCCCATACCCATCCTGTAGGCAGTAGTGGACCCCATACCCATCCTGTAGGCAGTAGTGGACCCCATACCCATCCTGTAGGCAGTAGTGGACCCCATACCCATCCTGTAGGCAGTAGTGGACCTCATACCCATCCTGTAGGCAGTAGTGGACCCCATACCCATCCTGTAGGCAGTAGTGGACCCCATACCCATCCTGTAGGCAGTAGTGGACCCCATACCCATCCTGTAGGCAGTAGTGGACCCCATACCCATCATGTAGGCAGTAGTGGACCCCATACCCATCCTGTAGGCAGTAGTGGACCCCATACCCATCCTGTAGGCAGTAGTGGACCCCATACCCATCCTGTAGGCAGTGGTGGACCCCATGCCTGGGATCCCAAGGCTGTGATTGGTCTTCAGCTAGTATACCACATTGATATGATGATATATCGACATATTAGTGTGGTATAGTGTCAGTACCTTCCTGCTCGGAGTATACTTAAGGCGAATATACTTGATTAAGGCGTATATATATATATATACCGGGAGTTTTACTTTATTCACTATTTCCATAATGAAAGTATTTACCTGAATTTACCTGAGGGCCACTATCTCTCTCTAGTGTCCTCGACAAGGACAGGAAGTCAGCGGCTCGTCAAAGGTCCTCCCATTTGTCCTCTTGATTTTATCGGGCTGGATTTTGAAATTCAGCCGTGTTTGGGGGGTATTAACAGCTTCGGTGGGTAGGACGAAACATGTGCATCACACCCCCCCCCCCCAAACATCTGAACTACCTGAGTGTAGTTCAAACACGTGTCTCGAGACGCTTAATTGACTCCTTTTAGTAAAACTGCCCGAAATGCTTTGCGTAATAGTGGCTTTAGGCATTGTATGTACTAGCTCTATCTAATAAATCCATCAACTTTTGTAACTTACCTTGTATGTATGTACCTTACCTGAATAAACATTGATTTATTTAATTTATTTATTTATTTAATATCTTGTTTTCATTTATTGCTGCTTTCATGCGTGCTTGTGTTTTTTTGTCTATTTGTTCCTAATTAGTATATATAGCATTGTAGATCAAGCAAGCGGTCGCTAAAAAATTAGGAGAATTACAGTCTAGTTGATATCCGCAACATCTATTTGGCTTTAGCTCGCTCAGGCAATTTGCTGATTATTTGGGACATTCTTTACGTGTATTGCGTAACCCAGCATAAAAAGGCCTCAGAAACACACACAGTTATATTCAATTCCACACAGGTGGAAACTGAGCGCCCAAATGAGCCACAGAGATATTAGAAAGAACTTTTTCAGTGTCAGAGTGGTTGACAAATGGAATGCATTAGGAAGCGATATGGTGGAGGCTGACTCCATAGACAGTTTCTAGTGTAGATATGATAGAGCCCAGTAGGCTCAGGAATCTGTACACCTGTTGATTGACGGTTGAGAGGCGGGACCAAAGAGCCAGAGCTCAACCCCCGCAAGCACAACTAGGTGAGTACAATTATCTGTAATGCAAAGTTCGAGTATATCATTATATTGCAACGTTGCAGCCTCCTTGATGCAAAGTTGACATTGATGACATCTCAACCCTTCTGATCTAACAGGAAATTCATCCAACTAGTTCTCTCACCTTTCTCCTTATTTCCCCCTCTCCCTTGTCCAACCACTTGGGCTGGACGGTAGAGCGACGGTCTCGCTTCATGCAGGTCGGCGTTCAATCCCCGACCGTCCAAGTGGTTGGGCACTATTCCTTCCCTCCCGTCCCATCCCAAATCCTTATCTGGACCCCTTTCCAAGTGTTGTATAGTCGTAATGACTTGGCGCTTTCCCCTGATAAATTCCCTTCCCTTTCCCCCCCCCGCCTTCCCACCCAGACCTATTCCCCCAACCGTACTAATTCTTCCCCCTCCCCCAGTCCACCTCCCTCCCCCCCTTCCCCCCCCCACACAGGTCTCAATAACCCCCCCCCCCACACAGGTCTCAATAACCCCCCCCCCAAACGAAAATAAAGCACCTGGTTCATATCTTTAATTTCAGACCAAGTTATTCATATGATGGTGGAGGAGGAGAGCTGTCTTCACACCACCACACTCCTCCTGGCTGTATCGTGCGGATAATTACTGTATTGATTGTATCGTGCGGATAATTACTGTATTGATTGTATCGTGCGGATAATTACTGTATTGATTGTATCGTGTGGATAATTACTGTATTGATTGTATCGTGCGGATAATTACTGTATTGATTGTATCGTGTGGATAATTACTGTATTGATTGTATGGTGTGGATAATTACTGTATTGATTGTATGGTGCGGATAATTACTGTATTTGTTATATCGTGTGGATAATTACTGTATTGATTGTATCGTGCGGATAATTACTGTATTTGTTATATCGTGTGGATAATTACTTAATGTATTATTATATTATACGGATAATTACTGTACTAGTTTAACTGATACCCGAGAAATATGATCGTTGGAAATACTCTTCTCTCGTGTGATTCACCAGCGATGTTAATTAATATAGAGAGCGTTCTGGCGCTGTGTAACGATGGTGGATATTCGTGCGGCACAGACAAGTGAAGGTTAGAGTTCCTCGGGGTAATTTGTCGTTATTGAAGGATATCTTGTTACGACGTCACGAGACTGAATCCTCCTGCTGCTGCTGCTCCTGCTGCTGCTGTTCCTGTTCCTGCTGCTCCTCCTGCTGTTCCTGCTCCTCAAGGAAGCTGAGGAACAGGTAGGCTGCCCAGAAACTTGATATTAGTGATGGTGTTGACTTGCTGAATGTGGCCATTAGACTGGTCTAAATGTTCTTACACGTCTTACCCAAGTCTCATTCACACACACACGTATACAGACACAAACACAGACACACACACACACACACACACACACACACACACACACACACACACACACACACACACACACACACACACACACACACACACATACACACACACATACACACACACACACACACACACACACACACACACACACACACACACACACACACACACACACACACACACATACACACACACACACACACACACACACACACACACACACACACACACACACACACACACACACACACACACACATACACACACACACACACACACACACACGTACACAGTTTCAAATGTAGATATGACAGAACCCAGTAGGCTCAGGAATCTGTACACCAGTTGAATGACAGTTGAGAGGCGGGACCAAAGAGCCAAAACTCAACCCCCGCAAGCACAAATAGGTGAGTACAAATAGGTGAGTACACACACGCGCACGTGCACGAGCGAGCACAATTATTGACAAAGTGCAATCCTAGAAATGGCTACTAGAGTTCAACACAAAGAAGTGTTAGGTAATGGGAGCGGATAGCAGAAGACCAAAAGGACAGTGCAGAATAAAGGGAATTACTGTATTTATTATATCGTAACGACCGAAGAAGAAAGACCAAAGTGTCAACATAACACTAAACTCCGGAAGCTTATATAAACATGATAACATCAACATGTTGTTGTTGTTAAAGATTCGCTACTTGGAACAAACAATTCCAAGTAGCACGGGCTATGGCGAGCCCGTAGATACTTACGTAACGTCAACAGTATATTCTACTTCATTCAGGAACTTGAATTAAAAGTCATGTAGATCATTCCATTGACCTGGGCTCTTGGAGACTCGAACCCTGGATCCCCACGTGTGTGAGGCTGAAGCTTTTATGTCATTTAGATCACTGTGCACAACAGACGTGAGACCAGTCTAGACTATGCAGCTCAACCGTGTAACATCGTCTCCAAAATGACACAAGACTGCTAGAAATGGTTCAGGGTTTGCAACGAGGCTCCTCCAGGAATTGCGAGGGATGAGGTATAACAAAAACTATATAATTTAAAAAAAAAGTAAAAATAGAGAGGAGACATGATAAAGACTTATAAAATACTTAGTGGGATTGACAGAGTGGAAAGTTGATGTTCCCAATGAGTACCAATATAACAAGAGGGTATGGATGGAAGTTTGAGAAACACACGAGTCGTAGAGATAGAAAGTTTGTTTGTAGATTAAGAGTAAATAGAATGAACTAAAGCCTAAATGGAATGTACTAGGTGAGTCCACACCTACACCCGTGAGCGCTGGGGTGTGCCGTGTGCAAGCTGTATGGAGCCACAAGCAAGGAGCCTATTGAGGTTAGTGCCGGGCATCAGAGCAGAGGTTAGTGCCAGACATCAGAACAGAGGTTAGTGCCAAGCATCAGATCAGAGGTTAGTGCCACACATCAAACAGTCGTAGCAAGCTTATCTAATCACAAGATAACAAGTTATCGTGATTAATACCAAAGCCAGAGGCAGGACAACTACGGACTCTAGGGAAGAAAGGAGGTATAGGGGGGGAGGTAGGAAGAAGGAGATAGGGAAGATAGGGGCAAGGAGGGGAGGAGATAGGGAAGATTATGTTGAAGAGAACCGTCATAGAGATGGTAATGAAGGGGGAAGCGAGGAATGGGGCCCGGAGGCTTTAGAGACCCACAATGGGGGCCCCTTCAAGAGCTTTGTTCAATTACCAGTCAACCACCGCTTCCCAAACACACACACACACACACACACACACACACACACACACACACACACACACACACACACACACACACACACACACACACACACACACACACACACATACACACACACACACACACACAGTGGAAGCAGCCTGTAACAGCTGTCTAACTCCCTTGTACCTGTTTACTGGTAGGAACAAGCTACACTATTCTAATAGTGTAGAGTCCTGGATCGGGATGTTTACCCACTTTCCCCATTCATGGGAGACAAGCACACACCCAGCATGGTGTATGGGGTGTTGGTGTAGTGTACCTAAACACCTGACAATACACCATACCCACGTGGTAGCAGTTTTGTGTTTGTTTACATCTGTAAACAGCTGTTTTTGTAAATCAGTTGAGATTTTATATAATTAAAAACAATTAGGAATACAGTTCTAATGTATTGTTTCATACCTGCTGGGCGAGGGCTCGAACTCTCGACCAGATAATGCGACATCCAGTCTGAAGCCGCTGTATCCACGTTTCTTGACTATTTTTGTTTTTGTTCTGGAAATTTGTATATGGTTTCCAGTGGGGGGGGGGAGAGGGGTGGTCAGTCTCAATGGTGTGTGTAAGTGACATATGCACTTTTGCACATCTCTCACACGCACTGTTGTGGTGATTGTGGCTGGTTATATCTTGAGGTTATCTTAAGATGATTTGGGGGCTTAGCGTCCCCCCGGCTCCACCGGGGATCGAACCCGGAACTTCAAGACTACAAATCCGAAGCACTGTCCACTCAGCTGTCAGTGGCGGCGATGATGAGGTGGTGGTTGTGGTGGTGATGATGATTCTACGAGTGGCGAGATAGTGATGGTGATGATTCTACAGTGACGAGATGGTGCTGGTGATGATGTAGTGGAAGATCTTGGTCATCACCACCAGCCCTACACCAGCCATCAACCCTCCTCAGTGTTACATTATCCTCGTTAGCACGCTAAATCACCTCGTTAGGCTGAGGCAAACGACTTTAGACTATTGATAAGGGGTACCTACTTTGATCGCTCTCGGCCATTTACCCATTAACTTCCCTTATCCTGAAACAATTACCATGTACAGCTCTATTTTAAGAGTATATATATGTATATATGTATACATATGAAATATGTATTGTGAGTGCGTGTGTTGTAAGTGCACTTGCGTGTGTACTGCTAACGTATGCTTGTTAAGAGTGTGTGCTTAGCCACTTAACTACATGCCGGGGTATTCTAGACAATTGGCCTTACTTAACGATGTCGTTATGGAGGATACAGTCATCTTGAGGTCGTTCTTAACGACGCTAAGTAAGCGAGAGGACAACCACTACACGCAGTCCATCCCAGTACACAGGACTATGCTTCTACTTAGTCCTGTTTATGCGTAAACACACTTTACACAGGACTCTCACAGGTGATGAAATGAATACTTTTCTCAATGTTTCGCTCCCGTGTTTGGATCGTTTCTAAATCATTCACTCATAACTTTATTCAGAAATGTTCGTTTTTTGAACATTAATATAGTTGGGTTAGTTTAAACAAATTTACAGCAAATTATTTGCCTAAGAGAATTTCATAATAATAATAACCAAATTATATATCTAGTTATAAACTGCATGCTCAAGAATTAGATTTAGATTTAGAAACTGCATTTATCAATGCAGTTGTCAAACTCAAAATAGGAAACAATTTATGTAACAACTTATACAAAGGGTTACAGTAATGGCTGAACTAAAGAGGTGAATATCAGTCTAAATCAAACTATTTTGACTTAAAGTAACATTCAGTTTATAAATTAAAAGGTGATGTATACTGGAAAAATAAATCGAAGTTTTACCATTAAAGTCGTGGCAAATATTTCCAATATTTCCACCATGTTTTATGTATAAAAGTAATCTCTTATAGATTCAAAATAACTCACTAAATATAGCCTAGTTTTACTATATACAAATTGGTAATTCATAAAGTGTTTATTATTTGCGATGTGATTTTGTTTTTGCTAAACCGTGTGTTTTGTTTACGAATGCGTTTATGGGTTGGCCTCAGCCCGGTTTAGCGTTGGCTGAGGACAGGTTGACTGCGCTTATGCAACAGAGAACGCACCCACACACATGCGCTCTCTCTCTCTCTCTCTCTCTCTCTCTCTCTCTCTCTCTCTCTCTCTCTCTCTCTCTCTCTCTCTCTCTCTCTCTCTCTCTCTCTCTCTCTCTCTCTCTCTCTCTCTCTCTCTCTCTCTCCCCTATCACATACTCCCTCCCTCCAATCAAGCCAAAAATCTTTTCCACTGGATATATACTGGCACGGCAGATTGGCCAGAGTGCCACTTCCTTTCGTTGTTGGCACTCAGGATGTCTCTTTCGCAACACTGTAAGACGCAGAAGGTCTCCCCAACTCCCTGGCACTGTCCTCGTGCATCCCTCTCATGACAAGCGCATTGGGTTGGGTTAAACATCAACAGGATACCAGGATATCACTAGCGGTCTTGACCTTCACATTTTCACAGGCTGGTCAAGCAGGATATCAATTAAGCGATCATGGCGAACGACTCTTCAAAAGCGGTTCGGGTGTGATATCGACAGAGGTCGTAGTCTGATCCTTCACAGCAGGTAGGACAGGATATCACCAGAGCATACCTGTAGAGGGTTCTGAGAGTTCTACTTCCCGTGCCCGGCTTGAGGCCAGGCTTGACTTGTGATAACTTGGACCAACAGGCTGTTGCTTGGAGCGGCTCGCAGGCCCACATATCCACTAATGCCTGGTTGGTCCGGCACTTCTTGGAATTACTTATCTAAGTGTATTCTTGAATACATCCACCTTCGTTCCAGCAATATTTCTAATGCTTGCTGGGAGGGTGTTGAACAGCTGTGGACCTCTGATTTTCAGACAGTGTTCTCTGATTGTGCCTATGGCATCTCTCTCTTCACTGGTTCTATTCTGCATTTCCTTCCGTATCTCTGGTTCCAGTATGTTGTTATTCTACTTTGCAAATTTGGGACCTGGCCTTCACGTATCTTCCATGTATATACTATTTGATACCTCTCTCGTTTCCTTTCCAAAGAGTACATTTTGAGAGCTTTGAGACGGTCCCAATAATTTAGATGTTTTATCGTTTCTATACATGTCGTATATGTTCTCTGTATGCCCTTTAATTCAGAGACCTCTCCCACTCTGAAAGGGGAAAGTGAGACCTGAGTAATATTCAAGACGGGACAGCAACAGTGATTTAAATAGTAATAACATTGCTGTGGGGTCTCTGGATTTGAACGTTCTCATAACCCTGGAAACACAAACCGAAACTCTCTATTTTTCGCTTGTTACAACTTGTAATAAAGTTGTTACATCTTGGCTTAACGTGTTTATGAAGTATTAGAACGTTGTTACAACTTGCTATATTGGTTGTTATAACTGGTCAGGACGCGTTAAAACTTGTTCGAACGTTGTAGCAACGTCGTAGTTTCGGTGTATGTTTGGCGGGAATCCATCTTATCATTTTCCTGGCCGCCGCCGCTATATTTGCTCGGTTATGTTCACTAAATGTCAGGTCGTCAGACATCATAATTCCCAGATCTTTTACCCGGATCAGAGGTCTTGACCTCTTGACCCCTCCATAGCAGGCAGGACAGGTTATCACCAGGTCGTGACCTCTGACTCTGTTACATTGCTACTGCCTTGTATTTCTTTGTAAACAATTCGTGTCAGGGGTTTTCTCGCTCGGTGTCTCCTATGCTTCTTTTCCTCTCATTCGTTCTGGTTTTCTCCTTACTCTTTTATCTTTCATATTTCCTTCCTCGCATTATTATATTTTATATTCACATTCTTCGTCATTCCTAATTTCCGCTTCCTAATTCTCATTCTTTCTTTTCCTCCACTTTCTCCACTCTTTCATCATTATCATCCTATCCTGCCTCCTTTCCTGTCACTCTTCGTATATTCTCTAGTCTCATGACCATGAAATTACAAATACCATTCTCCTTTCTTTTCTTTGGCGGGGGGGGGGGGGGGGGGGACAGCCACAGTTAGTGATCTTGGCAAGGATAGTTAGTTATCTTGACAAGGATAGTTAGTGATCTTGACGAGGATAGTTAGTGATCTTGACAAGGATAGTTAGTGATCTTGACGAGGATAGTTAGTGATCTTGACGAGGATAGTTAGAGATCTTGACAAGGATAGTTAGTGATCTTGAAGAGGATAGTTAGTGATCTTGACAAGGATAGTTAGTGATCTTGACGAGGATAGTTAGTGATCTTGACGAGGATAGTTAGCGATCTTGACAAGGATAGTTAGTGATCTTGAGGCACTCAGGGAAGGTTGGGTGGTCGTATTGCGGCAGTGAGTTAACTTCCAGAACTTGGAGTGTTTGACGACACCTCGGCGACTGCTGGCAGTAGCAGCAGGGGTTCGACTCCAAGTGGTGACACACGGGAGCATGTTGATATATTATTAGTTTAAGACGAACCCAGAGAAGTTACAGCAAACTGCGGCGTCAGGTTGACTCTGCCGGGAAGAGCACATTTGCCACATTTAGGGACCTAGATCGAGGCCGTCTTGCACAAAGTTGAGCAGTGATATTAACTTTGATCTTCCGACTCAACCTGTAGACGATAAGATTGAGAATCAATTCAGAGGCTATGGCTTCCCGTTCTTGGGGACAGGAAGCCTGTTGGGTTTATAATAATCATCTTTGATAGACTAATTGACATTTACTCCATTGCAGGATATTTATTGTCTTTAATGGTTATTTTCTTAAATGTCAATTTTTATGAAAGTAGTATATTGAGACAGTAACTTTGTCACTTCAGATATGAGGTGTTTTTTTCCATATGTTTGCGTAGTCTATTGATAATGGTACCTGTTTGGCCTAATAGAACCGCGTTTTACTGAGTGCTTGAAATTGAGAATTTGTTTTCCGTCGATTTAACTGTCCTTACTCTCCTGTAAGACTTTTGTACGATGCGTCTTAAAATGATAAGTGGCATAAAATCAAATAAATATGAAGTTAGTTGGAAGAATCATTGATAAACCAACCGTAAATGTGAGTTGATGTGAGGCGATATTAACTTTGATCTTAACTTTGACTTTAACTTTTATCTTAACTTTGATTTTAACTTTGATCTTCCGGCAACGGTGTGTTAATATTACAACGTCTCTTCTGACTTGTAACTTCCTAAAAGATTATTGAGGAATATTAACCATTGTTCCATTTCCCAAATGTACTAATGGTATATGATACACTGACGTCACCAGGATCTCCAGACCTGTGTAATTTAGTGCATGGAACAGGTTCAACCTGAACCTCTTATCTGAGATTGGAAGCAGCTGTAACCAGAAAAAATAATATAGAACTGTAATCTTATAACATTCAGAGGATCCCTTGGTCTCTCACTCCTTCTTATTCAGGTAGTAATACCTTTCAGTCTTAGCCTTCAGCTAGGTATTTTAACGGCTGTTAATGCATGAAGAAAATGTTTTGTTAAATAGTCTTTCCTTCCCTCTCTTTCCGGTCAGTCCAGTTGAGTCTTCAGAAATCTCTCTCCTCGAGGCCGCTGCTGCCTGAGGTAGCGGACTGTAAGTCATTTTCCAGTACTGCGAGCAACACTTCCAGCGATGTATTATGTCGATTATTTTCAGAGAACTGCTCCCTGCATGAGAGCCCTGGTATTGTGTATACTGCTGGCTCTAAGTCTGGTGCTGGAGGTGGGTATTTAGTATATTAGAGATGTTAGAAAGACTTCCCTAGTTAAAGTTAGAAAGACTAAGACTCCCTGGTCTTAGCCGTTGTCGAAGTCGTTTTGTCGCAGCCTCCATGCTCACTTCTTTTGGACAGTTATTCTGGAACATGTGGTTCTTTGAGTGTTCTTCATGCCTAGGAAGCGTTTAATATGCTTTGTTTATTTTGTGTTATAGCGTGGTGGGTTTAGCTAAGATATTCAAGATATTCCTGATAATATCTAGCACGTGTCAATATATCTAGCAATGACAGAAGTGGCCAAGAATACCTCAGCAATACCTGTTCCTCTCAGGACGTTCATTCCCATGGAATAGTACGGATTCACACGACCCTTCATCTCTCCCTTCCACTACTTCCCCTCTCCCATCCACTACCTCCACAACTAAAAACAAAAATGCAGTTATCCATATTCTCATGCAGAACAGAGAGGCTTTTAATGCGACTCACGACCTGCGTGTGGCGGGGAATAATTCACAGTGATACAATGTGAGGAAATTTTATTTGCGAAATTGCAGGTTATACATTCCAAAGCTCTTGGTGTGTTGTGGGGGGGGGGAGGGGGAGGCACGTGGAGCACCCGCACCTTGGCCGGTGGATACGTGTATTACGAGAGAGAGAGAGAGAGAGAGAGAGAGAGAGAGAGAGAGAGAGAGAGAGAGAGAGAGAGAGAGAGAGAGAGAGAGAGAGAGAGAGAGAGAGAGAGAGAGAGAGAGGCAGAGGCTGGCTTCCCACACGTGCCTGGCGCCCCCATGGAGCCTCCTACCCGTGCCTGGCGCCCCCCTGGAGCCTCCTACCCGTGCCTGGCTCTCTCGGTTAATTGCGTCCCTTTCATTAAGACGTGCAGGGCCCGGTGCTTCATTTACCAACCAAGAATTACTTCTTTTTATGTCAACAGGGCTTTGACAAGGGTCCGCGGAGGGCCAGTCTGATATTCACTTGTTTATTGAATGTATTCGTGTGTGTGTGTGTGTGTGTGTGCGTGTGTGTGTGTCTGTGTGCGCGTGTGTGTGTGTGTGTGTGTGTGTGTGTGTGTGTGTGTGTGTGTGTGTGTGCGTGTGTGTGTGTGTGTGTGTGTGTGTTTACTCAGGTAGCCATTCTAGCGAGGGTTAAGTATCAGCACTTGGGTCCCGTCTCTCAATCTTCAATCGGCTGACGTTTAATCCGTTTATGTACCTGAATTGTACCTGGATGTTGTTCTGGGAGTTGGTCTTCTCCTCCCCAAGCCCGGCCCGAGGCCAAGCTTGACTTGTGAGAGCTTGGTTCAACAGGCTGTTGCTTGGAGCGGCCCGCAGGCCCACATATCCTCCAGTGTATTCTGCTTCCATTTACTTCTTCTTCTCTATTATGTATTCAGGAATTTAGTTTCCAGTTTTTTCCAGTAATTTAGTTTTTCTTATCTCTCCAGTTTTGATTTTTAGCTTTCAAGCAGCTTATTTTTTCGAAGAATCGGACGAAGTTTCACAACGTTCTTCTGGGTTTTCTACAGGTTTGTTTTGCTTAAATCGAGATACGGAATCAATACTGTAGCCGCATATTCGAAGATTGGTCTGACGTATGTGGTATAGACACATATACTGACATGTGTTTGCACTGTTGCACAGTCATGATGTTCAGATTCTTAAAGATCTATCTTGTGCTGATTGCTGATTTGTCTACGGAGCTGACGTTATCAGGGGACAGATTCCGCGGAGTTGGTGGTCCAAACTCTTACATTTTTGTCCGCCTGGGGAGGCTTTTCACTCTCAGGTAGTGCATTCTGTCCGGCTTCTGTTGTGTCCAGCAGTCATCTTCATTATTTTGCATTTGCTAGTATGTAAGTATATATGTGCTGTTTGTGGGAGTGGGCGTGGTTTGTGTGGGTGGGCGTGGTTTGTGGGAGTGGGTGTGGTTTGTGGGGGTGGGCGTGGTTTGTGGGGGTGGGTGTGGTTGATCTCGTGCTAAGGCTTCATTCACCACACCTGTCTGTGTGCGAGGATAACATTACATAAGTGAAGCATCAGGCTTTATAATGTAATGAAGCCAGGTGTAATGTGTGTTCTCCACACACACACACACACACACACACACACACACACACACACACACACACACACACACACACACACACACACACACACACACACACACACACATTTCACAGCTTCACAATATTTATCGAACAAACTATATTTCACAAGATCTCTCACAACCTCACCACTCTCAAGCGCTGTCCGTCACAAGTTTGTTTAGGTTAGGTTAGGGTGACACGATGAGAGGAGAAGAGAGGGAATAAGGATTGATTAATTGATGAAGATTAATCCACCCTAGAGATGGCACGGGCATGAGTAGCCCGTAAGAGGCATAAGGACATAAAGTGGAAGAGGTAAGAATGGAATATAAGAAAAATAAATGAGAGAGAGGTATTGGGAGGAGAAATGAAAGAGGCGAGAGTACTGTAAGAGAGAGAGAGAGAGAGAGAGAGAGAGAGAGAGAGAGAGAGAGAGAGAGAGAGAGAGAGAGAGAGAGAGAGAGAGATGAGGAATGAGATTAGGGAGAGGGGGGGGTGTGGGGAAGGCGTTAGGGGTGAGAATTATGATTTAACCAAGACCAGTCGCGGTTCTTAAATTTCCAAGACGATTAATGACGTTACAGGTGAGGTAATGGCCGGGTGTAATAGCTCCGGTCGTTATATACTTCTTCCGGACCTGACCCGGACTTGTTAACCGGCCCCCGGGAGTAAAAAAGTGCATTTACAAGCTGGTAAAAATATGAAAGTGCTGTAAAAGACGAATCAATCTCGAGATAAGTTAGGGGAGAAAATCAGTTGTTTACCTCGTAAACTTAACATGCTGTTCAGTGTTGTTATTGAAAAAAATTAAGAATTTAACAAAAAACGTGATGTGTAGGGAGAGCTTATCTAGATCAAGATTAGCATGAGATTAATTGATTAATGCGTTTTGTTGGGGATAGGAAATCTGTGTTTGTGTGTGTGTGTGTATATATATATATATATATATATATATATATATATATATATATATATATATATATATATATATATATATATATATATGTGTGTGTGTGTGTGTGTGTGTGTGTGTGTGTGTGTGTGTGTGTGTGTGTGTTTTCAGGCAAGTGATGATGAGCATTGATGAACCGTCATATGGTGGTGGGGGGGAGCCCCCACCACCACACCACCACCTAATCATCAGTTAAAAAATAACATGTAATTAACCTTTGTTTACATTATATGAGTCAATAAATGTATGTATACAAAATGTTCTTCTATGAGGATAATTTCAGTCACCCACGCACGCAACCAGGGACTGAAAGGTAGGGCCCAAGAGCTGACGCTCACTCAGCAAGCACACATACAAGTGAGTACATACAAGGTATAAACCATCGTTCACAACTTCTTCATCGTGTTTAACATCTTGTGAACGGCTCCCCTGGCTCTTCTCTGGGACAAACACGACCCACCGAGCTCCGTCTTCTCGTCTCAGTGAATACTTCCTGTCCTCGGGATATTTAACCGCGATGAAAGTTTTCCTCAAGAGGCTGGGCCGCGAAATAGGCGAGTTTACCTTCACCTGCGACCCGCCGCAACCAACAGAAAATGTGGAGAAGGTAGGTGGTGTGTTATGGAAATTTTGATAGGTGGCCCGTCGTTCAATGGGTGTTGTGAGGAGGGATGGATAGGTGGTTGAGGGGAGATGGGGGATGGGTTGACTTGGGACGGGTGGGGGGTGGGGGGTGGAGTCAGTGGGAAGGGGAAAGTGGAGCAGGTGGAAAGAGGGGGAAGGTGTCGGGTTGGTGGGGGGGAGGTCGGGGTTCGTGTCGCAGATGAAAAGAGTAATTTTACAGCACTTTTTAATTATTCATGAATTATTAATTAAGTGATTTTAATATATAATGAATCGTGGGACAATTTTGACGAGATTGGTTAATGGAGTAGAATAATTTTTGTTATATATTAATACAGAGGAAAATTGACTGAGTTTAGAGTTGACTATGCTTACCTAATGGATCAGTCTGTTCAGAAACAAGTGTACTGAGTTGATTTTAAGCTTAAGTGTATAACTCTTCTGTTGTGTAGCATAACGATCTTTCTTATCTAAATCTTATCAGCCCATCGACTTAAACTGGTCGGTAGAGCAACAGCCTCGCTTTTGGTAAGGTCCTCGTTCGATACCCGATGGTCGTTATCACATATAGCCATTTCGTGAGTCATTTACAGATCTGTGATTTTCAAGATCAGTATAGCAATGGCATTTACGTTTATTTTTTTCATAAATAATATTAAACTAACATCGATAGTTCGATGCCTGTTATCTATTTCTCCCAAGAAAATGTGCCCACCTTTGCAACCATTCACAATTCTTGAAGTCAAAGCAACGGGATTTTTAATGTCTCGAACAAGGCAAATGTTGACTATTAATTCCTTCTTACACTTTTTTTTCAGACCCAGGAAAATACTCCGCCAGGGGTTCCTGGGGGACTTTGGCTGCACTTTTTCTGTTTACTATTACTTCTTCCAGAGTAATTATTGGATTTTTTATCTTGCCATCGCATTTACGTTTTTTTTAATTAACCTTTTCTTATAATCTTCCCTTTATTTATTCGCTTATCTGGACCTTTCTTCTATATTTTACCAATAAGAGGCTTTTAGTATCAGGCCCATCTATTTAGGACCATTATTGAAGAGTGTTAAAAGCGTTTTCAAGTTGTAATTTTATTGTATTATAAATCGTTGATTTAAATATAAAAAAGTGTATACTGAAAACGTTTTCTTTGAAGAATTTGGTGTTCTGTAAACGGAATTATCGGCCACAATGAAATAGTTTTTGAATTTCATATTTCACATTATCGTCAAAAATACACAGTA
>NC_091180.1:25639100-25651600 GCF_040958095.1 Procambarus clarkii
GCCTCCCTGGCGGTGGAGGGAGATGGGTCACTTTCTCTCTCTCTCTCTCTCTCTCTCTCTCTCTCTCTCTCTCTCTCTCTCTCTCTTTTCAGGCACCGGCTTTAAAACTGCGTTGCCTTTCTTGCTTCAGTTACCAGAAAAGAACATTGGAGAGGGGAAGTGTGTCTACCAGAAGGGGATATTGTGCTCGAGAAATATAGAGACTTGAAGGTGCTCAACATATACAGAAACTCGTTAACAAAACCAATAACCGATATAGCATCTTCTTGCTCCCTTCTCTCTTCTTCCTTATACCATCCCCCCCTATCCCTTCCCCCTTCAAACCTCCCTTTCCATCATTTCTTTCCCCAGACTCTGAACATTCTTTCATTTCCCATCACCTTTCTCTCTCGTGTCTTCCTTCTCTTTGTTTTATTGTCCCACACACGTCCCATCTAGCCCCTCCTCCCCCACACACGTCTCATCCATCCTACACCTGGATAGGTGTAGGATGGGTGGGACGCCTTTTATCAAAGTACTGGATTCCCTAAGTCATACTGGCAGACCATAGAGGACCAGGCACACGTCAGATGCCTCCGTCACATATACTGTCGATTTCCTCTACGTTGAAAATGCAGCGGTTTAGCCTATCCAAAATGCGTCGAAAAACAATCACGGTTGTGGATGATTGGTGTCACGTGACACACTTAAGCATCCTGATTGTTCAGATATTATGGCATCCTGATTGTTCAGCCGGTACTGCACGCTGATTGTTTCACCAATCACTCGGGAACTCTCATTAAAAACATACCTGCTGCTCCATGTCACTCATATTTTCTCTCAAGCACGAAAATTGTGTCACCCGTGTTTACATATGCAAATTACTCGCGCTGGAGCTCATTTGCATAGCACCTGGTCACACACATGCACACACGCACGCGCGCGTACACACACACACGCACACACACACACACGCACACACACACACACACACACACACACACACACACACACACACACACACACACACACACACACACACACACACACACACACACACATACAGACACAGACACACACACACACACACACACACACACACACACACACACACACACACACACACACACACACACACACACACACACACACGTGACAGTGTGTACAGTAATGGTCATTTATACACAGGGGGGGGAGATAATTAGTACATTGAATGTATTTAGGACATTTTGAGTTGCGGGCCAGACTGAGCCTGTCTAGGAGAAGACAATGTACTAGGTATGACCAGGAAGGAATAGACGAGGTCTGGCTGGGAGAGTCGACTGCGGTCCTATAGTCCTTGAGTAAAATCAAAGAATATTAAGAGTTGATATTATAAAACCGTGTTAGATTAAATGCTAATTCAGTAACGGAATTTTTACTTAAACGTCGTTCTATCATTCTGATAGAATGTACTTTTTATTTTTATTTAGTGTAATTAATTAGTAATTTTATTAAGTGTAATTTTCACTGTCATACACAACCACACGGTTGAAAGTAGTTATTTTTAACATTAGCAAAAGAGTAAAAAATAATTCTGAATATTTTTTTTAGCAGATCAAATAGCCATTAGTTTTCAGGTTTTTCTGGTATATTACAGTGCCCAATCTCATAATCGGTTTACCTTGCTAAAGTACAATAAAAGAAAAGAAAATTACAGGCATTCTTGTATTAATTCTACACCCCTGACAGTTGGTTGGACAGGGCTTCGGATTCGTAGTCCTGAGGTTCCGGGTTCGATCCTCGGTGGAGGCGGAGACAAATGGGCAAAATTGTTTTTTTCACCGTGATGTCCGTATTACCTAGCAGTAAATAGGTACCTGGGAGTTTAGACAGCTGCTACAGGCTGCCTTCTGGGGGGGTGTAACAAAAAGGAGGCCTGGTCGAGGACCGGGCCGCTGGGATGCTAAGCCATGAAATCATCTCAAGATAACCCCTTATGAGTAATGCAGAAAAATTACGCGACTCTAAAAATCTCACCATAATCACTCTACACACCTATTAAGTTTGATAAAAATCAGTTCGCGGGTAAGCAAAGCAAAACTGAATACAATTATAAGCCTACCTAAAATGATGGTAAAGGAGATTGTATTTTTATTAAGTAAAAATATACAACTCAGCGAAGAAGTTGGGTATTTATTTATTGCATTATTTTTTCAAGGTGAGGCCTGGATTATGCATGCCAGAAAAAAGTAGTTTGCGTACCAATTTTGGTACATGTGCCAGAGGTTGCTCACCCCTGATATTGAACATTGGATGGAAGTGTTGCACTGTACAGTGAATCATGTCCTTCAGCCACATGTCTGCCTTCATTATCTCTTAACAGCCATATGTTTGCCCTCATCTCTAACAGCCACATGTCTGCCCCATTGTCTGAACAGCCACATGTCTACCCCATTGTCTGAACAGCTACATGTCTACCCCATTGTCTCAACAACCACATGTCTGTTATAAGATCAAGCGGACCTCTTGATAAATATTATCTAAAGGGTTTTTAAGTTTATAATTAATTGTCAAAGTTTTGATGCAAAGAGCTGTTGTTGTTTTTTTATAGCCGAGATTTAAGTTTTAATTAAGTTTTGATTATGAACACGAACAAATTATAACGCATTGAAAGTATTTCTAAGTGCAAATAGAAAAGTTGTCTCTGGCACTAAATTACCTCTCATTTTAATACTTTAACTGAGTCCTTCTTTCTTCCATGAGCAATGCCACAAATATATATATATATATATATATATATATATATATATATATATATATATATATATATATATATATATATATATATATATATATATATATATATATATATGCAGAATAACCACATATGAAAAATAGAAAATGCTTAACGCGTTTTCGGCTAATTCGCCTTCATCAGAGCAAAGTAGAATCAAAGTAGAATCAGTTTCTACTTTGCTCTGATGAAGGCGAATTAGCCGAAAACGCGTTAAGCATTTTCTATTTTTCATATGTGGTTATTCTGCATACTTGGATCAGTGTTTTTGTGATCATTGTTGCATATATATATATATATATATATATATATATATATATATATATATATATATATATATATATATAGGACGACTCCAGTCATTCAGTTTGGGAATAAATTTTTCGTTTTCCTTGATGGTCATTTTATCTTATAAAATCTTATAAAATTTTATAAGATTTTATCTTATAAATTTTTTTTATCTTATTAAATGACCCTATTTATCTTATAAAACAAACCTATTACTAACTTCAGTTATCACCTTCAATTTTGCGTACCAACAACTTCGAAGCAAAATATGTTAGATATATCGCTGATATATCTAACATATTACGGGAGGACAGTTTGGGTAAAATTTGAAAATTCTTCGATCTTCTTTATGGTAATTTTTTCTTCTAAAATTATTATATTTCCAACTTGAATTATATGCAATCGCCTTTAATTTTAACGACCAATAAGAATGAAACAAAATATTTTAAGTATCTGCCTTATTTAAAAAAAAAAATGGACGACAGTTTGGGTAAAATTCTAGAAGTCTTAGTGTATAATTATGGTAATTTTTCCATAATTTTTTTCATAATTTTTTTTCATAATTTTTTCCATAATTTTTCCAAAATAATAGGCATAATTAAGTCTGAATTTCAGACTTAAAATCTATGCTATCACCCTCAATTACGCTAAAAAAAATAGCACTTAAACATAATGTTTCAAACATCCATCGTATTTTTTTAAAGTACGTGTCAATTGGGTAAAAATGTGAAAAATCTCCGTTTTCTTTTATGGTCAAATTTCCTTATAAAAATGACTACACATATTTGAAATATTAAAATTAATCACTATGAATTACTCTAACGAATGAATTATCTGTATGCACTCAACAATAGGATTTAAAATATCCATGTTATTTTCTCATAATAAAACTCAATCTGGGGTAAAATGCGTAAAAAATTTTCAAAGTGCTCAAATTTCTTTATAAAATCATTGAATTTAAAACTTACATTATGTACAATGACCTTAACGTATGCTCAAAGAATGTGAGAAAATAATTCTCTAACATAACAATGACAGAATGAGTTAGACGAGGTGTCGTCAAAACCAACTCCTTGCTTAGTTTTTTACAAGAAGGCATAATAGGCACACTGATCGAGAATCATGGCATTAGACGACTGATAGCTGGGTGAATTGGGGCTGCAGAGCTGAAGTCCGATCCTACAGGTTGGTGAACACACACAGTCCGATACCAACCAGGTCAGAATGCACTCGACTCATTTTCGTATTTCATATGAGCTGGTGTTACACATTAATATTACAATTTATATCCGTGCAGATGCGCTAGTGGGAGCCACACATGAGAGAGAGAGAGAGAGAGAGAGAGAGAGAGAGAGAGAGAGAGAGAGAGAGAGAGAGAGAGAGAGAGAGAGAGAGAGGAAGATGGAGAGAGAGAGAGAGAGAGAGGAAGATGGAGAGAGAGAGGAAGAGAGAGAGAGAGGAAGATGGAGAGAGAGAGGAAGATGGAGAGAGAGAGGAAGATGGAGAGAAAGAGGAAGATGGAGAGAGAGAGGAAGATGGAGAGAGAGAGGAAGATGGAGAGAGAGAGGAAGATGGAGAGAGAGAGAGAGAGAGAGAGAGAGAGAGAGAGAGAGAGAGAGAGAGAGAGAGAGAGAGAGAGAGAGAGAGAGAGAGAGAGAGAGAGAGACAGAGAGAGAGAGAGAGAGAGAGAGAGAGAGAGAGAGAGAGAGAGAGAGAGAGAGAGAGAGAGAGAGACTACAGAGAAACTGTTGCAATATTCACTCACGGCCCAAAATCATTTAATTCCAAAAGCCTTGAATTGTAATCTTCATATCACCGGAGAATTTATCTGTATGTATATATTCTGGTGTGTGTATATATATTACTAGCCAGAGCAGTACTGGTGTATTCTTTACTCTCACAGTGCCTATGTTTGTGTATGTGTGGGGTGTATTATGTATATCAATGGTACGAGAGGCGAGAGGCCTCAAAATGTTATTTTTGCCAGTATATCATCTTGTATCTTTATATTTTCGTCTTCTTCGTTAACTTATTCCTAGTGGATACTTCTCGTCTCTGTATAGATGTGTATATGTTGCTCTTTTGCTCATATATGTTCCATCTTCCTTATCTCTGTTGGGCTTCAATCCTAATTATCTCTGTTGTCTCCTTATATTTCATATTTCTTTTCTAATCTTACCGTTGTCATCTGTCTGTCCAAGGTTAAAGGCCACATGCTTGGGGATATCCTCATTAAACTTTGCAGGGTGACTGGAATGTGTATGTATCGTGTAAGTTACAATGCATGGGCATTATATAAGTTACAATGCAGGGGCGTCATATAAGTTAAGATAAGTTAAAGCATCAAAGAGATGACACGGGCTTGAATCTTGTTTGGGGCCAGTGGGACTTCTCAAGATCAAAGTGGACTTGTTGAGGTCAAAGATACTTGTAGAGGTTGATGAATACTCACAGAAGTCAAGGTATTCTTGTAGAGGTTGATGAATACTCACAGAAGTCAAGGGATGCTTGTAGAGGTTGATGAATACTCACAGAAGTCAAGGGATGCTTCTAGAGGTTGATGAATACTCACAGAAGTCAAGGGATGCTTCTAGAGGTTGATGAATACTCACAGAAGTCAAGGGTTGCTTGTAGAGGTTGATGAATACTCACAGAAGTCAAGGGATGCTTGTAGAGGTTGATGAATACTCACAGAAGTCAAGGGATGCTTCTAGAGGTTGATGAATACTCACAGAAGTCAAGGGTTGCTTGTAGAGGTTGATGAATACTTACAGAAGTCAAGAGATGCTTGAAGATGTCGATGGAGGCTCACAGAAGTCAAGGTATTCTTGTAGAGGCCGATGGATACTCGCTGAGTACGGTAGACGAGGTGGTAGAGGCCCAGGTGGAAGGAGTCTACCCCAGAAGGTGAAGGAAGGTAGAGGCGCCTCTTTAAGCGGGGTCTGCGGTAGGTTGAAGACGGAGAGACCATTGTTGCATGGGTGAGAGGTGTTGTGATTGAACTTCAGGGCCTGGTAAATGATGCACGTCGTCCTCAGGGCATGGGTTGCAGAGGTGTTGCAAGTGTATACTCACCTATTTGTGCTTGCAAGATCGAACTTTAGCTCTTGGAACCCGACTTTTTAAGGAGCCAGTCCTCAAATGCAATGAGTCCTGTCCTGTTTTTCTATCATTTTAGCTGTTTAAATTATGAATGTTTCAAAAACATTCGTTTCAAAACGTTTCAGAAACCTGCTCGTTTAGAAAAAAACTTCTAACATCTCTATTGCTCATCTATTTCCTGAAGCTTCTATCCATGCCTTTTTGTTCCAATGGACTTCAGTGCCAACATTTTCTTTCTGTTCCATTCTCTCAATCCACCTGGGTATTTTATATATCTCTATCATGTCTAGTCTTTCCTCTTTTCTAGTGATGTTAGGTCCAGCACTTTCAGTCTCTCTTCCTGGCTCATCTCTCGTAATTCTGGGATAAGTCTCGTTGCAAACTTCTGTATACCTTTTCAGGTTTCCTTGTGCTCTTTTTCAAGTGGGGCCCCACGAGGTATACTCATGGACTGAAGGCTTCAGTAATTACTTTAGTGAATACTGTTCTGAATATTTGCCAGTGTAGAGTCTGATGCTGACGTTATCCTCTTAATATGTGCCTCTGGAGAAATGATTGGTGTTATAGCCACTTCTTATATAGATCTTTATATATGGATTAGGTAGGTCTTCTTGATTAGTTTCCCCTTCATTGTCTACCGTCCATTTGAAGTGTGTTTTACTTAACCAGAAACGTTCGATAGCAGACAATTCACCAGACCACTAACGACCGATGTCACCCACAGTGCCGACAATCCCCCCCCCCATGTCACCCACAGTGCCGACAATCCCCCTCACCCCCCCCCCCCCCTCCCCACCATAGCACTAGTGCCACTGTTAGTTTACAAATTCGTTCTCAAAATTTAATCTCTACCTATCCCCGAGGCAAATTTGGATAATATCCTGTCTCATCTTCCTCATAATCCTGCTCGGCTCATCCTCGTTATAGAAGTATGGATAAATGCTCCCTCGTCGATACCGCAAATATTGCAAAAGTTATCGGTCTGGCTATTGCAATATTCCCCAATTCTTGTCGCAGCTCAATTCCCAGCGTCGAATATTATCATTTTGTTCTCTGCCGGTGGTGCGTGAGGCTGACCTAAACAGATCCGTGGAACTGTTGCTTCTAGCAGGCAGGCAGGGGGGGTCAACCCACACGCTCACATAATACACATCATATCTTGACGTTATGATCCCCCTATCGGACAAAATACGGGGTATAATGAAGCGTTCACGTTCACAAACTGTTACGTTTTTCATGTCAGGTCAGGTTCGCAGTTTCACTTTTTTTTGTATTCTGTATTTTGTTCATTTGTGGCACCTGGTGAGGACGGGCTGGTGTATGTCTGTATCTGTTGTGTATGTCTGTATCTCTTGTGTATATTTTGTCTGTCTCTTGTATATATTTTCTCTCTTAGATAGATATATAGATGGATAGAATATAGTAAGTAAATGGATAGGTAGATGGATAGATAGATACAAGGATGTATAAATGGATGGATAGATCGGTAGATAGATAGTTAAATGGATAGATGGGAGATAGACAGACCCGGGCAACGCCGGGGAGTGCGAGATGTAAGGCAGGACATCAATCAGGGCAGATGGGTAGGGATGTGTAAACAGGAAACCAGGACCGTAGCGAATAACGACAAACCTATCATCAAGAAACCGACAGTTTAAACGTCGAATTATTTTCAGGTTTAACGAGAGGAAACAAAAGCTGGAAACAAGTGAACGTCAGAGCCCAAGAACGTGAATGGGGGACCCTATGAGTAGGATACCTGGACCAACACACCCAAGAACGTGAATGGGGGACCCTATGAGTAGGATACCTGGACCAACACACCCAAGAACGTGAATGGGGGACCCTATGAGTAGGATACCTGGACCAACACACCCAAGAACGTGAATGGAGAACCCTATGAGTAGGATACCTGGACCAACAGACCCAAGAACGTGAATGGGGGACCCTATGAGTAGGATACCTGGACAACACACCCAAGAACGTGAATGGGGGACCCTGTGAGTAGGATACCTGGACAACACACCCAAGAACGTGAATGGGGACCCTATGAGTAGGATACCTGGACCAACACACCCAAGAACGTGAATGGGGACCCTATGAGTAGGATACCTGGACCAACACACCCAAGAACGTGAATGGGGGACCCTATGAGTAGGATACCTGGACCAACACACCCAAGAACGTGAATGGGGGACCCTGTGAGTAGGATACCTGGACCAACACACCCAAGAACGTATTACCTGTTGATCGGATTACCTTACTTTGCGACTTTGAGATGATTTCGGGGCTTAGCGTCCTAGCGGCCCGGTCCTCGACCAGGTCTATCCGGGATTCCCACGGATAGTCTGCTCGACGGAGGCAAGAACTAAACTTATTGAATGTTGTTGTTGTTGTTAAAGATTTGCTACCTGGAACAAAAAGTTCCAAGTAGCACGGGCTATGGTGAGCCCCTATTGAATGTATTCCGGGGAGCAAAGGTTGGAGATTTAGGGGATAGAAATACCAAATCACGTTAGGCTATCAAACGAAAACAATTTAGTCATAAAACCAACATACATTAGTGACTACCATATCACGTCAACCATCACATTCATAAAGCGGAAAAAGACCCATAAAAACCTGTGACCAAATTTAACGCGTTCACAGATAACGCCTAAATCACCGAACTGCCGTATACGGGTTAACACCCTCGTTTGATGAGATAAAACCCAGCTCTGAGTGCTGTGAATCATTGTCCACAGGAGGAATAAAGTCGCTAAGTTCTAAGCGAGAGTCTCAACATTTAATCACAGCTCACTTGAGGCGCTGAGATACGGCGAAGCTTCCGGTTCTTATATCTGGGGGGGGGTCGTTGGTCTCTGGTCTCAGGGGGGAGGTGGTCTTTCTATCTGTGGTGAACGGCGCTCAGTGTTCTGATTGTGGGAGGGGAGGAGGAGGGCGGATCAGAGGGAAGGATGAAATGATGGGAATTATTTTTTATGGCGGATGTGTTGAATGGGAATATGAGGGGAGGGGGGGGGGGAGAGAGAGAGAGAGAGAGAGAGAGAGAGAGAGAGAGAGAGAGAGAGAGAGAGAGAGGGGGGGGGTAAACAACGAATGTAAACAAACGAGTGAACGACTTCCTTACACAGGACTGCCAGACAAACCCTAACAAACCAACCTGTTCTCGCAAATTCGTTAAGTCAATATTGACTTATTAACTACGTGCATAGGTGATATACTAAACATAATAGATACCCTTAAAAAGATTCATAGAAAACACCGACCTTACCTAACCTTGTTAGTATCTTAAGATAAGCATCTTATTGCTTCGTAATTACAATTATTACTTAACCTATACCTATAATAGGTTAGGTAATAATTGTAATTACGAAGCAATAAGATGCTTATCTTAACAAACTAAGTAGGTTAGGTAAGGTCGGTGTTTTTTATGAATCTTTTTAAGGGTATCTATTATGTTAAGTATGTCACCTATGCACATATTTAATAAGTCAATATTGACTTATTAAATTTGCGAGAACGGGTTGAACAAACACACACGAGATAATCACCCCAATCTGCCCTGTCCCGCAGTCACGACTCCACACACACACACACACACACACACACACACACACACACACACACACACACACACACACGCACACACACACACACACACACACACACACACACACACACACACACACCAAGTCACCCAAGACGGAACTCTGGGTACAATCACGCCATCACGTAATCACTTCAGAACCTCATTATTAAAGGTTCGAGCCTCGACACGAAACATCCCCCCCTCCCCCCTCTTACGTACCTAATTATCGGATATCGTTAATGTAATCGCTAATACTACTTTATTATCACGCAGATGAGTCGTACGCCATCTCCAGGCTAATTGCAGACGTCGGCTTTGATCTCTAATTTGATATTACACTGCTGTCATAGTCCCTGGTCACCTGTGATACATATGTATGTATGTATGTATGTATGTATGTATGTATATATATATATATATATATATATATATATATATATATATATATATATATATATATATATATATATATATATATATATATATATGTGGGTGTGTGTGTGTGTGTCTGCTATTACAGGCTTAACCTGCTATCTCAGCCTGTCAGTCTGTACCCTGAGGGGCCAGGCAGAGTGCCCACAAGGCTTGGGGCACGACGTGTACCTTTGTCACACGGAAACAACTCGCTAGATGGAGAGAGTGAGACGCGATTTCCTTTCGACCGTAGCACACATTACTCTGCCCGAGGATTACCCACACTGCCCGAGGATTACCCACACTGCCCGAGGATTACCCACACGACTAAGGCCAAACAACCGACCGCACGAACGAGGTTCGTTCGAACCAACCAGACAGAAAACACCAAACAATTCACGAAATGAACGGAGGACCTCCAGATCTAAATTTTCTTATTCCAAATTTTCAAGTTCAATTTTCCTCCCCACCCCGAAGTTTAAAACATAAAGTTCTAACTTTTCCGACTCCCAAGTTTTCCAGTTTGCATCGGAGGCTCCGATGCCGCGTTCCCAGCTGGTGTAAATAATTCAACAAACTAGTTTACGATTCCCTAGAGCTCAGGCTTTGCTAGGACGAAACTAGAAAGTAAATTAAAAGATATTAAAAAGAGGTAACATAAAAGAACAGTTAACAGCTATCGTCAGAGGGATTTGCAATTTTTGCCGTTGCAGAGGGGGGGGGGGGTTTGGGGGGGGTCGGGGGGGGGGATAATGGAAGCAACAGCATATGCTTCATCTAAATGAAGCATACTCTCTATATTGTAGTCTCGCGTCACACACTCAGGAGGATTAACCTTGCGTCACACACTCAGGAGGATTAACCTTGCGTCACACACTCAGGAGGATTAACCTTGCGTCACACACTCAGGAGGATTAACCTTGCGTCACACACTCAGGAGGATTAACCTTGCGTCACACACTCAGGAGGATTAACCTTGCGTCACACACTCAGGAGGATTAACCTTGCGTCACACACTCAGGAGGATTAACCTTGCGTCACACACTCAGGAGGATTAACCTTGCGTCACACACTCAGGAGGATTAACCTTGCGTCACACACTCAGGAGGATTAACCTTGCGTCACACACTCAGGAGGATTAACCTTGCGTCACACACTCAGGAGGATTAACCTTGCGTCACACACTCAGGAGGATTAACCTTGCGTCACACACTCAGGAGGATTAACCTTGCGTCACACACTCAGGAGGATTAACCTTGCGTCACGCAGACTGAAAAGATATCAAACCTTTTGCCTCTTGTCACTGTGTATACACACCTCTATCTATGCATGAAGCCAGATTCACAGCAGCCAAGTGTTGCAATGCTGCCAGAATGTTTCGCAGGATTTTTACATTTGCATATTGTGCTTAGGATGCTTTCTATATGCAAAATGATCTGCAATAGCGATGCGTCGAACTCCAACTTGGGATGTTATTCAGTGTCCGACCTGACGTATCTGGCGGGGGTCGGGGTTCGATACCCCTTAAGCATCTGTATTTCCCAACTCTTATTTGATAAATGAAGAGCAAATGTAGTAGATGGAAAAGGATATTTGTAAGGTAATGGAGGAGGGAGGGAGAGAGAGAGAGAGAGAGAGAGAGAGAGAGAGAGAGAGAGAGAGAGAGAGAGAGAGAGAGAGAGAGAGAGAGAGTGTGTCATATTCACATGTCTAACTGTGTGTGGAGTCGGCCTCCACACTTCACTATTTAGTGCTATTTAATTTTTCACTGACACTGACGCAAGTATTTCTAATGTCTCTGTGACTCATTTGGGTGCTTAGTTTCCATCTGTTCTCCCTTAATGGTAAACTATCCGTGCTGAATAATCTGTTCTTGTCTACCTTGTCTATATCCCTGAGAATTTTGTATGTGGTAATCATGTTTTCGTTTTTTTTCTCTCTTCCAGTGACGTGAGATTTAACGCTTGTCTTTCCTCGTAGCTCATACCTCTCACTTCATGGACTAGTCTGGTAGCATACGGTCTCTGGTTCCCCCGTCCGCAGCTTCATTTCGTTGGATCTGTTAAGTTGAACTCTAGTAGCCACTTGAGGGACCATATTTTCATTTTGTCCAGATCCTCTTGTAGTTTCAGGCAGTCTTCTGTCTTATTTATCCTCATAATTTTTACATCATCAGCAAACATTGACAGGAAGGAATCTGTTCCCTTTTGGACTCTAGTAGATCGTTCACAGTGATTAGAAAAGTCCTTCACTTCTATCGCTCTATTTCTTTCTGGAAGCTGGCACGTATTCCTTGCTGCTTCCTGGGAAGTGGCTACCTGCCATTGTCCTCTAAAGCCCTCTAAACTT
>NC_091180.1:25656600-25809318 GCF_040958095.1 Procambarus clarkii
GATACATTGCACAGTGTTTTCTCTTCTAAGTGTGTTAGTTATAGAATTATAAAATTATCTATTATCAATTTACATCAATTATGTAGCAAATACATAACTGAAATTAATTGATAATTGGACGAGTCATTCCTTCTGAACTTTTAACCCTAGTTCCTTACTAAAATAAAAGTTATATTTTGCAAAAATTATTCTTTTCAGATACTTTTGTCCAACTTATTAATCCAAAGTCTCACTAAATCATTCCAGATGAGCAGAATATTGCCTATTTCCGTTGGCTCTAAATTACTAAATAATCTTTGATTCCAACAGCCACATAAGGTATATATATCAGCGCGTTCTTTTCATGTGTCACAACGTACAAAATGCAACGTATTAACCTAACCAGATGTCTACGAACCCAAGTAACCCACCTACCCTAACCTAACCTACTCTAACCTACCCCAGCCTAACCTAACCTAAGCTAACCTAACATACCCTAACCTAACCTAACCTACCTTGCCCTACCCTACCCTAACCTACCCTAACCTAACCTACTCTAACCTAACCTAAACTAAGCTAAGCTAACCTAACCTACCCTAACCTAACCAACCATGTCAAGGTCTCGACAGTTGTAAACACATCGAACAGTAACGTGTAAATCGATTTTGCGATACCGGTGAAACTTGTTATTCAAAGGCCGCAAACTCTGGAGATAGAGCCCAGAGCACACACCAAACTCTGGGTATAGAGCCCAGAGCACACACCAAACTCTGGGTATAGAGCCCAGAGCACACACCAAACTCTGGAGATAGAGCCCAGAGCACACACCAAACTCTGGGTATAGAGCCCAGAGCACACACCAAACTCTGGAGATAGAGCCCAGAGCACACACCAAACTCTGGAGATAGAGCCCAGAGCACACACCAAACTCTGGAGATAGAGCCCAGAGCACACACCAAACTCTGGAGATAGAGCCCAGAGCACACACCAAACTCTGGAGATAGAGCCCAGAGCACACACCAAACTCTGGAGATAGAGCCCAGAGCACACACCAAACTAATTATAGAGAGATGATACCTGGATAATTGAACCCCCTGGTGTAGCTCAACCCAATTATCCCAGTTCGTCTACTGTAAATAAATCTATATATGGTGTTCAGAAGGCGATGGTCACACGGATAGATCACTGTACATGGTTAGTGTACTGCAAGATCACTGGTATAGAGAACAGGTTGGATAAAAGGGACAAAATTTGCTCTTTTTGTACCCGGATGCGCCGTTCACAGAACAAGAGCGACACACACACACACACACACACACACACACACACACACACACACACACACACACACACACACACACACACACACACACACACACACTTTTGCAGTCATTTGTATTCCGGATCGGTATTCTGAACAACTAAATGGATTACCCCTTCAGTCCCCCTGGCAGGTTGAAGTCGGTTAGGGGGAAGGGAATCGGAGGGGAAAACCCCGGAAGAAAAGCAGTATCCCTGGATAATTGCCGAACAAGGCCATTAAGCTGTTGGTTTGTATAACGAGGTGATGCACTCCTTAAACGAGGCGCCTTACCCCTGGTTGGGTGATGTTCCAGCAACCAAGATTGCCTCAAAATGGTTCCTACCCTCCAGTCCTGCTTAATTAAATTGGCTGGCAGGGTTTCCACGTGTGTAAAGGTGCTTTTCAGGGCTGAATTCTAATACAAGGTCGGGGTTCGATGACAATACGGATGTATTTAAGAGTTAAATTATGTTGATTAAAAGAATAAAATTAATTAGTGCTTGAAACTACTGAGGAGTGAGAGAGGGAGTTTATTAAGGCACCCGTGTTTTCGGTTCATGTTCAAGGCTAATGGAAGTAAATTACAGAAATGTTTTTAAATTAGGAATTCTTAAAAGGATGTGTAAATACATTCTCATGTCCTGGCGAGTGTGGGGCATGATGAGACGTCTCAAGCCTGAGACACGTGTGTGTGTGTGTGTGTGTGTGTGTGTGTGTGTGTGTGTGTGTGTGTGTGTGTGTGTGTGTGTGTGTGTGTGTGTGTGTGTGTGTGTGTATAATTACCTAGATGTGTTTGCATGGAGGAACTTTGCTCTTATCTCCGCTATTCGAATATTAATCCTTTAATGACATTGCTTATTTATTATATTTGTTTTGAAAACTAATTTCTGATTAGCTTCAATTTTTCCTCTAACTTATTCCACTTTATGAAAACTCTTGCATATGTCTGTGATCTATTTATGTCTTGTTTCCGTCTATACCCTCTAGTTCTGCTATTCCTAGCTTTAAAGGATATTTAGTTCTCTAATATCCAAGTTCTCCTTATAAATCTTATATGTCGTTGTCATGTCCCTTATGTCCTCATATTCTCCAGTGTAGTGAGGTTCCCTTAGTCTTTCCTCATATCTCCAGTCCCTCAGCTCAGGAACAAGAATTGTTGCATGCTTTTTTCTTTTCTTTCCTATACCTTACCAGGTTCTCTTAATTCTTATTTCTCTTATTCTTATTTTTTTACCTTTCATCACACTCTCTTTCCTGAAATTGTTTTTCTCTTCCTCCCTTTTTCAGTTACACGACTTGATCGTGGTCTAACAGGGACCGAAAAGTCTTAAAATAGACTTTTGTTAACAAAAAATAGAACCGGTTCTATTGAGATGTGTAGGTTGGACGTCAACTATTTTCCGGTACATTGCAGGTAAGGTGCGTCAGTGAAGCTACTGTTCCGGCACTTTGCAGGTAAGGTGCGTCAGTGAAGCTACTGTTCCGGCACTTTGCAGGGAAGGTACGTCAGTGAAGCTACTGTTCCGGTACTTTGCAGGGAAGGTGCGTCAATGACGTTACTGTTCCGGTTACTTTACAGGGAAGGTGCGTCAATGACGTTACTGTTCCGGTACTTTACAGGGAAGGTACGTCAATGACGCTACTGTTCCGGTACTTTACAGGGAAGGTACGTCAGTGAGGTTACTGTTCCGGTACTTTGCAGGAAAGGTACGTCAGTGAGGTTACTGTTCCGGTACTTTGCAGGGAAGGTGCGTCAATGACGTTACTGTTCCGGTACTGTACAGGGAAGGTGCGTCAATGACGTTACTGTTCCGGTACTTTGCAGGGAAGGTACGTCATTGACGTTACTGTTCCGGTACTTTACAGGGATAGTGCGTCAATGACGTTACTGTTCCGGGGTTCTTGTCTAGCTCATTGAATATGAGCACAAGGTTGCTGTTGTGTCTGGTTCCCGGGAGCTTGGCCTTGTATAATGATGTACTGAGGACACAAGTTAATGGGTCAGGTTGCATCCCTGCTGTGTGTGTCAAGTGGCCGTGGCGTTATTTAGTCTGGTCATAGGGCCTTCTTTTGAGTGTGTGTGTGTGTGTCCCCCCACGAGCCGTGCCTGCAGGATCGGGCATTAGCTCTTGGGCCCTGGTTTTCTAGCCGTCGGCTGTTTAAAGCAATGACTCCTGGACTATTGGAATTGGTGGTTTTGTTACGGCTGTTGGGTAATTTGTTGAAGCTGGAATGGCTAGGAAAAATAATAAGCTCAGATGTAATAGCAATAGTAGAAACTAAAATATCTGATATGAATACTAGGGTAATAAATAGAAAGAGAGAACGAAAGCAGATGAGAAAAATGGGGAGCGACATTAGTGGCAAACGACAGGAGTTTTGAAGAGATAATTAATTATATATCAAAGAAGGATTTTAATTATGCTGACTGTGTTGCAAGAATGATTGCTACAGAAGGGAGAGAAAGTGGTCGTAGATGTATCTACGCTGCAATACAGTGTTGAGTCACCCATCGTCGAAGACTGGGTGGTAGTCTACCCCAGGTAAACTGTGAGGGGGTAGACTCGGTGGGTGTCTACCCCAGGTAGACTGTCGTCCCCTCTCCCTCATAATCTTGTTAACAAAATAAGGTACTCTTTTAGCCTTGTCCCTTACACAGACTTTATATGTAACGGTAAATACAGTTAACTTATTATCCCTATTTCCTAACTATTTTGATGTTGTTTCCTAATTGGCCAGCACCAAGGCCTGTTGTTTTCCAGCAACCACTTGGGCTGGACGGTAGAGCGACGGTCTCGCTTCATGCAGGTCGGCGTTCAATACCCGACCTGCGAGATGTGATGGCCAACATATAGCTACCATTATTAGACATTATATGACATTAAATCTATACTAAATGTTTCTACATGAGTCTCTTCCGTTTTCTGTTTAATATAGTGGTACTCGCTATTTTAAATGGGAGAGTCAGTTACAGAAGGAAACTAATAGGTAATATTAGATATAGGAACAGAAAACAGTCTTTAATGTCAGACTTGTACATAAATGGAATGAACTATGAAGTGGCGGAGGCAGACTTAGTTCACGTTAATTTGAAAATAAAGTATGGGATAAGCCTAAGAATTCACGAATTAGGACTGTAGGCAATCGATGGATGAGAGGCGGGAGCCAGGCGCTGATAGACAGAACAAGAAAGCACCGATAGGTGAATTCATTTAGATGAGTACACACACACACACACACACACACACACACACACACACACACACACACACACACACACACACACACACACACACACACACACACCCTTCGTCAGCATTTCCATATACAGTTGTTTGTCTCGTTTGAATTTCTCCATAAGACGAGAGCTCCGGCCTGATCTCAACTACCTACTCAGACCTCCTCCTGCTCCTCTAGTGACTTGGGGGGGGGGGGGAGGTACTCTGGACACGCTGCTACGGGGAAGAAAACACACACACACACACACACACACACACACACACACACACACACACACACACACACACACACACACATACATACACACACACACACACACACACACACACACACACACACACACACACATACACACACACACACACACACTCCATACACAGTTTCAAGTGTAGATATTATAGAGCCCAATAGGCTCAGGAACCTGTACACCTGTTGATTGACGGTTGAGAGGCGGGACCAAAGAGCCAGAGCTCAACCCCCGCAACCACAATTAGGTGAGTACAACTAGGTGAGTACACACACCTTCTGAACTTTACAAACTTGTGTAAGGAATCTTTCAGAACTTCGTATACCACATATGTCAGACCAGTCCTGGCGTACCCTGGAAACACAAACCGAAACTGTCTCTATTTTCCGCTTGTTACAACTTGTAATAAAGTTGTTACATCTTGGCTTAACGTGTTTGTGACGTATTAGAACGTTGTTACAACTTGTTATATTGGTTGTTATAACTGGTTAGGAGGTGTTAAAACTTGTTCGAACGTTGTAGCAACGTCGTAGTTTCGGTGTGTGTTTTGGGGGTATGCGGCTCCAGCATGGGGTCCATATCTATTCAAGCATAAGACTAAACTGGAAAAGGTTCAAAGGTTTGCCACCAGACTAGTACCCGAGCTGAGAGGTATGAGCTACGAAGAGAGACTACGGGAATTAACCTCACGTCACTGGGAGACAGAAGAGTTAGAGGGAACGTGATCACCACATATAAGATTCTCAGAGAAGTTGATAGAGTAGATAAAGACAGGCTATTTACCACAAGGGACACACGCACTTGGAGACACAGGTGGAAATTGAGTGCCCAAATGAGCCATAGAGACATTAGAAAGAATTTGTTCAGTGTCAGAGTAGTAGACAAATATAATGCATTAGACAGTGATGTGGTGGAGGCTGACCCCATACACAGCTTCAAATGTAGATATGATAGAGCCCAATAGGCTCAGGAACCTGTACATTAGTTGATTGACAGTTGAGAGGCGGGACCAAAGAGCCAAAGCTCAACCCCCGCAAGTACAAATAGGCGAGTACGCACGCACGACTCTGCGTGCTGAATAGTCAGCACCACCAGCCCCACAGCACCACCAGCCCCACAGCACCACCAGCCCCACAGCACCACCAGCCCCACAGCACCACCAGCCCCACACCACCAGCCCCACAGCACCACCAGCCCCACAGCACCACCAGCCCCACACCACCAGCCCCACACCACCACCAGCCCCACACCACCAGCCCCACAGCACCACCAGCCCCACACCACCACCAGCCCCACACCACCAGCCCCACAGCACCACCAGCCCCACAGCACCACCAGCCCCACACCACCACCAGCCCCACACCACCAGCCCCACAGCACCACCAGCCCCACAGCACCACCAGCCCCACACCACCAGCCCCACACCACCACCAGCCCCACACCACCAGCCCCACACCACCACCAGCCCCACAGCACCACCAGCCCCACACCACCAGCCCCACAGCACCACCAGCCCCACAACACCACCAGCCCCACACCACCACCAGCCCCACACCACCAGCCCCACAGCACCACCAGCCCCACACCACCACCAGCCCCACACCACCACCAGCCCCACACCACCAGCCCCACAGCACCACCAGCCCCACACCACCACCAGCCCCACACCACCACCAGCCCCACACCACCAGCCCCACAGCACCACCAGCCCCACACCACCAGCCCCACACCACCAGCCCCACACCACCACCAGCCCCACACCACCAGCCCCACAGCACCACCAGCCCCACACCACCACCAGCCCCACACCACCAGCCCCACAGCACCAGCCCCACAGCACCACCAGCCCCACACCACCAGCCCCACAGCACCACCAGCCCCACACCACCACCAGCCCCACACCACCACCAGCCCCACACCACCAGCCCCACAGCACCACCAGCCCCACACCACCACCAGCCCCACACCACCAGCCCCACAGCACCACCAGCCCCACAGGAGCGCATAAACAACTGACCCTTCCAAAGTTGGCCCTTGTAGGCCTTCTCAAAGGAAATGCAAATTAGGGAACTTGGTTGTGGATGCTCCCCTCTTCTCGTAAAGTGAACAGGGGAGCGGTTCATATATATATATATATATATATATATATATATATATATATATATATATATATATAAATATATATATATATATATATATATATATATATATATATAGCTAGCCTTTACCACGCCTACGTGGGGCGTTTTAGCTCCTCCTACAGCACCTTAGACCACCTACACACAAGAAAGAACACCTTTAGACCCACTGTCTTATAGATCATTGTAAGACATTCTGGGAAGATGTCGCTTACGTTCATCTTAGTTCTTATCTTTATCATCAGAAGTTTGGCGTTCCAATAATGTGTCCTTGAACTCACAGTGTTCCACTTATTTTTTTTGTTTACAAATACTTAACACATTGTTTGTACCTGTGGCACAGTTTGGCACTTAGGCTAATGTGATGAGTTTCTTATTTAAACGAAAGTGTTCCCTGTGTGTGTGTTGAATTTTCTACATGGATATAATTTTTTTTTCACGCTAGTCGGAAACTCATTCCGGTAAATGTTCTCTCTGTCAGACATCGAAAAAAGTTTGTTTTAAAAGGAATTTTTTTTTTTTTTTTTTTAATTTCAAACTCGAGCAGAACTTTTGGGTTTTGTTGTTCGCTTGTTGGCTTTAGTTAAATGAAGAAATATTTGTGTTTCAGAATGTTATACTGCGATTAAACCATACAACCGTATTAAACCGTGGTCCTGGGTTCGATCCCAGGCGCCGGCGAGAAACATTGGGCAGAGTTTCTTTCACCCTATGCCCCTGTTACCTAGCAGTAAATAGGTACCTGGGTGTTAGTCAGCTGTCATGGGCTGCTTCCTGGGGGTGGAGGCCTGGTCGAAGACCGGGCCGCGGGGACACTAAAGCCCCGAAATCATCTCAAGATAACCTCAAGAAGAAAGATACAACCCTGTCGGTTGTGGGTTGGCTTCTTTGTGGTATTATATACAGGAATTGTAAGTGTGTGTGTTTGTGTGTATGTGTGTGTGTGTGTGTGTGTGTGTGTGTGTGTGTGTGTGTGTGTGTGTGTGTGTGTGTGTGTGTGTGTGTGTGTAAATCACGGAGAAATTCACACGTGATGAATAATGCGACAATGCCTGGAAAATGAGACAAGAAATTCCTTAAGTACCTTCGTATTAATCAACACGTTCTCATATTACAAGATTGATTGAAGGAGATTAAGCCGCCACGAGAGGTGGCACGGGCATGAATAGCCCGTAAATGGTAGGTTTTATTTTTTGATTTTGAGTGAATATATATTGATCAGAACAACAAGAGATCCCTGGAGTAGTGAGCTTCCTTTTCCACGCCTCCTGTCCCACCACCACAACGCCTCCTGTCCCATCTCCACCACGCCTCCTGTCCCACCTCCACCACGCCTCCTGTCCCATCTCCACCACGCCTCCTGTCCCACCTCCACCACGCCTCCTGTCCCATAACCTCCACGCCTCCTGTCCCATCTCCACCACGCCTCCTGTTCCATAACCTCCACGCCTCCTGTCCCATAACCTCCACGCCTCCTGTCCCACCACCACATGGGCAATATTGTCAGAAGTCATATGTTCCTTGATATTGAGTTTCTCATTCTCCTGTTCTTCCTTCCCCTCCTTCCTTCCTCCCACCTCTTCCTCGTTCGTCATCTCCTCTCCTTCTCTCTCCCCCGTCCCCCTTTTTCTCTTCATCGTTTTCTTCCACATAGTTTCTTCTTTCCCAATCTCGTCCAACATCTCTCCTCCTTCTCATCTCCCTATATCTTTCTTCTCCTCTCCCTCTCTCTCCCTCCCTCCTCTCCATCCCATTCTCCCGTCCTTGTGGTGTATGCAAACTACGACGATAAATCGCGTAGAGGAGACAGAGAGGAGCTGGGAGGACAGATAGTGGACACCAAAGTGGAGATAATTGTTGAAGTTGAATGAAAGGGCTGAAGTTGATGGTACGATTACTAATTGTTGAAGGGTGAGTCAAGAAGGAGGAGGAGGAGGAGGGTAGTGATTGATGCTTGTGGTGGTCGGGGTACTGTGGCGAGTACTGGTAGTGGTGGTAGTAGTGGTTGTAGGAGTATGGGAGAAGAGAGATTGGGTGCACAGTGAGAGAGAAAATGCAAGAGAGAGAGAGAGAGAGAGAGAGAAAGAGAGAGAGAGAGAGAGAGAGAGAGAGAGAGAGAGAGAGAGAGAGAGAGAGAGAGAGAGAGAGAGAGTAATTTGTATTATAATCTCTGTTTCCATTTCTCCATCTCTGTAGGACTATTGGCCACTAATTGAGGGGCTTCACCTTCATCTCGTCCTCGGCTATGTATCCGACAGCAGCAAACTTTGTAACATTTCACGACGAAAGATTACAGTCACTCAGAAAACAATCTACCACTTACGGGCTATTCATGCCCGTGCCACCTCTTGGGTGGCTTAATCTACATCAATCTATCACTTTGAAACCATTTTAAGTATATATATATATATATATATATATATATATATATATATATATATATATATATATATATATATATATATATATATATATATATATATATATATATATATATGTGTGTGTGTGTGTGTGTGTGTACAACGGGAAGAGCATCATTTAATACAGACATTGGACGAATTTCCGCTAGGGAGCGTCGTGTCCAGCATCAGCATCTGACAGTGAGATGAGAATTCAGGGATGCGACAGAGGCTGGAGCCGTGTTGTGAACTGGTGGAGCGAGACACGACGAACACACTCAACCAATACTCTCTTCTCACAGGCACTGTATAATCTTGGAATACTATATCCATCTGCCAGCAGTGCCAGTCAGTGCCACCAACCACCAGAGTGCCAGTCAGTGCCACCAACCACCAGAGTGCCAGTGACCATCAGAGTGCCAGTCAGTGCCACCAACATTTGTAAACACTTGTCTTGCTGGTTTGTTTACAGCATGAAAGGTAAATATTCTTCCATTTCCCATTGAGTTGTCTGTTGGTCCCTGTTTGTGTCGTAAACTCCGCCTTCAGGTCCTTGTTTAAAACTCGGGCTGAGCACAGGGCCCCAGCTGAGCACAAGGGCCCTGTGCTCAGCCGGGTCTCTGGGCCCCTGTGCTCAGCCGGGTTAGTGGGGCCCCTGTGCTCAACCGGGTTAGTGGGGCCCCTGTGCTCAGTCGAGTCAGTGGGGCCCTGTGCTCAGCCAAGTCTCTGGGACCCTGTGCTCAGCCGGGTCTCTGGGGCCCTGTGCTCAGCCAGGTCAGTGGGGCCCTGTGCTCAGTCAGGTCTCTGGGGCCCTGTGCTCAGCCGGGTCTCTGGGCCCCTGTGCTCAGCCGGGTTAGTGGGGCCCCTGTGCTCAACCGGGTTAGTGGGGCCCCTGTGCTCAGTCAGGTCTCTGGGGCCCTGTGCTCAGCCGGGTCTCTGGGCCCCTGTGCTCAGCCGGGTTAGTGGGGCCCCTGTGCTCAACCGGGTTAGTGGGGCCCCTGTGCTCAGTCGAGTCAGTGGGGCCCTGTGCTCAGCCAAGTCTCTGGGGCCCTGTGCTCAGCCGGGTCTCTGGGGCCCTGTGCTCAGCCGGGTCTCTGGGGCCCTATGCTCAGCCGGGTCTCTGGGCCCCTGTGTTCAGCCAGGTCAGTGGGGCTCTGTGCTCAGCCAGGTCAGTGGGGCTCTGTGCTCAGCCAGGTCAGTGGGGCTCTGTGCTCAGCCAGGTCAGTGGGGCTCTGTGCTCAGCCAGGTCAGTGGGGCTCTGTGCTCAGGACAGTAATCCTGGGGTATTTTGTTGTAACCTATTTTTTCCCCAGGGCGGATATAACCCTCTGAAACTTGTATCATAAATCTGTTCCCGGACACGCGGTGGACGTTGATAAAAAGGTAGGCGTTCAAGGCCACCTCACACGCACGCACTTGCACGCAGTCACGCACTCACATGCGCGCACTCACGCACGCACATTCAGTACATTAGACAGCTAACTAGAGGGAATGCACACACACACACACACACACATACACACGAGTGGTTAAAATCATAATTTTAAGAACAAGTTTAGGAAAGGGTTATCTTGAGGTTATCTTGAGATGATTTCGGGGCTTCTTTGTGTCCCCGCGGCCCGGTCCTCGACCAGGCCTCCACCCCCAGGAAGCAGCCCGTGACAGCTGACTAACACCCAGGTACCTATTTTACTGCTAGGTAACAGGGGCATAGGGTGAAAGAAACTCTGCCCATTGTTTCTCGCCGGCGCCTGGGATCGAACCCAGGACCACAGGATCACAAGTCCAGGGTGCTGTCCGCTCGGCCTCGTGGCGCAACGGATAACGCGTCTGACTACGGATCAGAAGATTCCAGGTTCGAATCCTGGCAAGGTCGAGGTTGTATTTTTGAGGGAGCCGGTCGGCCGAGCGGACAGCACCCTGTACTTGTGATCCTGTGGTCCTGGGTTCGATCCCAGGCGCCGGCGAGAAACAATGGGCAGAGTTTCTTTCACCCTATGCCCCTGTTACCTAGCAGTAAAATAGGTACCTGGGTGTTAGTCAGCTGTCACGGGCTGCTTCCTGGGGGTGGAGGCCTGGTCGAGGACCGGGCCGCGGGGACACTAAAAAACCCCGAAATCATCTCAAGATAACCATCTCAAGATAACCGCCTGTCGTTAAGCCAAAAATTTGTCGCAATGAACAACTTAAATAATCTCGTTTCACGTATGACTGTCAGGACGTATGATAACTATTAGCACATCTAACAACTTGTTTGTCTTCTCGACCACTCTGTTGTTTGCTGAGTGACAAGGTGTTCTGCACTTTTTAAATATGCTGTTGTTAAGCTGTTATGCCGTTTAGTCGTTCCGGATCAATTTATTAAAAGATCTTTTGATGCTGGTGCTTTGATCTACATCAACGAACGTAATGGTGGTTTGTGTCACGTGTAATTATTTCACTGCAGCTCCTGGGCAATTGCAGTGTCAAGGTGGTGCATCTGGTGTGGTAATGGACGTCTAATTTCACTAGTGTTTCTCCTCTGGTCAAAGTCAGTTAATTCACCACTATACAAAGAGAACGACTACGCATATAAACAAAGGCTGGTGGTGTTCTGACACTGAGTACTGTTGCAGTCATAAAATCTTCATGCTTCTTTCCTGTACTTCGAAAGGTACTGTTACTGACTCGTTGCTGCAAAAACGGTACGATCAAACCAGGTCACCGAGCAGCCCGTCCTCATAAACAAAGCCCAAAGTCCATTCCATCCACCCGCCAAACCCTCTGTTTATGAATGAAAAACGGTTTACACAGAACTCACAACTGCTGACGCCCGAACACTTCCGGAACAAGTGCTTCGCTGACGACTTTTGTTCGAACCACAACGCTGTAAATGCTTCACCCACGTACTACAAATACAAATATTCGCCAACAAAACCTAAACACCTAACCTAACCAGTGTCTAAATATGCACAATATGCTAATATATAATAATATTAATTTATATTTGAGAAAAATCCTATTTTGAATGAACAGCATGTTAAAATTGATGAATGCGTCTTTGGGGGGTCGACTGCTGGATGGAATGGACTTGGGCTGGAGGACGGGCTGCACCGACAGTGTTTTCACGGCAATCTTTGCCCCTAACAGCCACTCCTGCAAGGTCTGAAAGTGGGAGAGGAACAGTGTCTGGTGTAGCAAGAGTAGGGAGCGGTCAAGATCGATAGAAGGGGTAGTTTTGTAAGGGAAGGCAGCGGGGGTGGTGGAGGTGTAGGGGAGGTGACACTAGAGGCTGATTGTCTGGAGAAGGGAACAAGATAGGGGGGTATTGTTGCAGGGAAGAGGGGGGAGGAGATGGGCTACTTCAATAGGGGTAGATGTGTTGGGGGTTAGTATAGTGGGCTTCATGGGGGAGGGTAGGAATAGTGGGGGGTGTGGGTTGTGGTTATGGAATAGGAGTATTGGTGTGTGTGGGCAGGCTGAGGAAAGCCTGTATTGTGGGTGTAAGAAATGAAGCATGGAATAATAACAGAGGTGTAGACAATAGAAGAGGGAAGGCGTTTGGAACATGAATGTTGGTATGAGAGGAATGTATAAACATTACCAAGTGTGTTCTCATCTACATGTTATTGCCATTTTATACAGTTCAAACTGTGCAGTGTGTTATCTTTTAACGTCGTGGCTTGAGGCGGGCACCTGTGATATCATTAAATCACGTCTATAAGGTTCGTGGAGGCTTACGTTGGGGTAACCATTGGCGCTCGTAGTTCAGGGTGGTTGGGCGTCACGTCGAAGGGATAATCTGACGGGTGAGGGACACCGTGGCACCCACTGCCAGCAACCCTTACGTCACTCCATGTGGCACTGGCGTCCCAGGCAATGAACAACAGTATAGTGACCAGCTTCAGGGCTAGAGGGTGGAGGACGGGGGAGTGGAGCCCGAGGGCTAGAGGGTGGCGGAGGACAGAAAGAGGCAGTCTTAAGGGATAGCTCGAGGAGGGACAGGCAGCAGGTAGATGTAGGTAGACATGTAGAGTAGGATCTACATGTCTACCAGTAGGTTTAAAGATGTAGTACACTGGCAATATATCTAACTTAAACTGACATAACCAAACCAAAGTTAAGATAGCCTAACCTACCTTAATTTAACCAGGGAGAGGAAGTACATTAAAACACCAATTACATAGTGCATTTAGGTGTACTATTAGTTGTGATGATTACCACAAAGGTACATACCCTCTGAAGATGGGTTGTAAGTAATGCCCCCTTTGGGTCTCTATATAGTGTAGCTATATAGACCACAATGGAATAATGAAACCATAATGGGACCAAACTAATGGGAATACAATCCCCATTGGTTTGTATCCAAACAGTGTGGCCCCAGAGTTTGTATGCAAACAATGGAGCAGTCCATAGGTTTGTTCCTGTACTTAAAAAGTTGAGCAAAATATGTAAATAATGCAGCAGCAGCTGTCCCCCTTCCCTGTGAGTTTTGCCCGGGCGTGTCAAATGGACGAGGGAACGGCCTGCGAGATTGGCTAATCCAGAAGGTAGTTGAATGTGACATGAAATACCTTTTCTGGTCAACGAGGGTGTGAGCCAAACTGTTTCCAACTCTATTAGGACTACGAATGTTGATAAATGTTTATATTTTAGAATCTTTATTCAAATTAGTCCTAGGTTAAGTTATGTGTTTTTTGCTTCGATTGATAATTATTTGATAATTACCTGTCCTCAGGCTAAGTCGGTCCAGGAGGGGGGGGGGGAGAGACCCCCTCCTCCCCCCTCAAGACGCATTCGTCAATTTTAATGCATTCTGTATTAAAGGTGAGTTTACTCTTATATATAAATTAATCGTATTACATATTAAAGTTCTATGTATATTTAGGCGTTGGGTAGGTTAGGTGTTTAGGTTTTGTTTGACAATTTCGTGTACTGTAGTACCTGGGCGCAGCATTAACATAGTGGCGATTTGAGAAGTCATCGCAGCTGTTGAAGTAATGTTGTCATAAGTGGTGAGTCGTGTGTAAAGCACTTTGCATTCATAAATGGGGAGTTTGGCGGCTGGATGGAATGAACATTTGGCTTTGTTGATGAGGACGGGCTGCATAATACACGAAAGATACACCATAATACACAAAACATACACCATAATACACAAAACATACACCATAATACACAAAAAATAAGCCATAAACACAAATTATATTCGCAGGCAGCTGGGTAGACACATATAAACACCTAAGGCCCTAATATATGCCTATACCACAGAGTTCCGCTGGAGTGATAGTTCAGACACACAACAATTGAATCCTGCTCGAGGTCAGCCTCGTCAAAGCAGAACGGTTATAACACAGACATGCCAGGCGAGTGCTCAACAAAAACAAACACCCGGTGGTGGCAACACTGGGTGTTGCCAAAATAATATAGTAATGGTTGTCACTATCGGATGGCGCTGCCGGCTGGCAATAGGCTTAGTGAGAGGGAAGGGGGGAGGGGGGGGGGTGCTGGGTGTGTACTTCAAACTTTTATTCAAACGTCAATCAAAATTATTTATTCTTTTTTTGGGGGGGGAGGAAATTTTGTTGTTTGTATGAGAAATGAAGGCTTGGGATGTATTTTAACGCCGCAAATGGACCTGTGACTCTATTCTGTATTTTTAACGCAGTGCGCATGCGCGCCATCATAGCCCCCACATATGCATTTTTTTGTTTAGTTTTTCTCTCGGCAAATGCCCTATTTTGCCATGGTTATATGAGGTCAGGATACGTTAGGCTATATTGTTTCGTTAATAGCATTATCAAGGGTTACCCTGGGATTAATTAGGCTAAGATAAGATGGTTAGATTAGGCTAGAATAGTCTGGTGGGAGCCACATTTAAATAGCCCGCCGCCGGGAGCATTTCCCGCCTCCAGGTTATACCCGACGGTGATTGGCTACGCCACCCGTAGAAGAACCCAACCACTTGCGCTAACTACACTGCTGTAACCCTTCTGCTGGCATATTGGGCATGTCTTCCCCTGCTGGCTGTAATTGAAGTTCTCGCCTACCTCATCCCATCCCACACCTGCGTACGACGCCCACACCTGCTTCTGCTCCTCTTACCGAAGGCTACACATGTGAGCCTCTCTTGTTACCATATCCCGCACGTGGAAGACCCGCCATAGGTAGCGCAGCGCCCGCAACAATAGTTTAGGATAAATTAGGTCGTCTTGTCAGCTTACGTTATCTTAAATAACACAGTGCCCCATGGATGTGAATATACAAATATAACTCTACTCTGTAGGGCTCTGGAAGCATTATGTTCATACAGTCCCAGGGAAAGACTATACATGTTCACTATACCCTGTGTTTACTCCCCCCTCCCCCCATGTTAACCTTTCCCTACACCCAGTATTGGTCCCCCTAAACATATCCTGAGCCTATATGTAGTAAAGCAAGCGTAGCCCATTTCACCAAGAGAGGAAAATCGGTATGCATAAATTCCCCTAGAAGAGGGGGACGTGGAAAATCCCTCTTCCCCCACCCCGAACCCCCGCCTCATGGGACGATAGAGGGAACAGGGAGACATCAGGCTCATGGTTCACCACCTCCAGCAGGCTAGCGCCATCATAGTCTGCTAATCATCCTACATCTAGGATGGAGGATGATGATCCATCCCTACCCACGAGGGAATATTCCCCATCATTGCGGACCACCAGGGGGAAAATGTCGGGATTTTTTCAACCGAATGTTTCCGAATACCAGTTTTTGTATATCTATCAATATATGTCTATTTCTCGTTATCTGTCTCTCCCTACCCCCACCCTCTCTCTCTCTCTCTCTCTCTCTCTCTCTCTCTCTCTCTCTCTCTCTCTCTCTCTCTCTCTCTCTCTCTCTCTCTCTCTCTCTCTCTCTCTCTCACCACTAGCACTAGGTAGCACCTCACTGTCAAAAAGAAAAGGATCGATAACGCCACTAATCAGCTGTTGAGCTGCTGCTTCTCTCGACACGTCATAGGGAAGGGGGTGATTAGGATGGAAGAGGGAGGGAGGGAAGGGGAACAGGGAGAAGAGAGGAAAAGGGGGGATGGGAAGGAGTGAGGAGAGAGGGCGGGGGGGGGGAGGGTTTTCCATTCAGGAAATTTATTGCAATGAAAATTAGTTTTACTCTTTTTTTTGTTATTTGTTGTTCTTGTTCCTATAGCGGGAAGTTATTTGTTATTATTTTTGTAATTGTTTACGTGTTCCCGGGTGTCCTCTCTTCTCTTCTCTCTCTTCTATCTTCTCCTCCACATACGTTACAAAACTAACGTTTATATGACGTAAAAAAAACATCGAGGTTGTATGATGGATAATCTGTTTTTCCCCCATATAGATTTTTGTTTTCAGTTGATAAAGTCTCCCCCCCCCCTCCCCCTTCACCCCTGTATATCCTGGCACCTCTGTCCCTTCCTACATTCCTTCACAGGCTTTGCAGTTCTGTTTCACTCCGGTATATCCTGGCACCTCTGTCCCTTCCTACATTTCTTCACAGGCTTTGCAGTTCTGTTTCACTCCGGTATATCCTGGCACCTCTGTCCCTTCCTACATTCCTTCACAGGCTTTGCAGTTCTGTTTCCTTTCATGCAAATTTGCATTTCCAATCACCATACACCAGTGTAATTTCATCTGTGTGTTTAGCTTCGAGTTTTGATTTTGTTTCTCTCTCTCTCTCACTCCTGTTTATTGCTTAGTGTATGTATGTTTTTGTATAGCTACTGTTCGGTGTATGGTGTTGCGTAGGTGTTTACTATAATTTTACTGTATGTATGTTGTGTATGTTGTTATCAGCAAGATAGCTATCTTTTTGTATAGCTATTTATTGTCCAGTGTATCTTTTTGTATAGCTATTGTCCAGTGTATCTTGTTGTATAGCTATTGTCCAGTCTATCCTGTTGTATAGCTATTGTCCAGTGTATCTTTTTGTATAGCTATTGTCTAGTGTATGTTGTTGTATAGCTATTGCCCAGTCTATCCTGTTGTATAGCTATTGTCCAGTCTATCCTGTTGTATAGCTATTGTCCAGTCTATCCTGTTGTATAGCTATTGTCCAGTGTATGTTAACTATTTACTCAACCACCCCATCGTTTGTTTATCACATCCGACCATTCCATTGTCCTCAAAAGTAATCGTCTCGTAATTGCGTTGGTTAAGGGATTTATTTTCCCTGTTGTGCATAATTCTTCGGGTGCTTCTTCCCCCTGTATTCATGATTTTTTCCCCCACAGGTGGGTGCCAGAGCAGACGACCGCTGAAGCCTGGAAAGCTCTCAGCCTAGCAGAGCTGAGGGGAAGCTCTCAGCCTAGCTGACTGAGGGAAAGCTCTCAGCCTAGCAGAGCTGAGAGCTTTATCTACACATAGCTCAAGGTAAGGCTTGGTGTCTCTCTCTTTCGTTTCCTACTGAGACAAGGTGATCGCTTTCTCATTCTTGTATCATCTCCGACGGCCTGCTGGCACCATATGTGTCACTTGGCACTATGTGTGTCACTGGCACCATATGCGTCACTGGTACCGTATGTGTCACTGGCACCATATGTGTCACTGGCACCATATGTGTCACTGGTACCATGTGTCACTGGCACCATGTGTGTCACTGGCACCATGTGTGTCACTGGCACCATATGTGTCACTGGCACCATATGTGTCACTGGCACCATGTGTGTCACTGGCACCATATGTGTCACTTGGCACCATATGTGTCACTTGGCTCGTCTCCAGGTCGTATGAGACTTTCCTTTTGCCGCCCAATTTTTTTTATTGACATAATAAGTTACTTTTGGAGATTGGGACCTTTTAGGTCACAGCCATAAGGTCCCATGTTCAATTCCCGTGGCAGGACAGAAGCGTTTGGGCACCGTTTCCTTTCGCCTGATGCACCAGTTCACGTAGCAGTTAATTGGTACCCCGGCGGTTAGACAGCCTGTTGTGGATTGCATCCTGTGAATGGTTGAATCTATTGACGATTCAAGTTATATATAACACTAAATCTGAGCCTTCCTGCGGCTGCTGTGGAGAGTCGGTGGTTGATGCGGGTGTTTCCTCTCTGGACCACAGCACTGAGGCGCTGGAACGTGAAGGTGGTGGTTCTGGGGTGATTTGGGGGACCTAATTAACTACTTCCAACTCATTCAGCACTTCAGTTTCTCCAAGAATCGAGGGTCTTATAGACTATAAGTTTTCATTAAACCAACGCTCAAGGTACTCACTTAACTCATTAACTTACAAAACAAGTTATTATTAGAAATGCATTTCTTCGAAAACAAAATTCTTAAGAAAAGGTAAGAAACGTTCTCCATTAAGGCAAAAAGGGAGGGGGCGAGGTGGAGGGAAATTCCCTTCATTTGTTTTTAAGACTATCAGAGAAGAACATTTTCCCCTCCAACTCCAACAGAAATTTCCCCGCCACCGAGTCATCTCCCTTGACTCTTAACAGCAACGGATGAGCTGTAATCCTATCATTAGTCTCCTCTCGCTTCCCCCTCCCCCTCTCCCCCACCAGACCCCTCCAACGCTGTGTGGGGAATTTCTGCTAATGGACCTCTCGCTTGTGGTGGGGAGAAAGGAGACTGTAAGGGAAGGTGGAAGGGTAGGGGGTGGGGGAAGAGGATAGATAGGCCGGGGTATATGATGCCACACGTGAGGAGCGAGGAGCGAGGCTCGGTCAACACCGAGAGCTGTGCGCTGAAGAATGGTAGATATCTTTTTTTTTTTTTAAGGAATTTCCCACTGATGTGGTCGGAAAGATTTGTTCCGTGGTTAGGGGAATTTCGGGTCTTTGTTAGGAACATCTCACAGGTGAAAAACAAATATAGAGTGAGAGAGAGAGAGAGAGAGAGAGAGAGAGAGAGAGAGAGAGAGAGAGAGAGAGAGAGAGAGAAAAGGGAAGTCAACTGCAAAATTTCGGGATGAGGCATCGTTTATGGCACGGATCTAGACAGTTGAAATATTGCGCCACAGGGGATATATAAAAAGTTCACGAGAGAGAGAGAGAGAGAGAGAGAGAGAGAGAGAGAGAGAGAGAGAGAGAGAGAGAGAGAGAGAGAGAGAGAGAGAGAGAGAGAGAGGCATGGGAGAAATAATGCGTTGAGTCGTCTTTGGCTACACTTTGACTCCAGCAACAGTTTAAAGAATCACAATGCTGTTTGGATAAAAATAATGATCATAAATAAATATATGAACATACACACATACACTCAACACTCACACACACACACACACACACACACACACACACACACACACACACACACACACACACACACACACACACACACACACACACACACACGTTCACGGGAATTAGGAAAGTGGCATGGAAACAGAACAAGAATGACATAGCCTCCAAAAGGACCAATTTAAACTCCACAACACCGTCCTGAAGAAGATAGTGAACGACCAGGTGACAGAACCCACAAAAGAGAGAGTGAGTGACCACAGAGAATGATAACGAAGTATGCAAGGTACTCAATAAAAGCTTATTGACGGCTTTTAAACCAAAACCTTTCTTCCCAGAGCTGAGAGCCCAATAGACACCCACGCAGGAAAGACTGATTGAAATAGCAGTAATACCAGATGACGTAGATTGCTACAGTAATTGGATGTGACGAAAAACCATAAAGCCAGAACAGGTATCACCGGGCATGCTAGAAGAAGAAGCTGAAGCATTTAATGAACAAATCCACAAGGGCCGTGACAGGATTCGAACCTACGTCTGTGAGCATCCCAGACGCTGCCTTAATCGACTGAGCTACGACATGGTAAAAAGAGTTGAAACCGAAGTTCTACTGCACTTACTGGATCCTGTAGCCTCTCTGAAGCATTTTCTAGAGTATATCTTTAGAAAAAAAGGGCTGTCGTGGTGCCTCTGAACTGCAGACCAATTTTACTATCAATCACCCACCATGGATTTGGCGAAAGAAAATTCTGCTCGACAAACTTCTTCTGCGATATGACAACAGATTTCAAACAAGAGAAAAAGGTTTATACGTTCACTGCAAAATCCTCGATTGTCAGGTTGCATTTAATACGATCACAAGCAAGAGATTCCTACTCAAGCTAGAAAACTAAGCTGGAGTATCTGTGTGCTTGAAGAGGTCGAGAGAGTACCTACCTATCAGGAAACAGTGGGTCATTGAATGAACTGTTGTACACATGTAGCTTGGGGTCCACTCAAGCCATAATGTGTGATACTCTGTGCGATCCCAGCATGCTTAAGGGATTGGTGAAATAATTGTGATCCGTCGCCTCCTCCTGTGTTGCCGGGTGTTGGTTGGACCCTAGAAGCTGTTTGGTGAGTTTCTTTCTCTCTCTTCTCTCTCTCTCTCTCTCTCTCTCTCTCTCTCTCTCTCTCTCTCTCTCTCTCTCTCTCTCTCTCTCTCTCTCTCTCTCTCTCAAGGTTGTAACATCGTTCACAAATTCATTCGAAATTGTGAATATCTTAGACATTAAGGTACTGTGGATCTATGAAATGCCAGACGTGTTTACAGAAAGAAATAATTTCGCGTATTGTTCAATCGTCTGAAGGCCTATTATAAACAGTATTATATCACCCTGGGGAAATAACTAGAGTGTTAAACAGCGAATTAGGTATATTCAGAGGAAATATGAAGCGATTTGTCTTGGGTTTTCAGAATTCTAATTACGGAAAAACGAAGGGATTGTTTTCTTTTCTTTTCTGTGTGTTCTTTGGGCAACTTCTTTTCAGAAAGTCCAAGATGTAACCCAGACCGAAATTTTGACGAAAAGCAGGCCGAAAATTGGACGAAACTCAGGACAAGATTTTGGTGAAACGCAGGAAAACAAATAATTCACGCTACTCCGCCTTAAACTTTCATAATGTGCAGCCTTGAATTTTCACGAGTACCAGCCCTAAATCTTCACGAGTACCAGCCCTAAATCTTCACGAGTACCAGCCCTAAATCTTCACGAGTACCAGCCCTAAATCTTCACGAGTACCAGCCCTAAATCCTTCACGAGTACCAGCCCAGCCACTTTACTCACAACTCACAACTGACGACGTTCAAACTTTTCTGGAACAGTACTTAAGACTTCTCCTTTACAACCAGCTCATCTTAAGCCTTAAACAACCAGTTACAGAACTGGTAATAGTACAACCCGTCGTCCAGCCCAGTTCACAGTCTGATAATAAGTGTAGGATTTTAGGAGAGAAAATTGGGGATAAGTCCTTGACAAGCCCTTAGAACTGGTCGCCTCCCCCCGTTCGTCGGGGAGCAGTAATTGGGGATCTGGTTGTATACCAATTGGTAGATTGTTTAGACCTAGTCGGGCGAGGCTTAGGATGAGCTTTGAGAAGGGAGAGCTCCAAGCCTGCTCCAAGCCTGCTCCAAGCCTGCTAACGAGAGTCAGGAGTCACCTGCGCTAGGTACAGTTATGTAGCCAAAAGTTAACTTTGCTCAGCGCGGCTGGTGAATACACTGCCCGTGCCTGTGTTGGTTCTTCAGCCGCCTCACTCACCCACACACACCACACTTCAAATTTTCAATGGGCTTCATGGAGCGTGTAGAACACACACACACACACACACACACACACACACACACACACACACACACACACACACACACACACACACACACACTCTCTCTCTCTCTCTCTCTCTCTCTCTCTCTCTCTCTCTCTCTCTCTCAAGAGATTTCATACACACAAGAATTCGTCGTTACGAGAAGAAAAACGCAGAATACAGAAATATGCGTTTTAACGACAATTAAAACACAAAATACAGAAATATTCGTCATGAACACAAAATAGAGTATTTTCGGAGGTTTGAGCAAAAGCCAGAAAGGGGGGTTAAACTTCGTATTATATTTAGTTTTATTTTATTTTGATTTATTGTAATGTACCTTGCTAACATTAACAATTGTAAGTTATAAAAATCGTGTAGCAAGTAGATATCCTAATGTTTACATAATTTAACATTATGAAATTAATAATAAACATAAATAGTAAGTTAAAACAAACGTTGAATAATAGTGTAAAAGTGTATAGTGTAAAATATGTGTAAAAATATGTGTAATGTGTAAAAAAATAGTGTAAAAGGCTTATAGTGTAAAATGGGAGTATAAAAATAAACACAAAATAGGATATATATATATATATATATATATATATATATATATATATATATATATATATATATATATATATATATATATATATATATATTAAATATACATATTAATTTTAGAGTCAAGATCGCAGAGCGGAATTCTTGTAAAGTTTGGGTGTGTTTGTGTGTAAGGAGAGATGCGCACGCACACACACACGCACTCAAACTCTTGAAAATCACAAAAGTGGCAATAAAGTGCAGAGATACGCGAATATGACCCGTCCCGGAGGTGAAGGGACTAATCTTCAGTGGAAGGCTGAGGGAGCTCCATTTCCCCCCATTGGTGATAAAGTGAATTAGGGTTTACATGGTAGCGTAGGTAAACTGCGTATAACAGTGTAACGGGTCTACGGGATAGAATAACTTGCTTGTTCTCTTACAAAGAACGTCGCCTTTCGCCCGTATGCGTTACATAAGGCCAAAAATTGTCGTGCTAGAAAATGGAAGCGGCTGGCGATAGCTGTCCCGTTTTCTGTTTTGGGTCCTCTGCTGGGTTAGGAGAGACTACTTTAAATTGACCGTTTTCTTGACGATGGGAAATTTTTAGGAGGACGGGCTCCCGAGGTTGTGCAAGTGTTCACACGGTGTAATTAGTTGATATAGTTACATCTCAAGTTGTTTTCTCGGCCTTTTGATTTTATAAGTCAGGGTCGGTCAAACAAACGTAAATAATGTACTGAATCATATGTAAAATAACTCAATTATAAATGTAAAACCGTTTATGAATAAAAATTTTGAATTTGAATTTGACATTAAAGGGAAACTTGAAGATTGGCAGAGTGAACAAGAAGCGTTCAGGATGTGACGCACAGGACAAAGATGGCCTCCTGTGGCAATGTTGGTACAGGCCGCGCCACAGATGTTGTCGAGGACCATAGACAGACTATCGTCATTGCCAGAGGAGGAGGAGGAAGAGGAAGAGAGGTAGGAAGAGGGATAGGAAGAGGAGAGGGATAGGAAGAGGAGGACACAACGTAGGACGAGGTTGGACGGGGTTGGGACCTGAAGACAACCTCGACTCTTAACCTCTTCAGCAGCGGAACCCATAAACGCGGTCACGGGCCGCGCGCTCCGCCGCTCCAGTCGGATTTACAGCTATGCGAACGACTATAACCCCCCTATCTCCCCCCACCCCCTGCCTCCGCAGCGTCACTGCACCAGTCGGATTTACAGCTACACGAACGACTACACCCTTCCCCACCCCCTCTTCCCTCCTCAGGCCTCTGTATCCTCGTCTCAAATGGCTTATAGAAACGTTCGTTATATCTTGATGATTCATAAAGCGGGTGACGTATTTCTGAAACTGGTGATTCGACCCTCCTGGAGTCCGTTCAGAGCCCGTCACTGTAGCGTTAGATATCTTCCGCCCCTTAGAGGCCCGGATCAATTGTGTCGCGATGTGTTTATGGAGCTCTTAACGACCTTTGGAATGGCAAAGACTTTTACTGCCGTTATTGCGTAAAACTTAATATTTTGCGGATTATGGACAGCGGACCCGGAAACTTTACTAGACAAAAACGTTAACTTGAGCGTGGCAAATGTTCATGTATATTAATATTAAAATTTTTTGATACTGAATTATTCGCGGGTTTCATTCTAAAATTGTCACCTATTGGGCCATTTTTTTAAATAGATAATTCATCTCGTGGAACGGGGGAAATTTCATCCCACAATTATATTTATATATATATTTTTCCCCATAACCTTTTTGAATTTTGGAAAAGTCGTCCTTAATATTTGGGGAATTTCACTCGAGGGCAGGAGTCGAACCCTGGTCGTCGAGTTGTGAGTAATTCACTATGAATATGTATAAGGGAGAGGCGGAGGGCAAGAGAGGAAAAAAGATGTATAAGGGAGAGGAGGAAGGGAGGAGAGAAAAAAAGAAAAACAAAACAAAAAAATTGCGGGAACTCAACAATTCCGGAGACAATATTTTGTCCAGTGTTGTCAGGCCATTAGGAGGCTGGGCGTTGATGTTGGGAGGCTGGGCGTTGATGTTGGGGGCTGGGCGTTGATGTTGGGGGGCTGGGCGTTGATGTTGGGGGGCTGGGCGTTGATGTTGGGGGCTGGGCGTTGATGTTGGGAGGCTGGGCGTTGATGTTGGGAGGCTGGGCGTTGATGTTGGGGGCTGGGCGTTGATGTTGGGGGGCTGGGCGTTGATGTTGGGGGGCTGGGCGTTGATGTTGGGGGGCTGGGCGTTGATGTTGTGGGGCTGGGCGTTGATGTTGTGGGGCTGGGCGTTGATGTTGGGGGGCTGGGCGTTGATGTTGGGGGGCTGGGCGTTGATGTTGGGGGCTGGGCGTTGATGTTGGGGGCTGGGCGTTGATGTTGGGGGCTGGGCGTTGATGTTGGGGGGCTGGGCGTTGATGTTGTGGGGCTGGGCGTTGATGTTGGCTGCTAGACGTTGATGTTGTGGGGGCTGGGCGTTGATGTTGGGGGCTGGGCGTTGATGTTGGCTGCTGGGCGTTGATGTTGTGGGGGCTGGGCGTTGATGCTGGGGGCTGGATCAACTTGAGAGAAGGGAAGGGGCCCTGTCATAACATATGGAGCTCTATGGAATCTGCCTTCACCTCATCAATTTCTAGTGCATTCCATTTGTTAACTATTCTGACTCGGTAAAACAAATTCTTTCTGATATATCTGTGGCTCAGCAGGGAACAAAATTTCCACTTGTGTCCCCTTGTTCGTTTGACACCAGTGCTAAATAATTTCTCGTTGTCTATCTTTTCAATTCCTCTTGAGAATTTTGTAGGTGGTAAACATGTCTCCTCTAACTCTTCTGTCTTGCATTGATGTGAGGTTTAATTTCAATAGCCTTTCAATAGTTCATACCTCTCAGAACTACCTCTCTCTCTCTCTCTCTCTCTCTCTCTCTCTCTCTCTCTCTCTCTCTCTCTCTCTCTCTCTCTCTCTCTCTCTCTCTCTCTCTCTCTCTCTCTCTCTCTCTCTCTCTCTCCTCTCCTCCCTCCCCCCCCTCCCAGCACGCACTCGCCGTCTTCATATACACATGTAAAGGACGTAACATGTGACTTCGTAGCTCAACAGTAACGACCTTAAAGAAAGGTTAGTAAAAGCCACATATATATATACCCTCCTTACACGTTCTTCATTGTGCATGGAACGTATTTTGGAGCAGGAGTAATGGAGAGTTTCCTCCACATATATATATATATATATATATATATATATATATATATATATATATATATATATATATATATATATATATATATATATATGTCATCCTTCATTTTAACTCTCTCCTCACGTCTTTCTTTCCCCTTCTTGACGTTGTAGATTTAGCTACTCAGAACGAAATATCTATGTAGCACGGCCTATGGTGAGCCCCTAATCCCTTTCCTTCCTTCTCTCTCTCACCATTAGCCTCTTCCCTCCACCTCACCTTTCCCCCCCCCCCCTCACCCATCTCTCCTCACCCCTTCACTGCCTCACCCCCTCACACATCCGGGCTGTTAGCGAGCACTGGACACATTATTCCCGTCGCGGCCTTGTGGATTCAAGAAGCCATTTCAGGGAGATTTAGCGAGCACCTTAATCCCCTGACGAAGACCCGCACTCAACCCTCCAAAACCACTCTATTAGTAGGATTTAAATAGGGGATCGGAAAGGGATTTACAGAGAGAGAGAGAGAGGGGCAGAAAGATGAGCAAAATTGGCACAATGTAGTGTGTATGGGATTTGAAGTGGTGACGACTTTGATTTATATATTTTAGTATATTTCGTATATATTTATTTAGTATATTTCGTATATATTTATTTAGTATATTTCGTATATATTTATTTAGTATATTTCGTTAGTATATTTATTAGTATATTTCGCATATATTTATTTCGCATATATTTAGTTTAGTATATTTCGTATATATTTATTTAGTATATTTCGTATATATTTATTTAGTATATTTCGTATATATTTATTTAGTATATTTCGTATATATTTATTTAGTATATTTCGTATATATTTATTTAGTATATTTCGTTTTAGTATATTTCTTATATATTTATTTAGTATATTTCGTATATATTTATTTAGTATATTTCGTATATATTTATTTAGTATATTTCGTATATATTTATTTAGTATATTTCGCATATATTTATTTAGTATATTTCGTATATATTTATTTAGTATATTTCGTATATATTTATTTAGTATATTTCGTTTTAGTATATTTCGTATATATTTATTTAGTATATTTCGTATATATTTATTTAGTATATTTCGTTTTAGTATATTTCTTATATATTTATTTAGTATATTAAGTTTTAGTATATATTTAGTATATTTCTGGTACAGTTAGATAGGGCTTGAGATCTGTTTCGTTAACTATAGATCACTGGGTAATTAAGCACACATCCATTGTTCCAGTAAATATTGAAACACATATGGATGTAGTGATTTTGCAATGCTAACCAGTTGTTGTTGGTGTGTTCTATGTAGACAATGTTCTATTAGACAATTATTTGTTAAAATTATTTGTTAGATTAAGGACCTGCCCGAAACACTGCGCGTACTAGTGGCTTTACAACATTGTAAATACTGTAGAGACTGTGTATTCTCACAAACCCAATGTACCCTCTTGTATATAAATATAAATAAATAAATAAATAAATAAATGTTAGAGAGCTCCTAGTGTACATTGTACATATTGTACTGTACATAGGGTTATTGGACCCCTATGTATAATAGGAGTAACTTCTGGGGAAATAGGGTTACCTTCTGAGGTAACAATTACAACAGCTGGATGATCGAAGTGCTTTAACAGTACTAACCAATCAGCCTCTTGCATTGTCTCTCAGTAAAAATATGAATCTTTTTAACCAAATTATAATCGTATGAACTCAACCATCTCGCTTAGCCTATTGAGTCCGATTGCATAGAAAACGTGAATATTTGTGAGCCGTTACTTTTCTAAATAGATTGCATTCGTATCGTTAGCTACCATAACGTAACTAAACGCGACCTATTAGCTGAGAGGGCGGTGGGGGGAGGGTAGATACAGTACTTAACAGGCAGAGCTGTGAGGGTGGAGTATTGATGACTGACGTGTGAGGTGGTATTCCTTCTTTAATTAGAGTAGCTAAGATATATGTCCTGGGAACAGGTTCGATCCCTCGCTGACATGTGTACATGCACATAAACACCTGTAGGTGAGCACATATTGTTACAATAACCAATGACATCATTACTCACTAGTTACTCACTAGTTACTCACTAGTTCATCTCACTCGCTCGCTCCGCTCCAATATTCCACTGACTGTACAGTTCAATAATTTATCGACGAAGCTTCGAAAAGAATGAAAATTCAGAAAATGAAGCCAAATAATAAATGCAAACACTCAGAAGGCAATCATGCGGAAGTAGATGCCATCAGAGAGCAATATTCACTCGGGTATCTGCTCGATATTTTTCCATATACTCATGTAAAAGTGGAGCAGGTTGAGTCAGTAGAGAGGGAGGGAGGGAGGAAAGAATGCAATAAGGAGGGGAATGAGATAGAGGGCGAAGGAGATAGAGAGATAGATAGTGAGAGAGAGAGAGAGGGGGAGACTTTGTATCTAATGTGACCAGTTGTTAAATCTGTTACTTTCTCAACTTCACTTAAAAGTTGAAACCATGTAAGCAAACGTTGCAGTAACGTAAACAAACATTTATCAATGTGTGAGTCAGAGTACACATTAACTCTTGACTCTGAAGTCAGAGTTAATGTGAAGAAACACATTACTCTGACTCTGAAGTTTGACTCACACACTGTAATGTGTGAGTTGAGGAAAGATGTACATGTTCGTAAGTACCTGCGTAACTGCTTCGTGAATCTGGCCCCCTGACTTCCGTAATGCCATACAGATATTAGTCAGTAGTGGTGATGATGGCGTCTCTGCTCTCACAGGAAGTAGTCAAGGCATGGACATATAGGCCTACTATCGTGTTTTTCCATTGAACTGTCGGTGAAATCTAACTTCAGATTATTGGAAAAGAGAGAGGTATGGACATTGCCAAAACCCTGTCATGCTTGATGCACGCACAGTCATGCTGTATGTCAGTCATACTGCATGACAGGCGTGACAGTTAGTCTTTAAAAATTACAGATCGTCCAAGTGGTTGGGCACCATTCCTTTCCCCCGTCCCATCCCAAATCCTTATCCTGGTCCCTTCCAAGTGCTATATAGTCGTAATGACTTGGCGGTTTCTCCTCATAGTTCCCTTCTCTCCCTCATCTCTCTGGCTGCCACAGTCCCTCCCTCTCCCCTCTCATTCTCTCTCTCTCTCTCCCCCCTCATTCTCTCTCTCCTCTCTCCCCCCTTTCCCTCTCCCTTCCCCTTTGGGTCGATCTCCACCAAACTTTATTCTTGCCGCTCTTTGATCCTCCAGATGGGGTGGTGGGGGCAGGATGGGGGAGATGGGTGAGGGGGGGGATGGATGAGGGGAAATGGGTGAGGGGGGGGGGTGATGGGAGAGGAAGGGGGGGATCACATTGGTATGCCTGGGACGGTTGGTCTTGCTGGCAAGTTGGTGCCCTCCGCGTCCTGGCTGTGGGATATCTCTGTCAGGCCCAGACGCAATCTCTGTCAAGCTCTGTAGCTGTCTGTGTCAAGCTCTGTAGCTGTCTGTGTCAAGCACTGTAGCTGTCTGTGTCAAGCTCTGTAGCTGTCTGTGTCAAGCTCTGTAGCTGTCTGTGTCAAGCTCTGTAGCTGTCTGTGTCAAGCTCTGTAGCTGTCTGTGTCAAGAGTCACGAGGGACGTCTTGGAGTCATTTTGAGGCCCTTGGGAGAGGGGATTTAGAGCTAAGAGTCTCTTGAGACCCCCCTAGCAGAAATTTGGAACTTCAAGATGGTCCCCTTGAAACCGTTTTGGGCAACTTGAAGCAATTAAAGGCTTTTTGGAGTCGTGTGGAGCCCCTTAGTGACTTCTCCTCACCCCCTGCCATCTCTCTGCCATCCTGCCATCTCCCTGCCATCCTCCTGCCATCCTGCCATCTCCCTACTTACTGCCACTTAGGAACCACAGCACTTTTCCTCTCGTCTTTCTTGTAGTCCCCTAATATTCTCTTCCTTTCTCGCAACTCCTCCTCTCCCTCCCATTTGTTCATCTCCTTCCTTTTCCTTCCCTCCCAGCCCCACATCCATTCCTATTTTCCATCCTATCTCTTCTAACCCATCTCTACTCCCCTCCACCCCCTTCTGTCTCTGCTCAATATCCCTCCCTCTTCTCCATCCCAATACCTCTCTATCTCCATACCTATATATCATTCAATCACACGTAATCTCTGCCTCGTTCATTCTCCCTCGTTCCATCACGCGTACAGACAGTTTGTCCCAACACAGGAATGGAGATTAAAGTGTAGTTGATAATATCTCTGCAACCTTACCTACAATACGAACAATTAACCTTAGCAACATTCGCAATGACTGCCACCTTTTGAACCACATAACCATCTCAAAGGTCAGAAAAACAATTAAGAGGTTTTACAAACTAACATTATCAAAATAAATTAAATTAGTATTGATGTATCCCTCAGTGAACGCGGTCCATCAATATATAAGTATATAAAATGCTGCTATTGTCTCTGAAGTATTCCGCACTTAGTTTAAAAATAAATGCGACTAACAGGTTAATTCAGAAGCCGAGAAAACCCCAGCTAGACCTGGCGTTAATATTCGGGGCTCAGCGTCCCCGCGGCCCTGTCCCTGACCAGGCCTCCTAACAAAATATTACAGACTAATTTCCCTTCTCAAGGTACGGAGCAGGCACATACAACTATAGGCCTGATATTATATATATATATATATATATATATATATATATATATATATATATATATATATATATATATATATATATATATATATATATATATATATATACTCATGGTAAGCCTTACCCACTAGTTTCCCTGGAATACAACCTACCAATCGTCTAACAACCAGGTACCCAATCACTGCTGAGTGAACAGACGCCAACAGTTATGGATTGGCACCTTTTCAATCCTCCCGGCCAGGATACGAACCTAGGCTAATCGCTTGGGAAGCGCGGGGCGATTGTATTACCACAGCGCCACTAGAGACTCTGATATGAGCATGTTATCAATGCCATGATGGAGAAAAGAGTAGTGTAATATAGTGCTGAGAGATATATCAAAAGGTTTTGATAAGTCTAGCTCTCAGGGATAAAATACTTGATATCAGAATTAGGGTTTCTCACACAGATTCACTGCTACAGTATACAGCTTCACAGAGATTCACTGCTACACTATACAGCTTCACAGAGATTACAGAACAGCTAAGCTCAATATAAGCAGCTCCTTGGGTGACCTAATCAAATTGCAAAGTGGAGGTCTAGTCGGGAACTTGGCTACACGCTTCTAAATGATCCCTGATCAACCGGGCTGTGATTCATACGCCAGACTGCGAGCAGCCGGGTTTAAACAGCCTGTTGGTTGACCAGGCCACCAACCAGGAGGTCCGGTCTAAGATCCGATCCACGGTGACAAGTTCAATTCAAGTTCGTTTATTGAGACAAGAAAAAAATAAATACTTATCAGAGGGATAGTGTAGCTTAGGCTATTTCTACCCCCCCCTCCCCCCTCCCCCCTCCTCCCCATGTTGACACTGTTCCTCTGAATAATCTCAAGGTAGGGAGGGAATATCTTCCCCTTTCCCTTAGAAAAGGGAAAGTAGAAGATGGGAAAGGGAGGTTCTGGGTTGGGATAGCGGGGGTGAGAGTGAGACGGATATTTTGCAATCCGTTAATTGGTCGTTATTTGCAGTAGTTCACGTTACTGTATCCCTTCCCTTCTGATTTCCCTTCCTATTCCTTTCCCGTTCCCCTTCCGTCACAGCACCCCTTGCCAGGGTAGCTCGCCCATTAGTGGGTCGAGTCCCGCACACACTCTCAAAGATTTTCGATAAGGGGAAAGAATCTCTTATCATGTTTTAATTAATCAATCGCCGATAATCAATAAGCCTCTCCCAGTCTTGATCTAAATTGGACTCGTTCTGCGTTATCGCCCTTCTTTTTCTCTCTCTCTTTCTCTGTGTCTCTCTTTTATCTCTCCCTTCTCTCCAGACCCGAGTTTGTTTACAATTGACTCAGTTGATGTAAGATTGTTATTGATTGTGTGATTGATTGTGAGGGTCCTCGTTTGTACAGTCCTAGGTTCGTTCTCGACGCACAATCAAGAATTTCGGGTTCGATTCCCGGGTGAGACAGAACTGGTTGGGCACATTTCCTATCACCTAATGCGCCTGTTCACCTAGCAGGAAGTAGGTATTCAGGAGTTAGTCAGCTTGTTATGGGGTTGCATTCTGGGGGGGGGGGCCGGTTAGTAATTCGACCTTGGGCCCCATGACAGCTGAGTGGACAGCGCTTCGGAGTCGTAGTGCTGAGATTCGGGGTTCGATCCCCGGTGGAGGCGGAGACAAATGGGCAAAAATGTTTCTTTCATCCTGATGCCCCTGTTCACCTAGCTGTAAATAGGTACCTGGGAGTTAGACAGTTGCTATGGGCTGCTTCCTGGCGAGCAGCAGTAAAATAGGTACCTGGGTGTTAGTCAGCTGTCACGGGCTGCTTCCTGGGGGTGGAGGCCTGGTCGAGGACCGGGCCGCGGGGACACTAAAAAAGCCTCGAAATCATCTCAAGATAACCTCAAGATAACGAGTGTGTAACAAAAAGGAGGCCTGGTCGAGGACCGGGCCGCGGAGACGCTAAGCCCCGAAATCATCTCAAGATAACCCTTAAGATTGGGGGTAGGAGGGGGGAGGGGATCTCGATATAAGCCTAACGTGTATGAATATACACTGGCTTCCTGTCCCCCGAGAACTTAAATTTAAATTTAAATTAAATTTTAAAAATATATCAGTTCATATTTACGCTGCTTTTTTGGGACTGGTAGAGAAGTATACTGTGTAGGGAAGTATACTCTATAGGGAAGTATACTGTGTAGGGAAGTATACTGTGGTGTTGACTACTCCAGACGGTCGCCACCTTGTGTGGTGTGCAGTGCTTCCATCACTGTACACTGTACACTGCCTCCACCACTGAACCATTCAGGCAGAACACCTTATAATATCTCCCCGTATGAAAGTGTGTAAATGTCTTAGAAGTGTGGGCCACTCTCATAAAGTCTTATCTAAGGGCAGCAGAGGGGTAACTTGACCACACAAGATAACGGAGTAAACTTTAGTAACGCTCTCCGTTACCAAAAATGTATAGTCTGCAAAAGAATAGTAACCACAAGCCTGTTAAGATACTGTTATCTTCAATTAACCTAATTAGATTTTTCACAGCAAACAGATGCGGTGGAATGTATTATATAAGCGTCACTGACACCAACGTATATGACACAGTCATCATATATGACACAGCCATCATATATGACACAGTCATCATATATGACACAGCTATCATATATGACACAGTCATCATATATGACACATTCATCATATATGACACAGCCATCATATATGACACAGCTATCATATATGACACAGTCATCATATATGACACAGCCATCATATATGACACAGCCATCATATATTACACAGCCATCATATATGACACAGCCATCATATATGACACAGCCATCATATATTACACAGCCATCATATATTACACAGCCATCATATATGACACAGCCATCATATATGACACAGTCATTATATATGACACAGCCATCATATATGACACAGCCATCATATATGACACAGCCATCATATATGACACAGCCATCATATATTACACAGCCATCATATATTACACAGCCATCATATATGACACAGCCATCATATATGACACAGTCATTATATATGACACAGCCATCATATATGACACAGCCATCATATATGACACAGCCATCATATATGACACAGCTATCATATATGACACAGCTATCATATATGACACAGCCATCATATATGACACAGCCTTCATATATGACACAGCCATCATATATGACACAGCCATCATATATGACACAGCCATCATATATTACACAGCCATCATATATGACACAGTCATTATATATGACACAGCCATCATATATGACACAGCCATCATATATGACACAGCCATCATATATGACACAGCTATCATATATGACACAGCCATCATATATGACACAGCCTTCATATATGACACAGCCATCATATATGACACAGCTATCATATATGACACAGCTATCATATATGACACAGTCATCATATATGACACAGCCATCATATATGACACAGCCATCATATATGACACAGCCATCATATATGACACAGCCTTCATATATGACACAGCCATCATATATGACACAGCCATCATATATGACACAGCCATCATATATGACACAGTCATTATATATGACACAGCCATCATATATGACACAGCCATCATATATGACACAGCTATCATATATGACACAGCTATCATATATGACACAGCCATCATATATGACACAGCCTTCATATATGACACAGCCATCATATATGACACAGCTATCATATATGACACAGCTATCATATATGACACAGTCATCATATATGACACAGCCATCATATATGACACAGCCATCATATATGACACAGCCATCATATATGACACAGCCTTCATATATGACACAGCCATCATATATGACACAGCCATCATATATGACACAGCCTTCATATATGACACAGCCATCATATATGACACAGCTATCATATATGACACAGCTATCATATATGACACAGTCATCATATATGACACAGCCATCATATATGCCACAGCCATCATATATGACACAGCCATCATATATGACACAGTCATCATATATGACACATCCATCATATATGTCGGGACTTAAATCTGGTAATAATTACCTAATAATGATTTTGCAAATATATGAAAAATTTCACTTCAGGACTAAGAAAACTATTGGACCACACCTTTCAGTGAAAGTAAATGCCTTTAATCTCTTATCGTAAACAAAAAGAGAGTTGTATTTCACTAAACAGTCTCAGTACATATTAATAAACCCAAATAATTTATAATTAATATTGCAACCTAATATATCGTTCTCTCTTGTATAGGTAAGCACCTCCAGCGAGCCACTCAAGATGATACTAGGTAACTCCGTCGCATCTCGTAAGTACTAATCAGTAATACCTTGGTGTTCAATTCCCGCGCGTCACCTGTCCATTAATTCCAATCCCTTGCGTTGAGATGAAGCACTAACGCCATATGCATCACTTATACCAGTGGGAGTGATTGACATACACACTCCTGTAGGACTTGTACTGCCGAACCAGGTGTGGTTTTATCTTAGCGCTCATGGGTGATGCACCATGGGTGATGCAACATGGGTGATGCACCATGGGTGATGCAACATGGGTGATGCAACATGGGTGATGCAACATGGGTGATGCAACATGGGTGATGCAACATGGGTGATGCACCATGGGTGATGCAACATGGGTGATGCACCATGGGTGATGCACCATGGGTGATGCACCATGGGTGATGCACCATGGGTGATGCACCATGGGTGATGCAACATGGGTGATGCACCATGGGTGATGCAACATGGGTGATGCACCATGGGTGATGAAATCCGTCGCTGCCAAATCCAGAGGCTCGCCCAGATTATCCTGACACGCTGCTGATAGGCAAGCGAGGTCCCTCACACCAACCGCTGACAACACTACATTAAACGCTTCCCATGGTGGAAGTGTTTATATCCTGTGTTTATATCGGTATTCATACAAATCTTTTGATGTAGATTCCTCTTCTCCACCGTCCCATCCCAAATCCTTATCCTTATATTACTTAGAGACCTTTATCTGGACTTAATTAAAACATTCCGTGTATCTTATAAAGATTATTCATATAAGTTATATTATAGGATGGGTTGGTGTATACAGGCGACGCTAGGCTGTGGGGTACGAGGGAATTACTCAATTCCCAGAGACGCTTCCGAAAGAATTTTCACGGATCGTTTGTTTTTGCTTCGGCGGGTATCTTGCAGGAAAGTTGTCTCGGGTTGTTTGTGCCTGTGAGGACCCGTCACGAAATTGCTTCCTGGGACAGGCGTCAGGTGTGGACAGCGGAGAGGCGCTGGGAAGACAACGGGTGAGGGAAGAACAGTTGAAGGGAAGGAGAGGAAGGGTGGGGGGAGGAGGAGGTAAGTTTGGAGGGAATGAAAGGAAAAAGGAGGGTAAAGCGAGGGAGGAGGGAGAAGGCTGAAGCATGGAGTACAAGTTCTTGTATAGTTCTGCCTTCTTGAGAAAGTGTTTGTGATGGAGACAAATAGGAACGAAGTGTTTGGGATCAGTTGGGAGGGAAATATTTACCCCAGTTACTACGATACAGTCATGTCTAGCTACACACAGGAATCACAATAGCGTGATATATCATCCCGTGCATAGGTTCGAACCTTCATCACGCCCTTGTGGATTTGTTCATTTGATGTCTAGCTCTTTATGGGGCCTGCTAGCCTGGGTGTTCCCGTTGTGTTATAATTGAACTATTCTGACGTTCAAATTCTTCGTCGTATCTGGCCTTAAAGTTGTAGATGGAGGTGGCTTCCGTAACTTATCCTTACAGTGTGTTCCACTTGGTGACAACCTGTGCCGGGTACGAATATTTGATTACATTTTTACGACTCATTTGCAACATTCCACTTATGTCTTCTCGTTCTACTTTAAATTTTAAAAGGCTGTCCATATTGTCAATACCCCTCAGTATCTTTTATGTTGTGATCATATTCACTGATTTTTCTATCCTCTTTCGTTGTGAGGTTTTATTCCCATAACTTTTCCACGCGCCTTAACTCTGCCATTAATCATGTTGAAAACCTTTATATATTTGTAATTTTGATTTTATGCTTCACAAGGTATGGATTCCATGCCGGTACTGCATATTCCAATATTAGTCTGATGAAGATTGCTTTGCAAGTCCTGATTTTAGTTTCTAAATGACTTTCGAATGTTTTCCAGCGTCTCATATGCCCGCCGATGTCACCCTGTTTATGTTTGCCACTGATAATTTTGGCTTTATATCCACTCCAAATCTTTCTCTCTCCTAATCCTGTAGTTTCCTCCCCCCCCCTATGGGGGCACATACCTCCTAGTCTCATTTCTCATTTCCCCATCTTCATTAACTTACAATTATTGGGATTGAATTATAGGGTCCACTTGTTTGCTCACTTCTAGAGTCTGTCAAGTTGTTTATGTAACTTTCTGCAGTCTTCCTCTGCTTTTAAATTCTTCATTAGCTTTGTATCGTCTGCAAACATTGACATGTACCACCTACCGGAGGCAGGTCATTGACATGAGCTCCGGTTACTGGTCACTGACATGCAATTATGAAAATTAAGGGTCCTAGGACAGGTCCTTGTGTGACTCCAATTGACTGACAGGGAAAGCTTTACCGGTGATTGACATGTAAAGCTCTATCGGCGATTGATATGCAAATTTCTGCCGGTGACTGACACGAAAAATTCCACAGTTGATCGAGAGGAAAGGTTTTTCCGATGATTGACATGGAAATCTCCACCGGTGATTAAGGAAGCCTTGCCAGAATTAAGCAAAACAATCTTGTTGCGCTCTAATTCATGTAAAAAAAAATATATGTCTCTCCCCTGATTCCTGAAACTCTATAACACCAGTTAAAAAGGCGTTTGATTTTATTTCGTTTTTCCGGAGCAACATAAATATTCGAGCAAAAATGGAAAGCGGAACAAAATATCGACACAAAAGAGTGTAGTTCAGCTGACCATTTCCAATTGTCGGGTGTTGAGGCCGAGGAGAACAGGTTGGGCTTGGTTCTGAACATTGCTTTCAAAGAAATAGGCACTGAATGATGTTTTTATTGAACACTTCTGAACACCTCATAGTACTGACGTGTTGCGACGCGTTTGTAACGTGTTGCGACACGTCTGCAACGTGTTGCGACACGTCTGTAACGTGTTGCGACACATCTGTAACGTGTTGCGACACATCTGTAACGTGTTGCGACACATCTGCAACGTGTTGCGACACATCTGCAACGTGTTGCGACACGTCTACAACGTGTTGAATAGCCCTGCAACATCTCGCATCATTCAGCATCACCCCAGCTCATCATCCAACATCACCCAACATCATCATCATCTCGTCTGCAGGTGCTGTCGTTAAGCCTTTAAGCTCCTCAATGAGTCTTGACGAAGCTGCCCTCTACCTGGCAACTTTTACAATTAATTGCTTTCATTAAACCTCAAATGAGATGAAGTGATCAGAGCTCCTGGCTGGGCTATATATATATATATATACATTATTACATATATGGGACCTCAATGCGTCTTCCCAAGATATATATATATATATATATATATATATACACAGAACGGTATACTCTTTGCTATACTGTATACACAAGTTCAGTTTAGTCTGAGACTAAAAGTTCATGGTTTGTCATTCTAGCTTATGGGGTAGTTGTAACAACCCTTTAGAGGTTGAAAGGTCAACACTAAAACGGACAGATGCCTCTCACAGCATCCTGGTGACCGGAGATGAACTGTGGTGAGCGGGAGAGTAACTTGGCATCCTCTGGCAGGTCTGAACTTAATGAGACCGCGGATGATTCAACTTTCTTTTTTATTCTAACTTAATTTAAACTTGCTGATTAGGGAGAGGGGGGGGGCATGGGCAGTTTTGGCCACGTCTGGGCGACTCGCTGAGTCTGTGTTCAGCGCCTGTAAGGGAGCACCTGTGTTCAGCGCCTGTAAGGGAGCACCTGTGGGAGAAAAGAACTGGGGGGGGGATGAGAAAGAAGAGTGGGGGGGGGGAGGAGTGAGAGAAGGGCGAGCACTGAGACACAATATATATATATTTTTTCGTCCAGGAAGACTGGAAATTGGTGCTTGTATGAAGTGCAGAGCTGGAGTGGGCTCTAGTGGTGCCAGTCCCGCCTCTAGTGGTGCCAGTCCCGCCTCTAGTGGTGCCAGTCCCGCCTCTAGTGGTGCCAGTCCCGCCTCTAGTGGTGCCAGTCCCGCCTCTAGTGGTGCCAGTCCCGCCTCTAGTGGTGCCAGTCCCGCCTCTAGTGGTGCCAGTCTCGGCTCTAATGCCCCCCCTCTCCCCCCTCCCCTATATATATATATATATATATATATATATATATATATATGTCGTACATTTCATGTACGACATGACTCCCCCCTCCCCTATATATATATATATATATATATATATATATATATATATATATATATATATATATATATATATATATATATATATATATATATATATATATATGTCGTACCTAGTAGCCAGAACGCACTTCTCAGTCTACTATGCAAGGCCAAATTTGCCTAATAAGCCAAGTTTTCATGAATTAATTGTTTTTCGACTACCTAACCTACCTAACCTAACCTAACTTAACTTTTTCGGCTACCTAACCTAACCTAACCTATAGAGATAGGTTAGGTTAGGTTAGGTAGGGTTGGTTAGGTTCGGTCATATATCTACGTTAATTTTAACTCCAATAAAAAAAAATTGACCTCATACATAATGAAATGGGTAGCTTTATCATTTCATAAGAAAAAAATTAGAGAAAATATATTAATTCAGGAAAACTTGGCTTATTAGGCAAATCTGGCCTTGTATAGTAGGCCAAAAAGTACGTTCTGGCTACTAGGTACGACATATATATATATATATATATATATATATATATATATATATATATATATACATATATACATATATACACACATATTCCTTGTGCATCATTTCACACACACTCAACTTCGTATTTCTTCACTTCGTGCAAATTCTGTCTTTAAATTATTTATTTTGGTCACGCTAACACTGGTACCCTTAAGCCTGTCTCACAGTCCCTCTCAGCCTGTCTCACAGTCGCTCTCAGCCTGTCTCACAGTCCCTCTCAGCCTGTCTCACAGTCGCTCTCATCCTGTCTCACAGTCGCTCTCAGCCTGTCTCACAGTCGCTCTCAGCCTGTCTCACAGTCGCTCTCAGCCTGTCTCACAGTCGCTCTCAGCCTGTCTCACAGTCGCTCTCAGCCTGTCTCACAGTCGCTCTCAGCCTGTCTCACAGTCGCTCTCAGCCTGTCTCACAATCGCTCTCAGCCTGTCTCACAGTCGCTCTCAGCCTGTCTCACAGTCGCTCTCAGCCTGTCTCACAGTCGCTCTCAGCCTGTCTCACAGTCGCTCTCAGCCTGTCTCACAGTCGCTCTCAGCCTGTCTCACAGTCGCTCTCAGCCTGTCTCACAGTCGCTCTCAGCCTGTCTCACAGTCGCTCTTAGCCTGTCTCACACTCAGTTTCTCCATAAACTCGATTTCTGTCACATGAAATGTTTGTCAACTTCTGTAAGCTTTCTACACTGATGTAGACACCAAGTGTGGCTTTCCCAACACCCTTCAACACCCCACCACAACACCCAACACCTTCCAACACCTTCCAACACCTTCCAACACCTCTCAACACCTCTCAACACCCCCAACAGCTCTTGTCTGCAGCTCTCGGTCAATAGGAGGCGACTCGGGAGCTGTGAAGGGAGAGTGGGAGAGGTAGGAGAGATATAAAAGCGAGTGAGGGGAAAGTGAGAGGGGAGAGAAGGAAGGGGGAAGACCCAAGAGTCCTTGTGAGCGGAGAAAAGTTGTCTCATCAGGTTATTGTTGTGGGTTCCCGGTGCTCCCTCTGGGTAAAGTCAGGGGTAATTATAGAACATGGTGTGTGTGTGTGTGTGTGTGTGTGTGTGTGTGTGTGTGTGTGTGTGTGTGTGTGTGTGTGTGTGTGTGTGTGTGTGTGTGTGTGTGTTTTATCTAATCTGTCTGTCTCTCTCTCTCTCTCTCTCTCTCTCTCTCTCTCTCTCTCTCTCTCTCTCTCTCTCTCTCTCTCTCTCTCTCTCTCTCTCTCTCTCTCTCTCTCTCTCTCGCTGTGTGTGTGTGTACTCACCCAGTTGTGCTTGCGGGGGTTGAGCTCTGGCTATTTGTGTGTGTGTGTGTGTGTGTGTGTGTGTGTGTGTGTGTGTGTGTGTGTGTGTGTGTGTGCAAACAAAATCAGTTGATTGACAGTTGAGAGGCGGGGCCCAAAGAGCCAGAACTCAACCTCCGCAAGCACAGCTAGGTGAACACACACACACACACAGTTTGAAAATATTCATGTTCCATTAGATTCAAGCTTTGCTACCCAGTAAATTTTTATGTATTTCTCATAAACAAGCAGAACACACACACACACACACACACACACACACACACACACACACACACACACACACACACACACACACACACACACACTTGATTGTTATAGTTTATATGTTACGATCAATTAAAAATAACATCACTGGAAAATTACACGTTCGAAATAGCGCACTTAGTTATAACTGCGTCTTATACACAGTGATTATAAGGTCCCAATGGTGAGTGGTAAGACATAGCTCGCCCAGTGCTTCGCGAGCACCTGGGTTCGTATCCTGGCCGGAGAGGATTGACTAGGCGCCAATCCTTACTGTAAGCCGCTGTTCACCCAGCAGTGAATAGGTACCTAATCATTAAACGATTTGGCGGGATCGTATTCCAGGGAAAATTAAGATTAAGGACCTTCCTGACACTCTGTGTTAATGGCTTTACAAGACTGTAAGAACTCTTGTATATATATAAATAAAAATTAATAATATAATCGTCTACCATTGATGGTGGTCCGATGGTGGGAGGAGTCTAGTGGTGTGAAATGGTAAAAAAATAATAGTTTTTTATATAATTTTCTTTGAGAAAGGGTAGCTGTCTTAAGCCTTCGAAGGATTTCTCAAGTTCAACTTCAAGATCAAGTATGTTTATTGAGACAAGAAGATACATCTCAAAGGGATAGAGTAGGCTATGTTGCAACCCGTTCTTGCACTTTCTTACAGTCAATATTGACTTATTAAATAAGTGCATATGTGACATACTAATTTATTGTGAATATTTTAGTTTACCTTGAAAAACTTCATAGAAAACATCGACCTTACCTAACCTTCTTAGTTTTATTATTAATTATTACTTAACCTATTATAGGTATAGGTTAAGTAATAATTGTAATTACGAAGCAATAAGATGCTTATCTTAACATACTAAGAAGGTTAGATAAGGTCGGTGTTTTCTATGAAGTTTTTCAAGGTAAACTAAAATATTCACAATAAATTAGTATGTCACATATGCACTTATTTAATAAGTCAATATTGACTATACGAAAGTGCGAGAACGGGTTGTATTTCTACCATCCAGGAGGCTTTTTCAATCTTTCAAAGGCTTGATAAAGTCTTTGAAGCTGTATTGGTCATGTACAAAAGTCAGGATAAACAACCCAAAACTGGATAATAACCCGATGAGGAACATAAAGTAGCTTGTGAATGTTCTTAAACGAAGATTATAAACTTTTCAATAACAAGAAAGACCAATTAGTTGATCAAATATAGTAGTTGATCAATCTTCAACCACCATTAAAGTAGATGTGTTAAGGTGTACCTACAGTATGGATCACTGAAGACATGCATGAAAGAATTAACACTAGACTCACAACGTAAATAACGACAAGAATATAGGGACATTAAACCACTACAACACCACAAGGAAGCTGCAAGTGTTGCAAGCAGTGCACACTTAGGAGAAAACTCTGTACATAAAATACAGAACACAGTTGCACAGCTAACACTAAAATTATATACATAGCTCATGCTACCCTCAAGACCATATAACAGGACTTAATTCACTGAAGAGCCAAGTTAGTCAAGATCGTCGTAGATGAGAAAGGGCTGGAAGGTATCTGTGAGTGTGTGTATAAATGAGAGAGAGAGAGAGAGAGAGAGAGAGAGAGAGAGAGAGACAGAGAAGTATTGGTGTATAGAGTTTCCCATGAATACAACATACAAGGGTAAATTCGAAGTATAACGTGGACACTTACACAACATCGTCAGCTATCTCTAGTGACCCCTTGGGCAATCAAAGCCGCCTAGGGGGAGGGTTCTCAGTGGTCCCGGTCGAGGCTCCTCAATGAGGGAGGAACCAATATCCCGTCGAGGGCTTGCTGGAGGGAAGCGACCAGGGCGCTGTGGGCTGAAGTGACCATGCCGGCAGGAGGCCCAGGTGTAGGCCCTTGCCCCTGGGGGCTCCTCCAGGTCCAGGAGGAGGATCTCGAATGACTTCAGGACCTCGAGCCCTGGGGGCTCCTCCAGGTCCAGGAGGAGGATCTCGAATGACCTCAGGACCTCGAAGGACCTCAGCAGTCGCCTCGGGGAATCGTTCTTGTGAATCGAGTCTGTTTGGTGCGTCAAATACACAAATATACAAACACATTGCGTGAGAGCTGTTACATTCATACATGTGTATTTTTTACACGGACATAATAATCGGAAATTCTGAGCAATTTTCACTAGATAACTAACAAAACATGACCCTGTAGGGGCCTTTCATTGTGTCTTAACTGCATATTAGAAGGATCTCGGCGAAAATGTTCATTGTCTGCCGTAGTTATGCAGGTTATGTGGTCCTTGCTGCTGCTGTTGTTGTTGCTGTTGCTGGCAAGCCCGGGAGGTGTAACAATATTGTTGAAGAACGGCCATATCATCTCTAAAGAGACCAATTATGTACTTAAGTTGCACTAAGAACGAGCACTGTGCCAACTTGAGCTGCACTGGGGTCAGGCACAGCTTGGGCAAGCACTGCCTGAGGACGGGTCGGTGAACAACACGTAGCGTGTGTTCATTTGGTAAAAAAAAAACACGAGGCTTGGCGGTTAGGTTAACGAGCATTCGGACAGTGTTGATGAGGACGGGCTGTGTTCCGCATGGGCTGCTTTGTCGTTTTGCTCCGGGACCCACAACTCCTGGGTGTTTCTAGCAGGGACTCTGAAGGATTAGGGGACTACTTTAGGGTTCCAAAAGGTTCATTGACACACTTTTAAAATATTTATGTTAATGCGGTTGTGGAATATTATCGTCGCTACATCTCCACATAGAGGAACACAATTAAAATAATTATGAAGACAATAAACATGTATAATAATAATAATAATAATAATAATAATAATAATAATAATATATGATAAAAGGAGCATACTGAATAAATCCAAACTTTGTAACTGAAGTTCAGATGAAAAATTACTTCTAACTTCAAAGGTAACTTCTCTAGCAATAGAGAACAAAGGTAACTTCTCTAACAATAGAGAACAAAGGTAACTTCTCTAACAATAGAAAAGTTACCTATGGATTCAATCACAGACAAACGAACTGAGAGAGAGAGAGAGAGAGAGAGAGAGAGAGAGAGAGAGAGAGAGAGAGAGAGAGAGAGAGAGAGAGAGAGAGAGAGAGAGAGAGAGAAAGTCAACCAGAGTCAAGAAATTTTAATAAAAACAATAAAAGACCAACTTCCGAGGATTTTCAGAGCATCATTTATGAAACAATATTTTCCCCCAGTCGAGGCGTCGACCACACAAAAAAAATATATATATATATATTCAATGGGAGCAGTACACACACTAGGAAATATATTACTGTATTAACATTTCTGAATCCCGAGTGACATTCTCCCGCCAAAAGGCGAAATACTTTTAGCATTTTTAATCATGTGTAAATAACAAAACAATAAAATATTCGAAGGTGTATTTGTTTTCAAATTTGCTTGGAATTTGAGTGCGATAAAGAGTATCCGGTGCTAATATTAAGCTACTTTTTGTTTGTTTGTGTGCAAAGCTTTTAGCGTAAATTAAACTTAATTAATTAAATTGTTTTTATTATGAATGGACAGGAAACCCCGCCCCCCCCACGCGTCTCTGGCAACACTGTCGTTGGATTAAATAAGCGCGTTTGGCAACAGTGTTTTAGTAATATTTTGCACACCTTTCTGGCAACATTTTCATTTGAATTCGTGAACGCGGCGGCTCTGGTAACGCTTCCAGCTGAGCGTATGGTCGCGGTTTTGGCAAAACATGCCATTTCTGTGTTGTAAATAAGATGTTAATTCCCGACGCCTCCACCCTATTCCCTCGTCACCCCTTCCCTTATACCCCCTTCCCCTTCCCTTTCCTTCAACCCCCCTCCCTTTCCCTCCGTCAACCCCTCTCGCCCCCCCCTCCCACTAGACCCCAATTAGCACAGCATAAATTGTTGCATATGTGGATAATTTGTTTTATCATTTCCATCTGGGCGCCGATTTGCTTATTGAGGTAAACAAAGCCGGATTAGCGTCACTTTGGCCGCCTCAGCCTGGGAACAAATTATGAGAAGCCGCTAAGATTGATTGATGAAGATTAAGCCACGCAAGAGGTGGCACGGGCATGAATAGCCCGTAAGTGGTGGCCCTTTCGAGCCATTACCAGTATCAAAAGATGATACTGGAGATCTGTGGAGGCGCAACTGCACCCTGCGTGACGGGAGATGTCTCCCGGGCCAAGTGTGGCGGGAGAAGCCGCTAAGCCGGGTTGACTATATATATAGGACTAGGAAGGTGTATGAAAAATTACCGGATTCATGCCCATGCCACCTCTTGTGGTGGCTTTAAGATTTAACTTTATTTGATATCGTGCAAGAGTTGACTTTATTTGATATCGTGCAAGAGTTGACTTTATTTGATATCGTGCAAGATATTATTCATTTACGATCCCATTGTCCTCGTTGCTATGGTACAATACAAATTTATTTTTCATTAGCCAATTATACATGATATTATGACAAGACTTATTTTGTATACATGGTATCGTGCCAGGATTGATTTTTTTATACATGATTATCATGCCAGAATGTAATTTTTTGATCAATTACATGTCAATTCAATTTCTTTCTTTATTATGCACCCCATACTTATCCCGTAGGCGGGGCTGGAAAGGCTTACAGAGGCGCATCATGGGTTCAGGAACTGAACCCCATAGTTCGTTTAGCTAAGCAAGTGACAATGTTTTGAAGCTTGTCACACAATTGTTAATGTTATACACGTATGTATATAAATATTCAGTCATTTACACAAAATACATATACATATTGATAATATTTTTATATCACAAGTGATTCAACAAGAGGCTCACAACAGTCACTATACAAGGCACTTTACATCTATAGTGAGTCACACAGTTACTAGTCTTGTTCCACACCCACCCAACTGGGCGGCAGCTTTACAGTCATGTGCATGCGTTACCTATAGTAAGTAAATTTTAGATACTTCGCTAAAATTTCTGCCAATACATCATTATGTATGAAGTACTTACATATTTCTTGGATTCCATTGATGGTGTTATCTCTGAATTCCGCGATTTTTTCACATTTCATTATATAATGACGCAAAGTATGCGAATAGTTTTGCTGCTTCTCTCTCTCTCTCTCTCTCTCTCTCTCTCTCTCTCTCTCTCTCTCTCTCTCTCTCTCTCTCTCTCTCATTTAATGGATGTCAGAAATCATTTTTATTCGTGATTTCATGGTAGAATTTTAGATTTTATTAATGGAATGTCAGAATAGATTTTTATGCATGATATCGTTTCAGATTTTTTTTTTATACCTGATATCGTGTCAGACTTTATTTTTGCTATATGTTGTACCAAGATTAATTTTTTATACGTTATATCGTGCTAAATTTGACTTTGTATACATGAAATCTATAATATCGTTTTAGGTTTGACTTTATATATATGGTATCGTGAACACCTGAATTTTGTCTATACATGACTTCCTGTTGTTGTGAAGTGTTGTGAAGAAGTTGTGAAGTTGTGAACACTTTGTGAAGTGTTGGGGTGAAGCCCATCACTATACATCACTTAAGTGATGAAGCCTCATCACCTAAGTTGATCTTCCTTCTTTTGAATTTCGGGTAATTATGCGTCGCTGTAATTTGTATTCTGTCAGGTGTTGCGAGGCTTCTTGGCGAGGCTGCTGGTGATTTTGTAACGTCTAGAACCTTTTGTAATGGTTTGCTTTAGTAGTTGTAATTTTTATTGAAAAAAACTTCTTTACCTTGAGCTGGGTTTGTTTTGAAATTTTGCCTGAAGCTTCCTCCATGCCGTCGACGTTGGGGTATCGAGTCCAGTCCCGTCTTCACTCTACTCACGGGAGACAATTAGGAGTGAAGGTTAATTGGGTGATTTGATATTCACACTGTTACATCGTAAGTGAATTGGCGACATTGTCACAAACATCTATCTACTTTGGCTTTGTATCCATCCACCATCAACCACGAAGCATCTATCCATAACTGTATAGAGCGGTTGATCTTATACATCGGTGGTGTCTGGTCGGCCTTGCTGCTCTCTTGGGAGCATCTACCAGCTGGTTGTACCCGTGTGCCTGTTGTCTCGGACCCCCACCAACATGGTAATATCTCCTTCACCCCAACTTCATCTGTAGCTTCAAAACTCCAGCCAAAAATTCTAATGCCAGACCTCCACTTGGACATTATTGTGGTATCTCTGCGGTATGGATGATTAATCCCTGGTAAATCCTACCACTCAGATGCTAAAATAATAATTATACAAATCTAATTATAATCTAATTAAAAAATCGACAATAATTACACAGGTTTGAGCTTGAAAACGGCCAAAAATACTATAAAAAAAATTCAACATGATTTGAAATTGAAATGAGAAATCCTCATATGGAAAAAAATCGTTTAACATGGCGTTCAAAATCTGTCATCTCTCTTTTCTTGTAAACAATATAACAAAAGATTGAGACGTTACAGGGGGGGAAAACACAATTCCCCGGTGCTGATTAATGCCTTTGATCTCTGGCACACACAAAAAAGTATAAAAAATGTGTCATTTGTATGTTAATTGAGCACTGATATGAAATTTCCTGGTGAACGTTGGGGTCGGTGAGCATCAAGGTCTTGCGTCAGAGCGCGGGAAAGGGGAGGAAAATTGGCGGGAAAAACAGGCGCTTTGAAAGAAATTGGCGCGAGTTTTTAAGGTGGTTAGGTGACAGGGGGGTGGGGGTGGGGAGGGGTAGGAAGCCTCACTCGCTTCTTTGATAACATTTATCTCCATTTTTATTATTTTTTCGATGTTTAAATCAGCTTTGTGGTTGAGTGAAGATGACTGTATTTGATAAAGGTGTAGTGTAATCGTCAAAATATATCTTGGTGGCATTATCACACCATATTTGATAACAAGATCGATACAAAAATAATTGGTCTTATATTTCATGTTTTACCCATACGTGCCCGGTTTATAATGAGGTAAACGTTTTGGAATTTCAACAATGGAAACATTGTGGGCATGGCCAGATTCACGAAGCAGTTACGTAAGTACTTACGAACGTGTACATCTTTTTTTTTGTGTGTGTGTGTGTGTAAATTACCAAGAAATTAACACGTGATACATAATGTGAAAATATTTAACCACCAAGGAAAAAGCGAAACCAGAAACGACTCGAGCCCTTTCGTGTTAATTAACACATTATCCAAAGTACAATCACTGAAATACAACACATGTGAGTTGATAATGTAAATATAATGTATACCTTTCCAAGAGTGGCAAGCACGTGGGATTCTTGTAGATGCCGTCCGTCCCCCTGGTGGCGCGAATGGCAAACTGAGTTCGCGGTCTTGTTTACCTCCGCCAGATGGCACCACCCACTTGCCCACGACCGCCTGAAGAGGTTTCATACGAACGCCGTCGTTACATTAGATGGCTGGCAGTTGTAAAGGCGGAGCCCAGGAGCTGAAGTGATAATTCCTGCCTGCATGTGAGGAGGAGGATGAACGCGGGTACACGCACAGCTGCACGCATTAACCTCACTAAATATTACCAACCACATTCTGCCCGGCTAAATGGAACAGGAAAAAGTGCAATAAATAAGAAGGGGAGAAAAAGAGAATTGTTCTCCTGTGGTGGTTGTACAGCTGCACAGACTGGTTATTGTACAGCAGCAGCAGCAGCTGCACAGACTGTGCTGTGCAGCGGCGCCATAGATGTAGTTCAGTAGTCCACTCGACTTCATATGTTTCATGGCAATGAATTAGCAAATGTCATCACTGATTACGACATTCCACAACAAATTGGACCAGAACCAATATTGCTGCATGGATTCAAGGCCCGTGGGCGTGTGTTAGCGTGTGTGGGGGCGGGTTAGCGTGTGTGGGGGGGGGGCGGGATAGCGTGTGTGGGGGGCGGGATAGCGTGTGTGGGGGCGGGTTAGCGTGTGTGGGGGCGGGATTAGCGTGTGTGGGGGCGGGATAGCGTGTGTGGGGGCGGGTTAGCGTGTGTGGGGGCGGGTTAGCGTGTGTGGGTGAATTAGTGGGTGTCGTGTGTGTGTATAGATTGAAACATTATACTAAAACTCATGAAGACACGCAATTGCTCTTTGCAATTTAATTTTATTTGTTTGCTTCTATGAATCAATATTTTAAATATAAGATCTATGGCAATTTATTTTTCCTCGACGGAATTAATATTTGTATGATTGTCTGCTAGAGTTAAGAGCGCAGGTTCGATCCCGTTGCAGTGCCTCAATATCTATTCATAGAGCCATCACGTGCTTGTGATAGTGTATACATCGTGGTTTAATGTATCTTTCTTTAGTAATTATATCTGGCCACTGTGATATCAGTGACTGTTATTATTCTGCTGACCATTGTTTAGTTTCTTCTATTTGTCACTCCATTAAAAAGTAACTGTTTTGCCTGACGAGAAATGCACGAACCCAAACAACCCACCAAACCTATCTAAGCCCCCGCATAGAGAACGTATATATTACGGTGTTTTAATTTCAACTAACGCATCGCATTTTTTGACGGTCGGTCAAATTACCTACAAAACGCGACGCATTGGTAACCCATTTCTTTACTTTTACTTAACGCAATCTTAAATTTTTATTCTCTAAAAACTAACTCTTTTTTATCATTTGAAAACTTTTAAAGATGAGTTTAATGTCATGTTGTTTTGATATATTTTCTTGGTTACTACTATTTCTCGCGCGCCGTCGCTCGCTGCTGCCAATAATTCACAGACTATATCCACATACATAATTTTCCCCGCCCATGACTCTGGGGGCGTCAAGGTGTGAAGTAATATATCCTGTTTATTATGGTGGTGGAGGAGCCCAAGCGGCGTAGGTCGTGTCATGGCGGAGACATTACGGAGGGTGCGGCTCAGCCTCCCACCTCCGTATTTGTGGCTGCCTTGCCTGAGGAGGTTAATGTGATTCCTGGAGTCCCACCTCCGTGTTTGTGGCTGCCTTGCCTGAGGAGGTTAATGTGATTCCTGGAGCCTCACCTCCGTGTTTGAGGCTGCCTTGCACGAGGAGTTTCATGTGATTCCTGGAGTCCCACCTCCGTATTTGAGGCTGCCTTGCCCGAGGAGTTTCATGTGATTCCTGGAGTCCCACCTCCGTGTTTGAGGCTGCCTTGCCTGAGGAGGTTCATGTGATTCCTGGAGTCCCACCTCCGTGTTTGAGGCTGCCTTGCACGAGGAGTTTCATGTGATTCCTGGAGTCCCACCTCCGTGTTTGAGGCTGCCTTGCCTGAGGAGGTTCATGTGATTCCTGGAGTCTCACCTCCGTGTTTGAGGCTGCCTTGCCTGAGGAGGTTGATGTGATTCCTGGAGTCCCACCTCCGTGTTTGAGGCTGCCTTGCACGAGGAGTTTCATGTGATTCCTGGAGTCCCACCTCCGTATTTGAGGCTGCCTTGCCCGAGGAGTTTCATGTGATTCCTGGAGTCCCACCTCCGTGTTTGAGGCTGCCTTGCCTGAGGAGGTTCATGTGATTCCTGGAGTCCCACCTCCGTGTTTGAGGCTGCCTTGCCTGAGGAGGTTCATGTGATCCCTGGAGCCTCTCCTCCGTATTTGTGGCTGCCTTGCCTGAGGCGGTTGATGTATGTCCGTATTTGTGGGTACTTTGTCGCGGAAAGTACTTTCAGCCCCCCAGACCCTTGCACCTAGCCACGGGACTGATTGGGTGTAATATTTCATGTTTATTGAGTTAGTGGACTTTTTTTCCCTGCCCTGAGCGTCTCAATTAGATTTCTTATGCATGCATTCAATGCTTGAAATTTGCAATTTTGTCTTTGTCTTCCGTGACCTAAGGGGCTAAAGAATATTGTTTTTTCTGTGACTGAATATTCATTTTTTTAGAAGAGCGTGCTTCAGACTGGTCTTGTCGGGCGGGTCTCATTATCTCTCTCTCTCTCTCTCTCTCTCTCTCTCTCGCTCTCGCTCTCTCTCTCTCTCTCTCGCTCTCTCTCGCTCTCTCTCTCGCTCTCTCTCTCTCGCTCTCTCTCTCTCGCTCTCTCTCTCTCGCTCTCTCTCTCTCGCTCTCTCTCTCTCTCTCTCTCTCTCTCTCTCTCTCTCTCTCTCTCTCTCTCTCTCTCTCTCTCTCTCTCTCTCTCTCTCTCTCTCTCTCTCTCTCTCTCTCTCTCTCTCTGTCTCTCTCTCTCTCTCTCTCTCTCTCTCTCTCTCTCTCTCTCTCTCTCTCTCTCTCTCTCTCTCTCTCTCTCTCTCTCTCTCTCTCTCTCTCTCTCTCTCTCTCTCTCTTTCCACTCCTATTTTTCATAGATTCCCCTGGTCCTGTAATGTATCAGAATAATGTGAAGTGGACGTGACTGGTATGGGCGTTAATGGGCGTGGCTGTGGTATGGGCGTTGGTGGGCGTGGCTGGTATGGGCGTTGGTGGGCGTGGCTGGTATGGGCGTTGGTGGGCGTGGCTGGTATGGGCGTTGGTGGGCGTGGCTTGAGATGGTATCGTGACAGCGTGGCCAGACGCCGCCGCCCCATGTCTAACGTAAACAGCTAATTTGCGTCCTGCACAGCTGATGGCTAGTCCACACCGTCTAGTACCTGTCTGCCTGTCTGTCTGTCTATCTGTCTGAGGTGTCGTGTCCAGAGGTCAGAGGGGGGGGGGGACAGAACCAAGGGGACACATGAAAGGGAACAAAACGAGGTTACCTTACCTTGAAGTTACCTTGACGTGGATACAAATGGAAATTGGAAACTCGGTTCTCTACATCATCCGTTGCTTATAAAAGGTTGGGTCCCAGGAGCTGTGGCTGTATTTCCCCAATCACAATTAGATCACAACAAGCCACGCCCGCGCATCGTCTCTCTAGCTGCTGAAAATGAGAATTAAGTAGACAGACAGAGACAGAGAGAGGCACTATTACTTAAGTTAATTATTCAACAGCATGACACTGGAAGTCTGTGGAGATTTTGATGAAAAAACTAATTAAAATATGCATGGGAGTTGAGACTGTTTTAGTGTGGGGTGAGTTGGTGTTGTGAGGTGTGTGTGGGAGGTGGGTGTGTGGGAGGTGGGTGTGTGGGAGGTGGGTGGGTGGGAGGTGGGGGGGGGTGTGGGTGTGTGTGTGTGTGGGAGGTGGGTGTGTGGGAGGTGGGTGTGTGTGTGTGTGTGTGGGAGGTGGGTGTGTGTGTGTGTGTGTGGGAGGTGGGTGTGTGTGTGTGTGGGATGTACTCACCTGGTTGTGCTTGCGGGGGTTGAGCTCTGGCTCTTTGGGCCCGCCTCTCAACTGTCAATCAGTCAACTGCATTTTTTCCCACACCACACCCCCACCACATGTGGGGGTGAGGTGGGTGTTTATGTGGGGTGTTTGTGTAGAATGTGTTTGAAGTATAGGTTGTGGGTGTGAGGTATGTTGAAGGGTAGAGGGTGTTGGAGGTGTATAATATATAATTAAAAAATTAAAGATTTGTAATTCAGTAATTTAATAAATGGTAAAAGGTTGTGAACTGAGGAGTCAACACTTCTCTGAATCGCCACACTCGATCCTCAATAGATAAAGACGGGCTATTTAACACAAGGGTTACGGGGTCACCATAGCCCGTGCTACATGGACACTTCTTCCTGAGTAGCTAAATCTGAAACAACAACAATAACACAAGGGGCACACGCACAAGGGGACACAGGTGGAAACTGAGTGCCCAAATGAGCCACAGAGATATTAGACAGAACTTTTCTAGTGTCAGAGTGGTTGACAAATGTAATGCATTAGGAAGTGATGTGGTGGAGGCTGACTCCATACACAATTTCAAGTCTAGATATGATAGAGCTCAATAGGCTCAGGAACCTGTACACCTGTTGATTGACGGTTGAGAGGCGGGACCAAAGAGCCAGAGCTCAACCCCCGCAAGCACAATTAGGTGAGTACTCAGGCGTTGTAACCGGACACTGCCAGCCTTCGGATCTCTGGTAGTGTCAGTGGCCTTATAACTCAATTCCTTATGCCTAATTCCTTAATTCCACTCTGGTCGGGTAGAGGGGAGACGACCCCTCTACCCGACCAAGTGTTTGCATTAATGCTTTGTTTGTTGTTTGATTCACGACCAAAGATCACATTCACGCCAAAAAATCTAACCACTTACGGGCTATTCATGCCCGTGCCACCTCTTGGATGGCTTAAATCTTCATCAATCAATCACATGTCTGAGGTGAATTATATACTGAACGGATGTGTGATGGATTATGATCAATGTTAATGTGGGAATAATTGGGGGATTGAAACAATCCCGAGAAGATGTGCAATTTGATTCGAGTCCCTTTATTAGTTTGAGTGAGCAATTAAAGTCCGTAGTAAAGTAACATAGTACAGCTAACTCCACTCTAGGGAGTAAGGTAACGTAGGTAAGAGAAAGTAAAGTTAGGGTAAGGTAAGGAGATGAAGCAAGGAGCAGCTAAGGTAAGGGAGGCATGTGGCCAGGGTGTATATATATATATACATTCCTTCTGAAGATGTATTTAATATACGAAAGTACTTAAGGAAATTCCTGTTTCATTTTCCTCCGTGGTCTGACATTGTCACATTCTTAATCACGTGTTTATTTTCGTGATATACACATATATATATATACAATATATACAAGGTGTATGTATATACAATTCTCCTGAACAAGCGTGGGCTCCCTCACCACCTCCCCTGAGCGGTGTAGCGGGTATTGACCGTCAATACTCCCGGTATATTGATCTACCAGTGTCAATATGGCGTCTCTGTTCGCATTATTAACTGATTTGTAGCAACCTTTAACGTGTGTAAATTAGATATTAGCTGAGCAATTTTCAGTTCATATTATTTATTTTAATAAAGTCTGTCAAATAAATTAGATCATTGTTCTAATACCATTTGATTTCGGCTAATATTTCTTTGCTGAAGTATTGATCAAATGATAAATATCCTGATTTGTTGTCTCATTTATTTAAAATAATTGAAAATGCATGTAATTACATGTATTAACCCAGAGTCATTATCTGTCTGTGCCCTAGTGCCCCAGTGGTCTAGTGCCCCAGTGGTCTAGTGCCCCAGTGGTCTAGTGCCCCAGTGGTCTAGTGCCCCAGTGGTCTAGTGCCCCAGTGGTCTAGTGCCCCAGAGGTCTAGTGCCCCAGTGGTCTAGTGCCCCAGTGGTCTAGTGCCCCAGTGGTCTAGTGCCCTAGTGGCCTAGTGCCCTAGTGCCCCAGTGGCCTAGTGCCCCAGTGGTCTAGTGCCCCAGTGGTCTAGTGCCCTAGTGCCCTAGTGCCCCAGTGCCCTAGTGGCCTAGTGCCCTAGTGCCCCAGTGGCCTAGTGCCCCAGTGGTCTAGTGCCCCAGTGCCCTAGTGCCCCAGTGCCCTAGTGGCCTAGTGCCCTAGTGCCCCAGTGCCCTAGTACCCTAGTGCCCCAGTGGTCTAGTGCCCTAGTGCCCTAGTGCCCCAGTGCCCTAGTGGCCTAGTGCCCTAGTGCCCCAGTGGTCTAGTGCCCCAGTGGCCTAGTGCCCTAGTGCCCCAGTGGCCTAGTGCCCCAGTGGTCTAGTGCCCCAGTGGTCTAGTGCCCTAGTGGTCTAGTGCCCTAGTGCCCCAGTGCCCCAGTGGCCTAGTGCCCCAGTGGTCTAGTGCCCTAGTGGTCTAGTGCCCTAGTGCCCCAGTGCCCCAGTGGCCTAGTGCCCCAGTGGTCTAGTGCCCCAGTGCCCTAGTGGCCTAGTGCTCTAGTGCCCCAGTGCCCTAGTGCCCCAGTGCCCCAGTGCCCTAGTGGCCTAGTGCCCTAGTGCCCTAGTGCCCCAGTGCCCTAGTGCCCTAGTACCCTAGTACCCTAGTGCCCCAGTGCCCTAGTACCCTAGTACCCTAGTGCCCCAGTGCCCTAGTACCCTAGTGCCCTAGTACCCTAGTGCCCTAGTACCCTAGTGCCCTAGTGCCCTAGTACCCTAGTACCCTAGTGCCCTAGTGCCCTAGTACCCTAGTACCCTAGTGCCCCAGTGCCCTAGTACCCTAGTGCCCTAGTGCCCCAGTGCCCCAGTGCCCTAGTGGCCTAGTGCCCTAGTGCCCCAGTGCCCTAGTGCCCTAGTACCCTAGTACCCTAGTGCCCCAGTGCCCTAGTACCCTAGTGCCCTAGTGCCCCAGTGCCCTAGTACCCTAGTACCCTAGTGCCCCAGTGCCCTAGTACCCTAGTGCCCTAGTACCCTAGTGCCCTAGTGGCCTAGTGCCCTAGTGCCCCAATGCCCTAGTGTTCTTTTGACCGAGTGGATTAGATTTAATATATATAGTCTTATTGCTAATAAATTCGCAGAATCACATCTCAATTTATAAGCTAAAATATATTTCACTAATCCTCCCTTCCCCTGATATATCCCTGCTGTACCCTCCACCCATACTCCAGTTCTTCCCTACCCTTTTATTCCCTCTCCCTCTCTCCTTTCCTCCTCAACACCTTCCCTTCCTCTCTTAGATTCTTCCCTCCTTTCTTTCCCACCGTCCCCCCATCCCCTTCAACATTATCTTACGTCCTTACCCATCTGTTCCATGCCTTTATCCCTTCCCCCATTACCTCTTTCCGTCTCTCTCCCTCTTCACTCCCTCCTTAGGTCCTTACCTTCCTTTCTCACCTCCATCCCTCCTCCTTCTTCCCTCCCTCCCTCCATCGCCAGCCTCTCATCTCATCAGCATCTCTCCTTCCTCTAATTTATCACCTAGGTTGCCTCACCTCCCCGCACGCTCTCAAAACTCATATTTCACTCATTCTCCTTTGAGACCTCAAGCCGGAGTGTTTTGTTCCCGCCGTGCTCTTTGTGTCTGGCCTAGACAATGCTGGGGTGAGAGGGAGGGTTGTTATGTGGGTAGTGAGAGGGGTTGGGTGTCTAAAACCCCCACTACACCGTTACTGGTACCTGGGGTTATCTGTGGGGGGGAACACTAACTACTGAACAGTAAATGAACAAATCCATGAGGGAAGTGACGAAGATTCGATCCTGTGCATATACCCTCCCTACGTCATCGCTACTCTTTAAACAACCCTAACCTAACCCAATCTAACCTATCCCATCCTAACCTGGCTGAACCTAAACTAATCAGCGAAAATAAGAAATAAAAATTTGTGTGTTTTAGATATGAGAGAGATGTGTGACGTCATTATGACGTCATAATGGTAATGCTAGTTTCCCCTGAATTATTTCCTGGTTGATGTTTTTTTTTATTATTATTATTATTATTATTATTATTATTATTATTATTATTATTATTATTATTATTATTATTATTATTCTTTTCTACCACAGACGTGGCCACACATTTACAATACTAACCAGCATATATACATTTTCTTCTGTCCTCCATGGACAGGGTGAGAGATTTGTCAAACATATAGTTCAGGGATTTATTGAACAATCAACCACAGAAGGTGATTGTAGTGTTTTTAAAATGCTAGGCTAAGCTACATGCGTAAATACATAGATACACAGATTTATGTATGCTACATCTTGTTGATGGTGTGATACAGCGATACATCTTGGCGCCTTACTTTGATAATTACGTACTTAATTATTTTTGTTCGGCCCTTACACGCGTGGGGTCCAGGGTTCGAGTCCCCTAGAGCCCAGGTGAATGGAATGTTTATTTCCACGAAAGTGTGGATGACAATTTGGATTACGTACTGCATTCTTTCGGCACTCTCCCTGTAGGATATCATAGGGGTTTTTCGCTATCGACTCCTGAGTTAATGGTAGCACCTACAGGCAGTGTGACCAGAGGGCCAGCAACAACAGGTAGCTCGCTCACCACTGACGAGAGAGATGGCCACTCCTCGCCCAACTTCAGTCATTCATTACTTTTATCACCGACTTCTTTTCCCCACATGATGAACGGTGTGTGGGAGAACCTGCAGCATCCTGGCCTGGGGAAAGTGGGATTCTGCTTCCTCCTCCCCTTACTTAAATCTCTCCCCTCATCCCTCCCCTCTCTTTCCCATTCTCTCCCCCCCCCCCCACTGTGTACTGTAAACGTACGTTTAGGGGTGATCCTGGACGGCATGGGTTCGAATCCTGGCCGGGTCAAAGAGTTCTTAGTGATATATATATATATATATATATATATATATATATGTATATATATATATGTGTGTGTGTGTGTGTGTGTGTGTGTGTGTGTGTGTGTGTGTGTGTGTGTGTGTGTGTGTGTGTGTGTGTGTTATTTTCCCCCTTGTTCCCTTTCTCCCCCTTCCTCCAACGTCTAATTCCTTATCCCCCCCCCTTTTCCTTCTCCATGTCCCCCCCCCCCCTCTTGGCTTAACTTTTCAGCTACCCAATAAAAAAATCAAATTCATTAAGGAGTCTTGGCCACTACCTGACACGTAATTAACATTATAATGACTCCAGTCAGAGAGGGATACGACTTTTCCTCCTACAATGACGATGTTCCTCTCCCACCACCACCTCCAACACCGGCTCCAACACCACCTCCAACACCACCTCCAACACTACCTCCAACACTACCTCCAACACTACCTCCAACACTACCTCCAACACTACCTCCAACACTACCTCCAACACCACCTCCAACACTACCTCCAACACTACCTCCAACACCACCTCCAACACTACCTCCACTTTCTTCTCCACCATCTGAGGATAGACATTGCTAGTGAGAATGTTGAGAGAATGTGATGTGGTGGAAGCGACCTTCGTCAACTGAATGTTGTGGAGAGGTGTAGATCAGAGTAACTCGGGAATGTTGTGGAGAGGTGTAGATCAGAGTAAGTCGGGAATGTTGTGGAGAGGTGTAGATCAGAGTAACTCGGGAATGTTGTGGAGAGGTGTAGATCAGAGTAAGTCGGGAATGTTGTGGAGAGGTGTAGATCAGAGTAACTCGGGAATGTTGTGGAGAGGTGTAGATCAGAGTAAGTCGGGAATGTTGTGGAGAGGTGTAGATCAGAGTAACTCGGGAATGTTGTGGAGAGGTGTAGATCAGAGTAACTCGGGAATGTTGTGGAGAGGTGTAGATCAGAGTAAGTCGGGAATGTTGTGGAGAGGTGTAGATCAGAGTAACTCGGGAATGTTGTGGAGAGGTGTAGATCAGAGTAAGTCGGGAATGTTGTGGAGAGGTGTAGATCAGAGTAAGTCGGGAATGTTGTGGAGAGGTGTAGATCAGAGTAAGTCGGGAATGTTGTGGAGAGGTGTAGATCAGAGTAAGTCGGGAATGTTGTGGAGAGGTGTAGATCAGAGTAAGTCGGGAATGTTGTGGAGAGGTGTAGATCAGAGTAAGTCGGGAATGTTGTGGAGAGGTGTAGATCAGAGTAAGTCGGGAATGTTGTGGAGAGGTGTAGATCAGATTAAGTCGGGAATGTTGTGGAGAGGTGTAGATCAGATTAAGTCGGGAATGTTGTGGAGAGGTGTAGATCAGATTAAGTCGGGAATGTTGTGGAGAGGTGTAGATCAGAGTAAGTCGGGAATGTTGTGGAGAGGTGTAGATCAGAGTAAGTCGGGAATGTTGTGGAGAGGTGTAGATCAGAGTAAGTCGGGAATGTTGTGGAGAGGTGTAGATCAGAGTAAGTCGGGAATGTTGTGGAGAGGTGTAGATCAGAGTAAGTCGGGAATGAGGAGATCAGGAGCAACATGACTGTTGGTGATCTAAAGGATCCAGTAAGTTCAGTAGAGCTTCGGTTTCAACTCTTTTTTTTTTTAACCCTGTCGTAGCTCAGTCGATTAAGGCAGTGTCTGGGATGCTCCCGGACGCAGGTTCGAATCCTCGTCACAGCCCTTGTGGATCTGTTCATGACTGATGGTGTTTGTGTTAGTGGTGAATGGAAATTAAGTTGACATGTAGTGTAGAGAGCTAGAGCTCACTACCCTGGTAAACACTGTTAGGTAAATACCTTTACCCATTTCCATGAAACAAAGGAATATGATCGCAACATGAAAGATACCGAGTGGAATAGACAAGATGGAAAGGACTGTCTCTTCAAATTGCGATAACACGGCACGAGAGGACATAGATTGAAGCTGGAAATGGAAATGAACCGAAGGAATTAAAGCAAAATCGAAATAACTCCCCTGCGATAACTCCCGTGCACAGCAGCGCTCCTGTACCAGGTAAGTCCACTACGGGCTCACCATAGCCCGTGCTACTTGCCCCGTTCCTGTGCCAGGTATTTTACGGGCTCACCATAGCCCGTGCTACTTGCCCCGCTCCTGTGCCAGATAAGTCCACTACGGGCTCACCATAGCCCGTGCTACTTGCCCCGCTCTTGTGCCAGGTAAGTCCACTACGGGCTCACCATAGCCCGTGCTACTTGAAACTTGTTCCGAGTAGCTGAATCTATAACAACAATTCCTATGCGTTGACCAGTATCGCCTCACCTGGCACCATGCGTCCTAACTCACCATTCCACCACAATAAAAACACAATATCACCTGTAAATATGAAGCCAGCAACGTGTGGTGTGATGTATTAGTTAGTCTCGGGCCGCTGTAATTAATGCACTTGTTAATTAAACATGAACATCATCATCATCAATAATTAATGTGTAATGCACGTTATATTAATGATCTCGTTACCTGATAATCATGAGGTGATTACATATGTAATTTGTCTTCTTGATCTGTATGTGGTGTAGTGTTGTGTGGGGCGGCTTGCTGGCCCTCCGAGGCCAGCAAGGACTTTAGTGAAGCAAGGTGCTTTAGTGAAGGACTCTGGCGGTGATTGTTATTGGTGAGTAGATGGTATGGGTCTCCTACACACACACACACACACACACACACACACACACACACACACACACACACACACACACACACACACACACACACACACACACACACACACACACACACACATGAAGGGGAACAGCCTACCTGTAACGACGCGTGAAAGAGACCTGGGGGTGGACGTAACACCTAATCTATCTCCTGAGGCACATATTAATAGGATAACGACAGCAGCGTACTCTACACTGGCAAAAGTTAGAACATCATTCAGAAACCTAAGTAAGGAGGCATTTAGGGCGCTTTACACTGCCTACGTAAGGCCAGTCTTAGAGTATGCCGCCTCATCATGGAGTCCCCATCTGAAGAAGCATATAATGAAACTGGAAAAGGTTCAGAGGTTTGCAACGAGACTCGTCCCAGAGCTACGAGGGATGGGGTATGAGGAGCGCCTGAGGGAACTGTGCCTTACGACACTAGAAAGAAGAAGGGAGAGGGGGGACATGATAGGAACGTATAAGATACTCAGAGGGATTGACAGAGTGGACATAGACGAAATGTTCACACGGAATAGTAACAGAACGAGAGGACATGGATGGAAGCTTGAAACTCAGATGAGTCACAGAGATGTTAGGAAGTTTTCTTTTAGCGTGAGAGTAGTGGGGAAATGGAATGCACTTCAGGAACAGGTTGTGGAAGCAAATACTATTCATAATTTTAAAACCAGGTATGATAGGGAAATGGGACAAGAGTCATTGCTGTAAACAACCGATGCTCGAAAGGCGGGATCCAAGAGTCAATGCTCGATCCTGCAGACACAACTAGGTGAGTACAACTAGGTGAGTACACACACACACATATGAGCCACACTCACATGAGCCCAATAGGCTCAGGAACTTGTACACCTGTTGATTGACGGTTGAGAGGCGGGACCAAAGAGCCAGAGCTCAACCCCCGCAGGCACAACTAGGTGAATACACACACACACACACACACACACACACACACACACACACACACACACACACACACACACACACACACACACACACACACACACACACACACACAGGGGGCCTAGTGGCTGAGTGAACAGCGCTCGGTAGTAGTAATCCTAGGGTATGACGATCTATCCCCGACGATGGCGGAAGCAAATGGGCAGAGTATCTCTCACTCTGATTCTCCTGTTCACCCAGCAGTACCTGGAGTAGGCAGCCCTACCACATCAACAAAACACAGCATACTGACTCGAGAAAGTATGATTTTTGGCTCCAAAGCCACACTTAGGATAGCTGAGTTACGATGACAATATTTAACTAGCAACACCCAGACATAAACCCCGATAAGTATTAGACATAACAGCCAACGATAAAGTAACGAGTTTTTACATTTTATAACTAGCATAAAGGTGGAATCCTGGAACTGAAGCTCAACCCTGCAAACTCTCTCTTAGATAGGATGTACAACATTTCCGGCTCCAAAATTGAGAGGTTATACCGGGAATTCTTGTAGTTTGAGCCCGACCCACTACCGCCATCTAGGGACGCAAGGGAGTTTATGTTTGGGGGCTCTGAACGCAGTAAAGAAAATAAGATAGTAACGTGTGACGTATTTGGAAGCCGGGCCGGCCAAGTGAACTGCTTGCTGCTTACTAAGGACCATGTGACACTGTGTGGTCGTATTGCCTGGGCCCCTCACTGGGATCTCTACTTCTGAAGGCCTGCTGGAATGCCAGGTTTTGTGGGCCTGCTGGAAGGCCAGGTTTTGTGGGCCTGCTGGAAGGCCAGGTTTTGTGGGCCTGTTGGAATGCCTGGTTTTGTGGGCCTGCTGGAATGCCTGGTTTTGTGGTCCTGTTGGAAGGCCAGCTTTTGTGGGCCTTCGGGAATGCCAGCATTTTATAAGCCTGAAAGATTGTCAGCTTTTTTGGGGCCTGAAATATTACAATTTTGGGGGAGCCCTGTGAGAATACCAACTTTTTGGGGCCTGAAAGAATACTTTATTTTTCCTTTAATTTAGTTTTATTTTTCTCTACTGCAAGTAGCCCCGTATTAAGAGAACACATCATCACTTCACTGCAATTGGCGAACAGTGCTAGGCATAATTGGTCAATTGCAATCATGAAAACAGTAGCAGTGAAATGTTAGCGACATAGTTTCTGGTAGCACCCACAGCACTGTGCAAAAGTGGTTGTGGAATAGTAGTCTGTTGTTATTGTTGTTTTTAGATTCAGCTACACGGAACAAAAAAGTTCCAAGTAGCACGGGCTATGGTGAGCCCGTAGTGGACTTTGAATAGTAGTCATTGACTTCCAGTATTTCGGCTTCTTTCTGTTTTTATATATTTTGTGTTGCTAAATACTTAAGGTCGGTCTCTCTCTCTCTCTCTCTCTCTCTCTCTCTCTCTCTCTCTCTCTCTCTCTCTCTCTCTCTCTCTCTCTCTCTCTCTCTCTCTCTCTCTCTCTCTCTCTCTCTCTCTCTCTCCTGAGTACATTTAACACACATGTATTACCTGGCCTCATCTGGACACCAATTGGTGCTAGAGGAACAGTGGGAAGAGAGGTAGTATGGAACAGGATAAACAGGAGTACGAAGGAAGATGAGGACGAATGGGGAGATGGAAGAAAGACGATGAGGATGAAGATTGACAAAATATGAAGAGGAAAATTGGAAAGAAAATGGTGAAAAATGGAAAAGATGAATGAATAAGGAGGACAGGAAGATGAGTGCAGTTCAAGAGAATGAGATGAAGGAGGACAGGAGGAAGGAAGAAAGGGGAAGAGAGGCGGAGAAGGACCAGGCACAAAGGGTGATAGCATCATGGTCAATACACCCACATCCCCCTCACTTTGGACACGATGAAAGCATTTCACAATCAAACCAAACATTCTCTCACCGCACCCTAGGGTCGCTAGCTCGACTGACTAGATTCTAGACAGACCAGCTAGACAGTCTAGCAAGCAGCTGTGGCCGTCTACCCCATCATTCTCACCATCCATCAACACAGCTCCGTGGTCACCAACATTATCCACGGTCTCAACAAGATGTTCAACTATCAGATGAGCGACAAATCGACTATCAAGAGAGGTGAACAAGACATGACAGCTTCCCTGCCCTTTAGCCTGGCTCTGGCCTGACTGTAGCCCCCTGGGGACACATGCTGGACACTGGCTGTAAGATGGTATGTGTTACCCAGGATACGTGAGATCAGGAAGACACCTGTAGAAACAAGAAAGATTTCGAGAGACGAGAGAGACGTTCAACATTGAGCTATACCCAAGAAGTATAGATTCTTCCTATGGTGGGAGCAGGAAGAGTGGGAGGGAGATAGGGTGGGTGCATATGAGAGGAAGGATGAATGGTGGGGGAGATATAGATGGAGGGGGGGAGAGATATAGATGGAGGGGGGGAGAGATATAGATGGAGGGGGGGAGAGATATAGATGGAGAGAGGAGACACTGAATCACGGAGGTATGCTAGCAAGTTAGAAGAGATAGGGAGTGAGGGAGAGAAAGATGGAGGCAGCACGGATAAATGAACGGAAGGTAAAATGAGGGACGTAGGGAGGTAATGAAGTGGGGAGGGAGAGAGGGAGGGAGGGAAGAAGTGTAGGAGGGAGGGTGATACAATATTCAGGAGGGCAGCTCTGTGTTTACTCTCCCTGTTAGTTCACGCCTTTTTGTCCCCTCCTCTTCCTTGGTTTGTTTGTCTTGCTGTGGTGGTGGTGGTGGTGGTGGTGGTGGTAGTGATGGTGGTAGAGAGATATGGTGGTGGTGGTGCTTGGTAGAGATAGTGATGATGGTGGTGGTGGTGGTGCTTAGTAGAGACATGGGAATGGTGGTGGTGGAGAGATAGTCGAGGCTGTGATGGTGCAGAGGTGGTGGAGAGGGAGTGGTGCTTACCTCTCAGTAACCAAGGTGAAGTGAGGTTCAAGTTCAAGTTTATTGAAGTAATGAAATAACATCTCTAAAATGATAGAGTAGTTTAGGGTATTCCCACTCTCCTAGTTCTCCATGCCCGGCCAACCACCCTTGTCGCACCTGTTGCTTTACAACTTAATTATTCTGACGTTCACATTTTGGTCTAGTATGGCTTGAAAGTTGTAGATGGAGGTGGCTTCCAGTCAGTGCATTCTACTTGTTGACTTCCTGTGCGGGGTTCGAGTATTTCTTGACATTTCTTGGGGTCATCTGCGTTTCCACCTTCCACCTGTGTTTTCTTGTCCTGCTCTTCTCCTTGTAGACATCTGAGTGCGTGGGTGGAGGGACGTCTCATGGTCTGAGTTACGGGAGAGTACCATGGTACCATGGGAGAGTACCATGGAGAGTTGTGGCAGTACCATGGTCTGAGTGTGTGAGTATTGTCCTCATGGTTGGAACTGTCAAGCTGCTGGTTATGTAAATGTATTAATATGTACTGCTTGAAGTAATCCCTCAAGGTGAGTGTGAGTGACGGTTGGTCACTCCTGAACCAGTAACTCAAGCTGGTATTGGTGGCTCACTCTCTAAATGGCAGGTCAACAGTAACATCAGTGGTCGATTTTACGCCATTTTTTTGTAACTTGTGATCAAAGTGAGTTGGTTTCCCCCACCATTCAAGATAACCCAAACACCACTGGTTTCTCGCTCACTAAACGACCTGTTTAGAGAGTAAACGACACGTTACTCTGAACGACATTGGCGAATTTCTTACTAAACTCATACAACGTCTAACCCAATCACCAATACACTTGAGATACGTCTAACCCAATCACCAACACACGTGAGATCCGGAACAACATTAGCCATTCAGGTCCGATACAAGTATAGCCCACTGTGGCCCCATGATTGGTCTGGACCAATCATTGTAGGATATGCATTGTAAGAGCACCGGCGGTACGAGAACCATTACAGCCCCATTCCACCCTCCCTCCCACCCCCACTTCCCTACCGCCAACAGCCACACTGGAGCGGTAATAGGAACCGATGAATGAACAATCACCCGTTCAAATTGGATGACGTAGAGTGAATAGTCAGCGGGGCCGTTCGCTTCTCGGTGCGTGGTATCAGAGAATGTCATGTGTTTATTGTGGCAGTTGGTGCAAGGAGGTCATCATACACCTGGCAACGAGGCATCGCGGCGTGAATCGTCCGTCTGGCAGCACTGCACTAAGTTTAAATTTAAATTTTGCCGCTAAGTTGTCAGTCAAAATCTCTTTTTAAGTTGCATCACGTGCAATTGATAAATACACACAATGTGTTTCATTTTATTCACGTGAACCATCGGAGCCTCTCGAACCTGGAACCACTTAAGGATACTTAAGGTTCGATATCACACCGTCCTGCTGCGAAGATATCCTCACTGATATATTTGTTATCGTGATTTCATTGTGTATGTTTCATAACTCTTGCAGGTGAGAACTACGTTAAGATTAGTGTATATATATATATATATATATATATATATATATATATATATATATATATATATATATATATATATATATATATGTCGTACCTAGTAGCCAGAACGCACTTCTCAGCCTACTATTCAAGGCCCGTTTTGCCTAATAAGCCAAGTTTTCATGAATTAATTGTTTTTCGACTACCTAACCTACCTAACCTAACCTAACCTAACTTTTTCGGCTACCTAACCAAACCTAACCTATAAAGATAGGTTAGGTTAGGTTAGGTAGGGTTGGTTAGGTTCGGTCATATATCTACGTTAATTTTAACTCCAATAAAAAAAATTGACCTCATACATAATGAAATGGGTAGCTTTATCATTTCATAAGAAAAAAATTAGAAAAAATATATTAATTCAGGAAAACTTGGCTCATTAGGCAAATCGGGCCTTGCATAGTAGGCCAAAAAGTGAGTTCTGGCTACTAGGTACGACATATATATATATATATATAACTGCAGCTTGAAAGCAAAGTCAAAAGCGCTTTAGCTGTTATATTTTTTACGTTCAGTGTGGTCATTTTACTCACTTAAAAGATCAGTGTTTTAAAAGAACACACGATCAAAGCACAAAAGGCTACTGGACCCCCACGACTAACACACACAGAACAACAATAGTCCCTGCGAACAGTGACTAGACTTGCAAGTTAGGAGTTAAGAGATGCTCAAGAGATATGAACGATGCAGTGAGTTGCGTCCAGGAATATGAGGTTTAGAATTATCACTGGCCTTGTCTTCAGAGAATTCTTGTCTGGGATGGGCTCACACACACACACACACACACACACACACACACACACACACACACACACACACACACACACACACACAAAAATGATGTTGTGAGTTTCCGGCGATGGAACACCTGTTTGGAGGGCAGTCGGAGAAGGAAGCACTTGTTTGGAGGGCAGGAGGGCACACTACAGGTGAAGGCAGGACAGTAGGGAACCCCCTTGTATGAGGGGGGAGGGGGCAGGGGAAAGGGGGGAACACTGGACTACGTCAATGTCAGTTTTTCATTTCCTCGACATGATTTCATTTTCAAGATTTTCCATCCTTACACGAAATGTCATGAAACTCATTCTCCTCCCATTTTGAGTTTCATGTCTGGACGTTTGCAGTATATACAACCTATACACAAACATAATATACATAATTAGTATTTACACCTGCGGTTATTTCGTTTTTATCTGGGAACTTGTATATTTTTGTCGCTTTACATAATCTGTGACTCTTCCATTATGGATTTTCTACAAATGATATACATGTGATATCATATGATAAGTTTGTACAAATTAAAAGGCGTAAACCAACGTACATGTAAACTATTTCTGTATATTTTATTTAACATTTTGATATCATATTTCACCGAGTTTCACCTTAGAGAATTAATTTCCGATGAAGAGGTTGTAACACTGGAAATTGAAGTATCAATCTGCGATATTACAAAAATATTATAGTCATCAACTAATGCTTTTGATTACAACGAATAAGAGAGAGAGAGAGAGAGAGAGAGAGAGAGAGAGAGAGAGAGAGAGAGAGAGAGAGAGAGAGAGAGAGAGAGAGAGAGAGAGAGGGAGAGAGAGAGAGAAAGAGAGAGGCAGACAGATAGTAAATATATTAAACACTAGAGAAATTATTCTTCAAAATCTCAAAAATCTGTGTCTGAGGCGTCTCTGGATCTTGTGGACGGCTGACGGAATAGTTTACAAGGACCTGATGCTTGTGTTTTTACGCTCTTATTTGTGTCTGAAGGGTTGAGCTTTAGCTCTTGGTTCCCACATATATATTCCAGCCGATGGTTGTCTAATGCAACGAATCCTTGACCTATACTTTTATCATATATAATTTTCTTAAATTATTAATGGAGTTCGCTTTGACATCCAGCTCCTATAGTTTCATTCCATTTTCCCACAATTTTTTCGGCTGTAAAGAAACTCTCTCAAATCTCTCTTTCATCCGAGTCTCAAGCTTCCATCCATCCCTCTCTTGTTCTGTTCGTAATCATTATTAAATTAATTTATGTTTACCTTTTCCAAACTGCCAATTTCCCTCTAAATAGTTTAAACGTTTCTAACATGTTTATTGTCTCCCTGTTGTTGTTGTTTAAGATTTGCTACCTGGAACGAAAATTTCCAAGCAGCACGGCCTATGGTGAGCCCGTTCATAGGCCGTGCTGCTTGGCACTTTTCCCCCATACACCATCACTCATAGTTATGGGACGAGCCTCGCTGCAAACCTCTGTACCTTCTCAAGTATCTTTATGGTATTTTCGACATGGGGGGACGCCACGATGAGGCTGCATACTCTAGAAGTGGTCTCACGTAGGCAGTGTGCAGTGATCTCAATGCCCCCCAATTTAAGTTTCTTTTGCCAGTGTAGAGTATACTGTTGATGTTATCTGTGTGGGGTTCTGGAGTTGGACTTGGTGTTACAGAGAGAGAGAGAGAGAGAGAGAGAGAGAGAGAGAGAGAGAGAGAGAGAGAGAGAGAGAGAGAGAGAGAGCAAAAATGCTGAATCTACCAAAGAATATCACAAATGCTGGAGATTGTATCTTAATCTCCTTGGTCTCGACTTTCAAGTAAATTATATTTTCCTCTGTGTCAGTTGAATAGTGTTTCCGTCGATAATAATTAAAAGAGTTTAAGGTTGGCAATACTGAGAGAATCTCTCTAATCTCGGATTTTCAGGTGTTGCCAACTCGCACTAGATTGGGTTCAGTTTATGTTGATTTTAACGTTTGCTTCTCTGTTCTGGACTTGATTGGTATTGATTATATATGTTTTATTCTCGTCATAGTGTCGTACGTTTAATGGTTTGAACAATTATAGGTTGGCGGTTTTATGGTTTGTTGGTTTAACATAGCAATAATATTTTATTTTAATATTTAATCATAACAAAAGGAACTCTTATTAGGTAGGATGACATGCTTCGCATTACTCACCTACACCACCCACACTCCACCCCACACCCACACTCCACCCCACACCCACACTCCACCCCACACCCACACCCACACCCACCACCCTCACGGTATCCGGACAGGTTAAATCCACCGAGGGCGGCCTGAACCCTGAGCACAATATCGCAGTATCCCCACCAGCTGAAAGCGAAAACGTAGTCGAAAAAAAGATGGAGGTAACTTTTCCAAATTTACAGACTTGGAGTGTGTGATACATGAAGAGATGAAACGTTATATCTCGGCGTTGTTAGGCCCGTGTTTATTATCTCTTATACTGAATACCCTTCTGGGGGTTTTCCTGATAATTCTCTCCCTCACCTTCTCTCATTTCCCCTTTTCTTTCATCTCACTTGATCCGCCCCTCTCTAATATAACTTTCATATCTCTCATTTCCTCTCCCTTCATCCACCCTCTTTATCTCTCCCTCTCTCTCTCTCTCTCTCTCCTCTGCTTGTGCCAGTTACCCTCATCGGCCATCCCATACATCCCCTCATCCCTCTCCCCTCACCACTCACTTCGCCCGCCCCTCAAAAACGCCCAATTTATGAAAAATATGAATGCAAGTCAAGTCACACGAACAAACCAGAAAAAAAGATGGAGGAAGGAGGGAGGAAAGGGAAGGAGAAAGGGAAAGAGGGAGTATAGGGAAGGAAAGAGGGGAAGAAGGAAAGGAAAGAAAGGAGAGAGCGAATTAAAGAAATATGGAAGAGAGGAAGAGGGAAGGAGTGAAAGGATCAAAAGAAGAGAGAGAGAGAGAGCAAATGATGGACTGAATGCAAAATAATTTCTACGGCGCCATAAATAAAAAAAAATAACTGTGCCGTTAGAGCTAATATTTATCCCACTTTTAGTTAGGATTGTAAATAACAGCTTGACTTCCTAACAGGCAAATCAAACCGGAGGAGACAGGGCTGTGTAGGCTAGCACTATCTGCAGGGCTATTCCCTAAGTTATAGGGAATGAGGTACATCACAAGCCAATATCAACTGCCCTCCGGGGTTTCTCTCTCTCTCTCTCTCTCTCTCTCTCTCTCTCTCTCTCTCTCTCTCTCTCTCTCTCTCTCTCTCTCTCTCTCTCTCTCTCTCTCTCTCTCTCTCTCTCTCTCTCTTTCTCTCTCTACCCTGACCATTTTCTCTTTCATCTGCTAGACATTTTGAAGTGCTAAGACACCATCGTAACAAAATATCGCTCTTGCCTTGTTATCTTTTTCAGATAATTCCCCTTTGTTCAGGTGAGGGCATAACGAGATCGTAAATTGTGTCTGTGTATCGCCGTTGTCTTACTGCCACCAAGAGAACACTTCATCCCATACATGTTTATATCGGCAAGATGGAACCATGTGCAAAAGAAAATGGAGCAAGTTAGAAATGGAAAGGAGATTTTTAATAGAAAATGGGGAGGATTCTGAGGGAGACTCTTTTATTAGCGTTGTTGTTGTTTAAGATTTGCTACCTGGAACAAAACGTTTTCCAAGTAGCACGGGCTATGGTGAGCCCGTAGTGATTTATAAGCGGTAATAATAATTACAAGCGTGTGTATGAATATATATACAGTCCAACATTTATGTAAATTTTGTATATTTTGAACTATAAGGTTAGGAACATCGCCTAACAGAAAACAGGACAGTTGTTCCGTCAGTTCGACCTAACTTAAGTTATTATTTAATATCGGTTGATTTTGTCGTATGAACCATCAAAATTACCAAAAGTATATATATATATATATATATATATATATATATATATATATATATATATATATATATATATATATATATATATATATATATATATATATATATATATATTGAATTTCCCCTTGACTCGTCAAACAGTTTTATGGGCAATTGATGAATTGCACAAAAGAGGTAGAATCCAATACTGTAATGGGAATATATTGTTTAATAAATTCCATGGACATTGTTTATATTGCCATTTGTGGATATCCGGTTGAGCCTGTTAGGGACACCATCGAATATCGGATTACCTAAACTGTTGTGACACTTTGACCCGCCCATCTACTTCATATATGGTACGTCGACTTGAATTTATGATTTTGTATATATATTTTTAGTGTAGTTTTCTCGGCATTCTGTAATATTGGGCCGGAGTGTGTGTGTGTGTGTGTGTGTGTGTGTGTGTGTGTGTGTGTGTGTGTCCTTTTTACATCGTCTCTCTCTCTCTCTCTCTCTCTCTCTCTCTCTCTCTCTCTCTCTCTCTCTCTCTCTCTCTCTCTCTCTCTCTCTCTCTCTCTCTCTCTCTCTCTCTCTCTCTCTCTCTCTCATACTACTACTACTACTCCTCCCGGCTCCTACTGTCATTCACAAATCTTCAACCCTCCTTTCATTATCTCAATTTCCCACCTCCATCATCCTCCACTTTCCATCTTCCTCTTCCCCTCTTTCCAATCTTCTCCCGCTCACCCCTCGCTCTTCCCTCTTCAAAAACAAAAGAAATGCGGCCTTTGCTAAACGCCCTCTGTTATTGTGGATGATTGTGCAAGTTGATGGTGGAGTATGTGATTGGGATTGATGGTGGGGATAGATAGGGAGTAGTGGAGATAGGTGGGGGAGATTGATGATTGGGGGAGGGGGAGGGGGAGAGAGAATTGATGGTATAGTGGTGGTGGAAAAATTGCAAATGGAAAGTTTATACACTTGACACATATATATTTTTCATTGAAATGAATTAAGTTCGTGTAGAGAGCGGACACATATATAGATAATGACATTATAAGTGAATTAGAAGATAAGAGATGATGTAGGTGATACTATTGATGGTAGATATATATGTAACAATATAACACATGATGTTTATTAGTGACTATACGTATATGATAGTGATAAGGTAGCAGTAGAATGTAGATAGTGTAGATGCGGAGTGGGATGCTGTAATTATTACAGGAGATGTAGAGGGTGAGATAAGCCTCCATCTACAAGTTGAATATTGAGATTTCTGACGATTTTTATTCTCGAAAATACATCTGTAAATAATAAAAAAAAGTTATTTATAGATGAAAAATAAAACTGGCGATGAGAAGTTCATGTTAAATGTCTCATACTCTAAGAATGAGGAAAAAAAAGGCAAAAATTTTACCATTAAAAATTTCACTATTTTAAGTCTTCACGAGGGTTGAGAACTTAGGCCTACCGCCGTTTTATGATTTTTGAGAACGTGTTTGATATTGCATGTCGAAGAGAAGAACGAGGCGCGTTCTCTCTCTCTCTCTCTCTCTCTCTCTCTCTCTCTCTCTCTCTCTCTCTCTCTCTCTCTCTCTCTCTCTCTCTCTCTCTCTCTCTCTCTCTCTCTCTCTCTCTCTCTCACTCTCTCTCTCCTGTTGTTTCTGTGCACGAATGTCTGTCATAAGTGCATAACCTCTTGTGTCAAAGATCGTGTAGTGATCAGAGTAGTATGGAGTCAGGAGCTTCACTCCATACTGCACCAGCACACTGTGATATCCCCTGGTCTCACGGTGGTGATGGCTCCTTATGCTGGGATTTTCGATTAGCGATCCTCCCACTGTCAGCAACAGGCGTGGGCTTCAAATCGCAAGCTCCCAGTGTTATAAATACAATTTTAATAATAGTGATAATGAGAAAATCCAGCAGGACACGCTTCAGCGTGACAATACGGACGGGAGATGCAGGTTGGAGTCTTAAGGTTTCGTCTACATCTAAGAAGTTTGAGGAACTTTACAACCTGTGATAATTCCAAGCGATTTTGGCATGTTTTGTCAGGACGACTTAAGTCATCGTTGAAGACAAGAACATTAGGAAACAAGACAGCGAACACAACAACATAATAGAACAGAATAAAGTTCAACAGAGGATCCCACCTTTCCTAAATTGATGCTTAAACCATACATAATAATAACAGGTGATCCCACGTGTGTTTCACCACCTGACGGACCTCAACCCTCCCTGTTATAGAGTTGTTATAGATTCAGCTACTCGGAACAAGTTCCACGTAGCACGGGCTATGGTGAGCCCGTAGTGGACTTACCTGGCACAGGAGCGGGGCTGAATGTGCTGTGAACCCTCCCTGCTTGTCCTCCTCCATAAACACACCCTCCGTGTCTGTCTGTTCCACCTGTCCTCTGGGAGGAGATCTAGTCAAGCCCAAACGTTACTCCAAGGGCCACATCTTGCTGTTTCTCTACACAATAATAATCAAATAATATATTATCAGTTCTTCCTAAAACATAAATACAAAAAATGCTACTAAAATCATACTAATGTTTCCAATGAAATTAATTGTAGTGATAATAATTGTTAATATCTTTAGATAATGGCAGCCTCGTTAGACAGATGTTAACTGCCAGGGGGGGGAGGGGGGGCGGAGATAGTTAACTCTCCACCACTCCATAAATTACGACAGTTTAGAGTGCCATCTGAGCCAGCTGGAGTGGGAAGCACCACCTTGACAGGTGGCACTTGACTAAATGGTCATATCGTTGTCTCCATCTTAGAGAGTTCTTGGGGAGGGGGGAGGGCTTTGTGTGGGGAGAGAGATTTGCTTTTTTTGTGTGATTTTTTCCTTGTTTTGTTAGTTTTTTCTTTGTGCATGTTTTGTTTGTTTTAAACAGTGAGGAAGGTACGGCCTCGTGGTGCCAGAGTGAGGAAGGCACGGCCTCGTGGTGCCAGAGTGAGGAAGGCACGGCCTCGTGGTGCCAGAGTGAGGAAGGCAGGGCCTCGTGGTGCCAGAGTGAGGAAGGCAGGGCCTCGTGGTGCCAGAGTGAGGAAGGCACGGCCTCGTGGTGCCAGAGTGAGGAAGGCACGGCCTCGTGGTGCCAGAGTGAGGAAGACAGGGCCTCGTGGTGCCAGAGTGAGGAAGACAGGGCCTCGTGGTGCCAGGATAATAGGGAAGATGCTTTACAATGTTAAAATGTGAGACACAATATATATATATATATATATATATATATATATATATATATATATATATATATATATATAGATAGATATATTATGGGAAAGGAAGAGAAATGATTAATATCGTTAATTCAGGGAAGCAATTAACAAATTACAAAGTGGAAGAAATTAATTAAATATCAACTGCAATACAACATAAAATATTAAATGTCACATACATGCAATAATAAATATTACAATCTTTCCATTGAGGGATTGTAATCAACCAGTTTGCCTGCGAGTAGTTGGATATATATATATATATATATATATATATATATATATATATATATATATATATATATATATATATATATATATATATATATATTCAACACAGGGAAAATAGAGAATATGGACAAATTAATGACTCAGTATTAAACTTAGAACAAGTGTTGCAAGAAGATATTCTGTGTTGCATCGTTGCAACGCTCCTTCCACCTCAACAACCTATCAGTGACTACGGGGAAGTGAGGTCTAGCTCTCAAGCCCCGCCTGCTGGCCTTGTTGTGTACCTGTCGCGTGATAATTATACTGTTCTGACACCAGTATTTCCATGCATTCCATCGACACATTTGCGTGTTCAGCCTCCACGTGTGTACTCTTGGGCCTCCCTTCTCTTAATTTGAAAAGGTGGGCCTTGTCCACTTTATCTAAATATCTTGTATGTTGGGAACATATTCCCTCTGTTTTATCTTATAAGGTTGTCTAGGATCTTTGTTCCTTCAGGCTGCTTTTCTTCTGACAAGTTGGCCATCACCTCCACCAGAGTGTGAGGAAGGTCCCCCTCACAGTGCCAGAGTGTGAGGAAGGTTCCCTCACAGTGCCAGAGTGTGAGGAAGGTCCCCTCACAGTGCCAGAGTGTGAGGAAGGTCCCCTCACAGTGCCAGAGTGTGAGGAAGGTCCCCTCACAGTGCCAGAGTGTGAGGAAGGTCCCCTCACAGTGCCAGAGTGTGAGGAAGGTCCCCCACACGGTGCCAGAGTGTGAGGAAGGTCCCCTCACAGTGCCAGAGTGTGAGGAAGGTCCCCCACACAGTGCCAGAGTGTGAGGAAGGTCCCCTCACAGTGCCAGAGTGTGAGGAAGGTCCCCCTCACAGTGCCAGAGTGTGAGGAAGGTCCCCCTCACAGTGCCAGAGTGTGAGGAAGGTCCCCTCACAGTGCCAGAGTGTGAGGAAGGTCCCCCACACAGTGCCAGAGTGTGAGGAAGGTCCCCTCACAGTGCCAGAGTGTGAGGAAGGTCCCCTCACAGTGCCAGAGTGTGAGGAAGGTCCCCTCACAGTGCCAGAGTGTGAGGAAGGTCCCCCACACAGTGCCAGAGTGTGAGGAAGGTCCCCTCACAGTGCCAGAGTGTGAGGAAGGTCCCCCTCACAGTGCCAGAGTGTGAGGAAGGTCCCCCTCACAGTGCCAGAGTGTGAGGAAGGTCCCCTCACAGTGCCAGAGTGTGAGGAAGGTCCCCCACACAGTGCCAGAGTGTGAGGAAGGTCCCCTCACAGTGCCAGAGTGTGAGGAAGGTCCCCTCACAGTGCCAGAGTGTGAGGAAGGTCCCCTCACAGTGCCAGAGTGTGAGGAAGGTCCCCCACACAGTGCCAGAGTGTGAGGAAGGTCCCCTCACAGTGCCAGAGTGTGAGGAAGGTCCCCCTCACAGTGCCAGAGTGTGAGGAAGGTCCCCCACACAGTGCCAGAGTGTGAGGAAGGTCCCCTCACAGTGCCAGAGTGTGAGGAAGGTCCCCTCACAGTGCCAGAGTGTGAGGAAGGTCCCCTCACAGTGCCAGAGTGTGAGGAAGGTCCCCCTCACAGTGCCAGAGTGTGAGGAAGGTCCCCTCACAGTGCCAGAGTGTGAGGAAGGTCTCCTCACAGTGCCAGAGTGTGAGGAAGGTCCCCTCACAGTGCCAGAGTGTGAGGAAGGTCCCCTCACAGTGCCAGAGTGTGAGGAAGGTCCCCCACACAGTGCCAGAGTGTGAGGAAGGTCCCCTCACAGTGCCAGAGTGTGAGGAAGGTCCCCTCACAGTGCCAGAGTGTGAGGAAGGTCCCCCACACAGTGCCAGAGTGTGAGGAAGGTCCCCTCACAGTGCCAGAGTGTGAGGAAGGTCCCCTCACAGTGCCAGAGTGTGAGGAAGGTCCCCACTCCTACTATCACTTGTTTACCTTCTTCACTCTTCACCTGTAAACACCTGCTCTCATTTATTTTGGAGAATGTGAATAACAAGTCACTTAAGGTCCATATTTGCGTGCGTTGAGGCCGACGGAGGGAAGACAAGGACATCACCACTACGTCTAAATATGAGGGCCAGCTGTGCCTCCAAGCTTGTTTGTGTGAGTGCCACTTGGGAGTCGAGCTATCGACTGTAGTGCCATCTGGCAGCTGACGGCCAGTGCCATTCAACTGTCAATAGGAGTGAGCTATTAAAAGATGCCATAGCCATTCTGTCATGCATCCTCTCCTATTTTTATTATTTATTTTCCCTTATCTCTCTCTCTCTACAATTCTTTCGTCCCTAACTTAGTTTACTCTCCCCTCTCAAACTATCCCCACCACCTTCCCCCCCACTTTCCCCACCTCCCCACACCCCCCTCCCCCACTTTCCCCACCTCCCCACACCCCCCTCCCCTTCCCCTCACTAGCAGCCGCCTCATGCTTTCTAACATTTAATAGCAAACTTTAAAACAATAAATTCATGTGAAGTCTGAAAATCTGAAGACTAAAGTCTGGAAACAAAAAGTGATGGGAAACTAGGGACTGGAGAGATAGGAAGTTCCCCCGCCGACGAGTGCGGTGCGGGGAAATTCCCTGTGTCACTTGTTTTATGGAGATATCCTTAAGGCAGGGGAAAGTTTGGCACAAAGGCAAGCGAGAGTGGTTGTGTTTACTATTCGTGCCTGCAGAGTCGGGTTATTAGCTCTTGGACCCCGCCTTTCTAACTGGTCCATTTGTTTTTTACTTATTATTTCTACTGCATATGTTTCTCTCTAACATACACCTACACACACACACACACACACACACACACACACACACACACACACACACACACACACACACACACACACACACACACACAACATGGGTTCAGGGATGGCAGGTCCTGCCTCACAGGGTTACTTGAATTCTACGACCAGGCAACAAAAATAAGGCAAGAAAGAGAAGGGTGGGCAGACTGCATATTTTTGGATTGTCAGAAAGCCTTTGATACAGTACCACACAAGAGGCTAGTGCGAAAGTTGGAGATGCAGGCTGGAGTGAGAGGGAAGGTACTCCGGTGGATAGAGGAATACCTAAGCAACAGGAGACAACGAGTCTGTGTGAGGGGTGAGGCCTCAGATTGGCGAGACGTCACAAGTGGAGTCCCGCAGGGGTCAGTCCTTGGACCTATACTGTTTCTGGTATATGTAAATGATCTCCCAGAGGGTATAGATTCGTTCCTCTCAATGTTTGCCGACGATGCAAAAATTATGAGGAGGATTGAAACAGAGGATGATAGTAGGAGGCTACAAGATGACCTGGATAGACTGAGTGAATGGTCCAACAAATGGCTGTTGAAGTTCAACCCGAGTAAATGCAAAGTAATGAAACTAGGCAGTGGAAACAGGAGGCCAGGCACAGGATACAGAATAGGAGATGAAGTACTTAATGAAACAGACAGAGAGAAAGATCTAGGAGTTGATATCACACCAAACCTGTCTCCTGAAGCCCACATAAAGAGAATAACGTCTGCGGCATATGCGAGGCTGGCTAACATCAGAACGGCGTTCAGGAACCTGTGTAAGGAATCATTCAGAATCTTGTACACCACATATGTAAGACCAATCCTGGAGTATGCGGCCCCAGCATGGAGCCCGTACCTTGTCAAGCACAAGACGAAGCTGGAAAAAGTCCAAAGGTATGCTACTAGACTAGTCCCAGAACTAAGAGGCATGAGTTATGAGGAAAGGCTGCGGGAAATGCACCTCACGACACTGGAAGACAGAAGAGTAAGGGGGGACATGATCACAACCTACAAAATCCTCAGGGGAATCGACCGGGTAAACAAGGATGAACTTTTCAACACTGGTGGGACGCGAACAAGGGGACACAGGTGGAAGCTGAGTACCCAAATGAGCCACAGAGACGTTAGAAAGAACTTTTTCAGTGTCAGAGTAGTTAGTAAATGGAATGCATTAGGAAGTGATGTGGTGGAGGCTGACTCCATACACAGTTTCAAATGTAGATATGATAGAGCCCAATAGGCTCAGGAATCTGTACACCAGTTGATTGACGGTTGAGAGGCGGGACCAAAGAGCCAGAGCTCAACCCCCGCAAGCACAATTAGGTGAGTACAATTAGGTGAGTACACACACACACACACAGTTTCACAGTAGTTAACAGATGGAATGCATTAGGCAGTGATGTGGTGGAGGCTGACTCCATATACACTTTCAAATGTAGATATGATAGAGCCCAGTAGGCTCAGGAATCTGTACACCAGTTGATTGGGTTTGGATATGTTGGTTAAGCTGGGTTAGGTTAGGTTAGGTTAGATTAGGTTAGGTTAGGTTAGGTTGGGTCAAGTTAAGTTGGGTTAGGTTAGATTAGGTTAGGTTAGGTTAGGTTAAGTTAGGTTAGGTTGAATCTATATAAACCAGATTCCTCTCTGGATGTAAATTCCCTACGGTTCCCAGCCTTCCCCAATCACCTTCTAGACTCGATTAACAGACATCCAGCGATCTTTCTTCCCCCCCCCCGTCCCTCTCACCCCCCCCCTCCCCCACTCCGCCCCCTCCACCGCTCCCCCCCCCTCACCCCATCAATTACCCCCCTCCAAGTCGATTAAGAGACGTTTCAGGTCCATCTACCCCCTCTCCTCCGACTCTCTCACCTGCCTCCTTGATTTCCACTGGGAACTCGCCTGCCCTTCCGAGTTACCGGGGCGGCTTCTTGCCCTGGTGGTGGTGTAGCGGGGTTCCCTGCTACCGGGGCTCCGTGCTACCGGGGCTACGGGCTGCGGGGCTATAGGGTACAGGGGCTACGGGCTACGGGGCTATAGGGTACAGGGGCTACGGGCTAACGGGGCTCCTGGTTACCGGGGCTCCGTGCTACCGGGGCTACGGGCTACCGGGGGATCAGTGCTAATCAGGTTATAACCTATTTATCTTATCTGTTATTATTTATTTGGATAATATTACTGTAGCTTTATTATTGTTGCTGTAACTGTGCTGGTATATATATATATATATATATATATATATATATATATATATATATATATATATATATATATATATATACATACATACAGGTTGTGGCCACTCTGTAACTAGTACAACCTGTTCTTAGTGAGGAAATCCGTTCACGGGAATAGATTGAGAACGACTCCATTATTGTGCTATTATCTACTCTCTATCCATGGTTAGGGTAGATTAAGGTTACTTTAGGTTATAGTTTGGTTAGGTTTCATTACGCTTGGTTACGTTAATACGGTGTATTATTGATGATAATGTGAAATATGGAATTCGAAAACTATTTGAGTGTAACCAAAAATTCCGTTTAGAGAGAACTAAATTCTTCAAAGAAAATGTTTTCGTCATATATTCTTTATATGTTAAACCAACTATTTATAATACAATAAAGTTATAACATGAGAATGATCTATGTTCATGACAAAGGTTCACTTGTCGATTTACATGTAGATTATTACTGGAATCGTAATATGCTTTTAGATCATCACAAATACCTAGATAACTATCATCGTGGTTTGAGGAGGGGGTGTGGTTCCTTATGGTAATGAATTTGCTCTAAGGACGGGCTCTGGTCATTAAGGACTCTCTCTCTCTCTCTCTCCCTCTCTCTCTCTCTCTCTCTCTCTCTCTCTCTCTCTCTCTCTCTCTCTCTCTCTCTCTCTCTCTCTCTCTCTCTCTCTCTCTCTCTCTCTCTCTCTCTCTCTCTCTCCCCCCCTATACCACCATGGTCCTCACTAAATGGTGGCCAAAGTTGGTTGAGTTACAGCTGGCTGGTGTACATTGATCTCACACAAAATACCACTAATGTAACTTTATTCCTGCAGTTACGTACAGATGCAGAGAGAGAGAGAGAGAGAGAGAGAGAGAGAGAGAGAGAGAGAGAGAGAGAGAGAGAGAGAGAGAGAGAGAGAGAGAGAGAGAGAGAGAGAGAGAGAGAGAGAGAAAGACTCATTTAAAAAGATAAAACATTAAAATAGATTTTTTCGATTTATTTTGACATTATCTAATGGCACAATGACAACTGTTGGTGGAGAAGTCTAACCAGAAAAGCCTAACTCCCTCTGGCTCACACAGACGTGATAGAGACGGCTACAACAACAGTCTCTCTAAACCAAAACCTACTCGAAAATCTTACAGAAAAAAAACATTGGTGGATGTATTCTTCAGAATGTTTGTACTACAACAGTTACTAGATCTGCTGTAGTACGGCTAAATCTATGATACTAGTACTACATCTAACCTGCTACTCATACCTGGATTTACCTGAGGGGGTCACTCTCTCTCTCTAGTGGCCTCGACGGACACAGAAAAGCTTGTGGCTTGTTAAAGAAAGGAAAGGAATTATCAGGAAAAGCATCAAGCCATTACGACTATATAGCACTTGGAAGGGGTCAGGATAAGGATTTGGGATGGGACGGGGGAAAGAAATGGTGCTCAACCACTTGAACGGTCGGGGATTGAACGCCGACCTGCATGAAGCGAGACTGTCGCTCTTCCGTTCCTGAGGATTTTTTCCAGCTGAATTTTGAACTGAAGTAATATCTTCGCATGTAGGACTTCAACGGGTACACAGTTCCACTGGTTTATTTTCCTGTGAGAGTTTACCTGAGTTTACCCGAGACGGAAAAGCATCTCCTGTTTTCTGTCTCACATTGTGGCTTGCAGAAGCTGTTGCCTCATTGCTTGTGTTACATTTAACTTTTAATGGAGTGGTCCAAATTAATATCCTCCAGTCATTCAGTATTTTTTATAGTTTTGACTAGATGAGTCTTGTGATGTCTGGCCTGCAGTGTTGTTGGCCCTGTGGCCCTCAACCTGTCCTGGCACCAGAGATTGGTTAGGTTAGGTTGCATTACGTTTGGTTACGTTAATACGGTGTATCATTGATGATAATGTGAAATATGGAATTTGAAAACTATTTGAGTGTAACCGTAAATTCCGTTTAGAGAGAACTAAATTCTTCAAAGAAAAGGCTTATTTATGAAATGATTTTTGCTGGTGGTGTTGAATTTTCACCGAAGCCGATATATCTTTTATAGATCCCGTGTAATAATTATTAAGTTTATTTTTGCTTTAAAGGGTGATTATTGGTCATCCTACGCCTTGCTCCTCCTCCCCCTCCCCCCTTCTTCTTCCCCCTCTCTACTTCCCCTCCCTTCTCCCCCTTCCTCCCCTCCCTTCTCGCCCTTCCCCTACCCTCTCCCTCTTCCTCCTCATCCCCCCCTCCGCCACACCTTACCCTTCCTCCTTATCATCTCTTCCCTCTCATCCTCACCACCTACACCCCCCCTTCCCCCCTTCAGCACCCCCCCCCTCCCCCCCCCCCCCCCCGCACCCTGGAGCTGATGTATGGAGCAAGTTTGGTCGTCCTTCACGGCTGCTGGAGTTGAGATCTTCCAGTCTCCAGCACCAGAAATATAGCGGCTGTTTCCAGAGAGTTAATCCCGATGATATATGATAGCAGGGCCGGGGTGAGGACGGCCGGGCAGCTGGACCACCTGTCTGTCCCTGTCAACCCTTCCCGGTCACTCACCCCTTCCATCAACCCCTTCCATTGTCGAGAAGATGGGACAGGAGGCGCCGTAGGAGATAGCCACCTTTTTTCTAATATTGCGTTCGAGTACATATTTAGAGGTAAAGGAGTTGGGTGGCTCAAGACACTGACCCAAGATGCTTGGTCCTGGGGGACACTACTGTTTGTAATTGATGTGACCTAACCTAACCTTCCTTCCCTCTGTCCTATCCCAGCCCCTTGTTCTTATATCCCTTCAAAGTGATATATATATATATATATATATATATATATATATATATATATATATATATATATATATATATATATATCACATATATATATATATCACATATATATATATATATATATATATATATATATATATATATATATATATATATATATATATATATATATATATATAGAGGGGTACCACCTCTGGTGCAAGTGTAGGGACCCATAGCCTCGGAGAAGAAAATAAAGAGTACTCAGAGAAGACCTTGTGGATCCTCACTGAACACTTTGATATTATATATATATATATATATATATATATATATATATATATATATATATATATATATATATATATATATATATATATATATATATATATATATAGTTGCACTGGCTTTGCACTTTCTCCGCATCATTCACAGCCCGAGATAGTGAACTTCTACAAAGGAATCCTTGCAGACAATGTAAAGATATTTAGGAGTATAAAAACAGAAGAAGACTGTAGAAAGTTAGAGGAAGACTTGACAACCTGCAGGTTGTAGACACGCCGGTGGATGCTCGAGAACCGCCACAATAATGTTGTTGTTGTTAAATATTCGCTACCTGGAACAAAGTTCCAAGTAGCACGGGCTATGGTGAGCCCGTAGTTTAAATATAAAGTATTAGAGATGGAGAAAGAAGAGCAGGTGTCACCGTACATGGAAGGCAACTACAGGAGTCGGAGAGAGAGAGAGATATAGGAAGGGATATAATTCCAACACTAACATCAGAGGCACAGATAGACAGGGTGACATCGGCAGCGTATGCGATGCTGGTAAATATTAGAACGTCGTGTAGAATAAGGACTCTTTCACAGCACTTTGCCCAGTTGTGGTTAAACCAGTACTGGACTATGCAGCACCGGCCTGGAATCCGCACTTTGTGAAGCATAACACTAAAATTTATAACGTGCAGAGGATTGCAACAAGATTAGTGCCAGTGTCAAGGGAGTTAAGCTATGAGCATAGGTTAAAGCGAACTGGATCTCACAGCCCTGAAGGACAAAGGAAACAGAGGAGAGATGATCACAACATACAAAATACTAAGGATAAAGAAGAGGTAGACAAAAACAGCCTAAATAAATTGAAAGAAAATAGGACAAGCTGGAAAAACAATTGTGCCGTGGAAATATAAAACAATACTCGTACCCTGCACTATTGGTCAACAAGTGGAATGCACTGAAAGAGGAAGGTGTAGAAGTCACCTCCATCCACAACTCTACACCCAGATTCGACAGAGAACTTGAACGTCAGAATAAAAAACACAACATCAAGGCTGGTAGGCGGGGCACCAGGAGCTTGACCTCACTACCCTGTAGACACTTGATAGGTCAGTACCACCACCCTAGTCTTCTTTGAGCTGGTGAAATAATAGATGGTGATAGATGGTCAGAGTATGTGATCTTCTGTGGTAATTCTCTCTCTCTCTCTCTCTCTCTCTCTCTCTCTCTCTCTCTCTCTCTCTCTCTCTCTCTCTCTCTCTCTCTCTCTCTCTCTCTCTCTCTCTCTCTCTCTCTCTCTCTCATCCCAGTCACAGCTCCACCGGGGAAATATATCCCAGTTAATTTTATGATTTATAACGTTATAAGAATGTAATAAAAACGTTGTTTTGGCGTTATGTGTTTGCTGGGATGTAAGTCACTTAGTTCTCATCAATTCTCGTCTCTTAACATCTAGCAATACCCACATCTAGTATACAGTATGTAACAATACAGCAATGCAACATACATCTAGGAATACACGGTATTGCTAAATGTGTTTGTTGAGCTCATTAGGATTGATGAGTCGAGGAGTGAGTAATTTAAGAGTAAGGTAAGGTTTACCTGACCTTGCCCCATGTAAGGTTTACCTTACCTTGCGCCATGTAAGGTTTACCTTACCTTGCGCCATGTAAGGTTTACCTTACCTTGCCCCATGTAAGGTTTACCTTCCCTTGCCCCATGTAAGGTTTACCTTGCCCCATGTAAGGTTTACCTTACCCTGCCTCAGGCTTCGTGAGCTGAGGATCAAGTGACAGATATATCTTGTTATACTAATATTAATTATAAATATCAAGACATTCCTCACTGCAAACTGTTAGTAAATAATTATTGTATCTATTTAACATTACTCCAGCCAATGATGGGTAATAATCCCATCATAACTCATAGCTATCTTTATCTCAGATACTAAACATGATTAACTATATCTAGATATTTACTCAGAGCAATATGTAACTAACCATTGCATATATTTTTTAATTTTTTTTAAATTTTGCCCCGAGGGGCGAGTTTATTGGGCAGCGCCACTCATATTGTGAGTGGACACACCGCCATAGCAGCGTGTACAACACTCCCCAATAGGAAGAAAACCCGCTGGCATATATGTCATCGTCTCTCCATCCAGGAGTATGGTGGAAGGGAAGGTTTAACACACACACGTTTAATTTTCAGTGATTTCTAACGTATTGAAATATTTTCTTTGCTGTTCTCAAGGCAAATGATAAATTTGAACCTGAAATCTGAATCATTTACTATGATTTATGGGCGTCTGTGAGGTTTCTGACCTGGTGAAAGTGGTTTTTATCTTCTGATCTGACGCATTTTGTTCTGCCGTCAGAGAAGGGAAGCTCTTTCCCTTAGAACATATATATATATATATATATATATATATATATATATATATATATATATATATATATATATATATATATATATATATATATATATATATATATCCTCGACAGCCAAGGAGCTCCTCGAGTCACCTTGAAGACGGCTGTGTCATCTCAGCTCAACCACCAGAGCGAAGCATCATCTCAAGCATGAAACAGCATCACAAGGCCTGTCTCTCGTTGCACGGTGAGGGAGGTCAAGGGTTCTCATAGTGAGGATTGAGCAGCAGCAGCAGCAGCAGGAGGAAGAGCGGGAGCTGTGGATCGTGTATTTGAACAATGGTCGGTGGAGAGTCGTCCCCTAGCCAGAGCTAACACCTCAACCCCCTTAGAGACCACTGTATCAACACCTGCTTCTTTTCAATCGCTTCCCATACAGGCTTTTCCCCCCCTGTATAGCTTCCGTGGCTACAGATACTCCGTGTTCTCAGCTCTACAGTGCTAAAGGATTAACTTCCTGGATGTTAGAATATAGCTACTGTGCTACCAGTATACACAGAAGACAAAACCCAATAGACAACAGGTTACAATCATTAACAAGTATCTCTTGCAAATTACTAGAGATATAGGAAGCAGGACCGTATACGTTTAGAGCAATTGAACTTTTCTTGAAACACCAGCGTGGATTTTGCCAATATCTTGCTTGACAAACTTATTACATTTCCCCAAAAAATATGTTTGACATAAAACAGGAAAGTTCTAACGTGGGTGTGTGTGGGACGACCTCTCAGGCAGGAATCACGCAGATATCAGAGTGGAGCGAGATAACGAGTGGAACGAGATGACGAGTGGAGTGAGGTAACGAGTGGAGCAAGATAACGAGTGGAGCGAGATAACGAGTGAAGCGAGATAACGAATGGAGTGCCACAAGGATTGGTACAAAGACTCGTTCATTTTCTAATATGTGTCAACTACCTATTAGTAGATGCAAAACTACTGAGAAGAATCAGAACAGAATACGACTGTGACAGCCTACGATAGCACCATGACACTCCGCAGATAGTCTGAAGAATGGCTACTAGACTTTAACCCTAGCCAAAATGCAAAGTTACGAGAATAGGAACTGGAGTGAGAAAAGCCGAATAGAAAATAAAAAGGAGACGCTAGATATAACCCTAAATCTATTGTCAGTGCCATATTTTAGTAACGCAATTAGCACAGTAACTTGTCGTCGTTATCAGCTGTAATTATCATTATCGTTATCAGCATAACTCCAGCAGCATGTACCAAACTGGTCAACGTCTTCATAGCGTTCAAGAACTTTGACAAAAAAGAAATTTCAGCGTTCTATATGCAATATACGTCAGACTCGCTCCCGAGTATGCAGCCCCAGCGTGGAATCCCCACCTGAATAAAACATAAAATCAGAATTAAAAAAATGAGAAAATCAACTGCAGCTCTTATAGGTGACTCGAACCAGCGACCAGTTGATTTTCCTATTGTTATATATCGCGTGAGTGATGTCTCTCTCTCTCGCTCTCGCTCTCTCTCTCTCTCTCTCTCTCGCTCTCGTTCTCGCTCTCGCTCTCTCTCTCTCTCTCTCTCTCTCTCTCTCTCTCTCTCTTCTCTCTCTCTCTCTCTCTCTCTCTCTCTCTCTCTCTCTCTCTCTCTCTCTCTCTCTCTCTCTCTCTCTCTCTCTCTCTCTCTCTCTCTCTCTCTCTCTCCCTCTCTCTCTCTCTCTCTCTCTCTCTCTCTCTCTCTCTCTCTCTCTCTCTCTCTCTCTCTCTCTCTCTCTCTCTCTCTCTCTCTCTCTCTCTCTGGGGGAAATATACAAATGTTTCTTCCTGAACAGGGGGGGGGGGAAGGGTGGGGGCAGACTCCAGAAGGAAATCAGAATAATGAGAGAACATGATAACAACATACTTGATTATAATGAGAATTGAATAAGTGGATAAAAAAAACAATAAACAAAGCTAGGAACAGCAGGAGGAAGATGGCATAACTCACAACTAGTCATATATGTGTCACAGAGTTGTTATAAAGAACGTCTTCAGTGTTAGGCAAAGAATTAAGCCGTTGAAGTTAACTCGATGAACAAATGTAAATATGAGAGTGTAACCCAAGAGATAACCGAGTCATTACCCCTTAACTGCACAATGTTGGAGTGGCGCCTATACGAGCTGATGACCGACCCTCCGAGCACCAGCAGACGAGTACTTAGTTATAATCACTCTAGTATACTAGATTATGTCTGATTCACAACATTCAGACCCCCTCCGGGCTCCAGGGGAGGGGGGGGTTGTTTCCTGGGGGTTCTTCACGCTACATTAGACTTCTCATGATTTGGTATAGCACACGAACACAACTAATTATGGCAGTAAACAGTGTTGAGACACATCAGGATGGGAGTAGATAAATAAACTCATTTACAATTAATTATTATATTATGTTGGCTGGAGTATGAAAAGGTAATCACCGGCTTGGACTAGCACTCTGTACCTCGCCTTGTCATCACATTCCGGATGCTGCTGTTCAAAACGGGTGCAGCAAATGACAGATGTGAGACAGTCACAGCAACACCTTGCTGTGGCACACCTTCGGCAGCTACATCAGTGTCTTGCTGTGTCATCTTAAGCAGCCACAGCCTTGCTGTATCACACGGGCTTTCCCTCATACCACCTTGTACTAATACAGTCTTTCACTGGTAAGATTTAGGGAACAGCCCAGTTTGGCCAGGACTAGGCTGGTCCCATCTGACTGACAAGTGGGGGCCCTGAACAGGACAAGTGGGGGCCCTGAACATGGAACAAATGGTCCACAAAACATAATAGACGTGGGATCGCTGGATTGTTTCAAGCGCAGGCTAGACATATTTAAGAATAAGTTTGGGCGGATGCAAATAAAAGCTGCCTAATGTTCGTTAAGAAACCTTAACGCAGTTCCTTTTTTTTTCCTGAAGTTCTTGAGGGCTCAGAGTGGTGAGTGTAGGGATAGTGATAGTGTAGATAGTGGGATAGGTGGAGTGAAGGTGGTGAATGGAGGGGAGGATATGGACGGTATAGTACAGTCTACATATAAGGTATAAGAATACTTGTTGTGTAGGGAAAACAAGGGTGTGTGCTCAACCCAATAGTTTATTATATATGTTTATCATATATCAGTCATAGTTATAGAGATGGAAGAGATTTTCTTGAAACAGAAAGTGAAGAATCGGAACACGATTTTCACTCGAATTGGTCTTGCTGTCGTATCTTTCAAACATTTTAACAAGATGTATCGTTACTGATATTACATAATCAGGATCTGGTTAGGTTACAAGTAGCACTTGGTACAGAACGTTGTAGTGGTCTGCTGTAACGAGCGGAGTCCCGCAAGGACCCGGTATTTGCTGTAATATATAGGAATTTAAATGATGAAAGTGAGCGTAGTGTTGGAACCTGTTAGGTTATTCAACACCATATTTTTAACCAGAACACAAACCGTTGATTTATTTAACATCACGTGACCTACCCTGCCCAAGATTCGAACCCAGGTCCTCTGACTTGCAAGACGAGTATCCTTACACCACAGGCTCTGATCCCTCTGAATATATTTGTGTGTATCACTATAATAATTTAAAGTGTATTAAAATCTGACTCAATAAACCTTTCAACAAAATCTGGATAAACATTTCTAGCTAAAAAAAAACATTTATTAGATAATTGTAAACAGAAAAATTACTATATATGAGATAGCATCATTGGCCATTATGTTGCCTCTTAGTCGTGATTTCTATGTAATCACATATAATCCTGTCTAATACTATGTAATACTATATAAGTTTGTTCATTTATTATGTATCCCATACCCATCCCGTGGGTGGCAATGGAGCAGGTTACAATGACACATAATAGACTTAGGAACTGAACTTCCCAATCCTCTGTAATCATATGACAACTTTTGTAATCCTCTTTTTGTAAAGATTTTATTTTTTTCCGTTCAATGAGATGCTACCAAAGTTGGTATTAAAATATGCAAGAGGGGCAAGAGCGAAGCAGTTTTAGCCTGGCAGACTATACATGATACATGTATAAATTATACATGATACATAATGTAGACTATATATGATACATGTTTATGCTCCAAGCACCCTGACGCTTGATCCACAGTCATTCAGACAGAATTAATTCCGGATAGACAAGAGATGCAAAAATCTGTCTTAATTAATTAACCTTTGCAGCGATAAAAATACTTTTTAATTAGGAGTACAGTGTAGATGAGATTTTGCTCCATGATTAAAATTATGGATACAAAAAAATTACATATACATTTCAAGGACACGACTTTAGTGGACTCGGATGGGCCAGATCGGACATGTTGTATTACTGAAATTATACAACTGAAAAAATACAGTATTAATTGCCTTAATACTGCAATAATTGCTTTAAAGAATATGTCTACTCGTCAAGTTGTATATGCGGGTGATGAGCCATGGGGTCTTGGGGTCTCGCCTCTCAACACGTACTTGACTGGTGTATAGGTGACAGAGCCTATTGGGCTCTGTCATATCTACATTTAAAGCTGTGTATGGAGTCTGCCGCTATCACTCTAGCGCACTCAAATTGTTCGCTATCCAGACGTTGAAAAAACTTGTTTCTAATGTGTGTGTGTGTGTGTGTGTGTGTGTGTGTGTGTGTGTGTGTGTGTGTGTGTGTGTGTGTGTGTGTGTGTGTGTGTGTTCACCTATTTGTGCCTGCAGGATCGAGCTCTTGGACCCCGCTTTTCTAGCCGCTGGTTGTCTATTGCAATGACTCTTGGCCTATTTCCCTATCATACCTGCTTCTAAAGTTATGAATGTAGTTTGCCTCTACAATCTGCTTCTTTAGGTCATTCCATTTGCTCACTACCCTCACGCTTAAAGAAAACTTTCGAGCACCTCTATGACACATCTGAGTTTCAATCTTCCATCCGTGGCCCCCTTGTTCTATTGATATTCATCGTTAACATTTCCTGTTTCCACTTTGTCAATCCCTCTAAGTATTTTATACGTCTCTCCCTCCTCCTTTCTAACGTGATCAGGTTTAGTTCCTTCAGTCTGTCTTCGTACCTCATTCCTCGCAGCTCTGGGACGAGTCTTGTTGCAAACATCTGCACCTTTTTGAGCTTCCTTCTGACCAGCTCTGCAACATGTTCAAGTCATCCTCGGAGAATCTTGCAATCCTCATCTGTCTCAACCCTCCTTATTAGTTTTGCATCATCTGCAAACATCGACACAGAAGACTCAACTCCTGCCGTCAACTCCTGCATTGACATAAATGAGGAATAGTATGGGTCCCAGGACCGATCCTTGAGGCAACCCCGCTTGTTACTCTACGCCAGTCCTCGCCCCTCACTGTCACTCTCTGACACCTGTCTGTTAGGTAATTCTTTACCCATGATAGTGCGTTTTCACCTACTCCCGCCTGCCTCTCAAGTTTGCATAATAGCATTCTGTGTGGTACTGTATCAAAGGATTTCTGGCAGTTCAGAAATACACCATCTGCCCATCCTTCTCTGTCTTGCCTTATTTTCGTTACCTTATCATAAAACTCCAGAAGGTTTGTCAGGCATGATTTCCCTTTTCTAAAGCCGTGTTGTTGTTTACTTACAAACCTAATTCTTTCTAAGTGTGCAACTAGTCTTAACCTTATAATTCTCTCAAATACTTTGTAGGGGATACTTGTGAGCTGTGTATTTACTATTTGTATTTGCAGAATCGAGCTATTAGCTCTTTCTAACCAATTTAGTTTTCCTCTATTATGTCTACTACAAATATCTCTCTAACACAGTATGTGTGACTTCTTGGGCTAACTACTGAACAACCCCAAGAGGCAGCCCTCAACAGCTAACTCTCAGGTGCCTTGTTTTACTGCTAGGTAAACAGAAGCATCGGATGAACGCGGGATTGAATCCACAATCCACTCTCTCTCTCTCTCTCTCTCTCTCTCTCTCTCTCTCTCTCTCTCTCTCTCTCTCTCTCTCTCTCTCTCTCTCTCTCTCTCTCTCTCTCTCTCTCTCTCTCTCTCTGAATGATAGTGTCTATTCAATTGATTTTCTTTAAATGGTTGGGGACAATTTACGTTTATAGAGTAATTATACCTCGCTCCTCTGAATATCGGGAATATATTGGTCTTTCTGTCGGGGTCATTATATCTCTACGACCTCGGATATATTACAGGTATAATGATGATTCTATGAATATATTTCATTATATTTTGTCATTGTTTTCTCTTTTATTACTGGCAAACTTGTTAATGATATTAATATTTTATTTGTTAGTGTGTTGGTCGTTGTGAAATGGGATTGTTTATTGTTTATAGGAACTTCTGTTATTACTTGTTCCGTTAGCATTTGTGTGTTCGTTATTATTTAATAAAACGAGGCATTAGTTAACAACGGCCGAATCCTCTGAGAGTCGGCCGTTAACCCAGCATTATGTATCAACATGGCCTTATGTATATATATATATATCAACATGGCCTTATGTATATATATATATATATCAACATGGCCTTATGTATATATATCTACACACAATCTAGAGAGAGGAAAATGTCACGTGATTTTTCCTAGTGTGAAATGGCGTGACATAATGGCATTAGGAAACTGGAAGATCAGAGAGTGCAAACGCCAGCCAATCAGGGCGCTGGGAATTCGGTGCTTGGGAGCGCTAGGATTGGCTGAGTGAACTGATAGGTCTCTCTACATAACCCCCTTGACGGGATTTGGTTTGCTTCATCCTGGGCCAGATTCGCGAAGCAGTTACGCAAGCACTTACGAACCTGGGGCCAGATTCACGAAGCAGTTACGCCAGCACTTACGAACCTGAGGCCAGATTCACGAAGCAGTTACGCAAGCACTTACGAACCTGTATATCTTTTTTTTCAATCTTTGGCGGCTTTGTTTACAATTATTAAACAGTTTATGAGCTCCGAAGCACCAGGAGGCTGTTTATAACAATAACAACAGTTGAATGGGAAGTTTTTGTGCTTGTAAACTTTTTAATTGATGTAACCAAAGGCTGTCAAAGATTGAGGAAAGATGTACACGTTCGTAAGTACTTGCGCAACTGCTTCGTGAATCTTGCCCCAGGTTCGTAAGTACTTGCGTAGCTGCTTCGTGAATCTGGTCCCTGGTTTGTCTGATAATCACACACCGTAGAGGCAGGAGGGGCCCTTGTGGATACAACAGGGGTTATTAAGAGGACCGAACCACGAAAGATTCCTTCTCAGACTTGACTTCAGTTTTATCTTTGTCTGAACTTGGGGCAGAGCGCAGGTTGGCATATGCGGATGGTATAGCCCGTACTACATGGGAATTTTAGTTCCGAGTAGCTAAGTCTAAAAACAAGAGTAGACGCTAGTTACGGGCTATTCATGCCCGTGCCATCTCTTGGGTGGCTTAATCTTCATCAATCACTCAGTAAACGTTAGGTGTTAAGGTCTTATAAGGACACGAGGTCTTACAAAGGTACACGGGAGACATCTCCCGTCACGCAGGGTGCAGCCGCACCTCCACAGATCTCCAGTATCAGCTCTTGATACTGGTAATGGCTCAAAAGGGCCACCACTTACGGGCTATTCGTGCCCGTGCCACCTTTTGGGTGGCTTAATCTTCATCAATCAATACAAAGGTGTTAACGAAACGAGTACAAAAGCAACAGGTGTTCTTGTATTTTGTATCCAACTACACCTGTTTGTGTACCTCTGAAACCATCTCACACATCGTCCAGACCAACTTATAATATATTCTTAAAGACAACTGTTAAATCTAATAAGTTTATGTTAAGAACCAGCTATAGAAACGCTATATATCAAAGGCTATATATCAGCTATACTTGGACGATGCTACCGTTCGTATATACCACTAAACACCCATTTTAAACAGTGCCCTTTTCAGGCACACAAATAACCATATGCTTAGAAAAAAATATATAAATTATATATTTATAATTCATAAATTCACAATGATATTTAACAAAATTGACAGATCTCTATTACATTTTAAAACAATTAATAGCATCAAAATACAAATCCAAAGAGGTAAGAAAATTATCCTTTTTTCATCTTTTTTTTTTAACTTGTATTCATTATTCATATTTTTCTTGAATTCCACATTCCTTTTCCCAGTGTTTACAAGTCCTATAGTCATTCAAGCCTTATATTCATCACTATATTCGGCTGGCATACAGCTCATCACATAAGGCTCGCAGATATGGCCGTTCATCTCCCCCGACATATTGTTTATCATGCCGCAAATATTGGCTGTTGTTGTTAGAGATTCAGCAACTCAGAACAAATTCCAAGTAGCACGGGCTATGGTGAGCCCGAAACTTACCTGGCACAGGAGCGGGGCAAGTAGCACGGGCTATGGTGAGCCCGTAGTGGACTTACCTGGCACAGGAGCGGTGCGCCCATGAAAAAAATATTGGCTACAGATCTGCAAATATAGCTTGTGAAACCACACTTCTTCCCCAAGGATAGGAGACAGACTAAGAGGGAGCCGGTCGGCCGAGCGGACAGCACACTGGACTTGTGATCCTGTGGTCCCGGGTTCGATCCCGGGCGCCGGCGAGAAACAATGGGCAGAGTTTCTTTCACCATATGCCCCTGTTACCTAGTAGTAAAATAGGTACCTGGGTGTTAGTCAGCTGTCACGGGCTGCTTCCTGGGGGTGGAGGCCTGGTCGAGGACCGGGCCGCGGGGACACTAAAAGCCCCGAAATCATCTCAAGATAACCTCAAGATCAAGAAGATAATCAAGAGTTCATATCTAATAGCAATGGACCACAGAACCTCTCGTCGGCTTTTTCAGCTCTTGAGTTGAGCCAAAGTTGTATAAACTGAACCCAAAGATTAAATTAATTGTTTATGCGTTGTTAATGACCTGGTTTAATGGCCGGTTAATTAATAATTAAGCAGTCTCATCATATTTCATACCAAATGCAACATTGTCCAGAAATTACTAAGAATAATTGTGAATTTATAATGTTAAAGAATGTAATTATTGCAGGATGCAATATTGCAACTTCAGTCAAGAGCTCATTAAAGCTAAACATATTTCGGTGTAAACATCGTGTAGTTGTTTGCTCAATTTGCTACATAATTGAGGCATAAATTCTAAACTTTATTTAATTATTTATGTGTTATTAATGTTGAATCGTCAATTCTGCCTCCGTTCCTGCGTCTCGTGTTCATTAAGTGAAGCAATTACCTTTAACTGCTTTACTGGCGTTCATTTGTGTGATACCATCGTTTTCTGTGGATGGTCAAGCTTCCCGTTCTCTGTCGGCCCTGTCTCCCGTTTTCTATATTTGACATTATTTTTCTTTCTTTTTTTTGTACAAAGTTGTCAATTCCTATAACCGTCATCCGTTTTCTTTAGTTGTCGCTTCTTAAAATTTATTATTTGTTCGTTATTATTTGTAATCATCTGTTGTCGTTTTGCATCATTTCCGTTCTGAGGGGACAGTAAGCCTGTAGTTAGTCATATCGAGGCCAACTTTATTGACCTTCCGCAGGATGCTGCCCACAACAGTTACATAACTCCCGGCCACCAGTTTAACTGCTAGGTGAAGAGCAGCGTCAGGTTGTTTACCAAGGACGTAGACCACTATGCTACAGAACCCATTGTTTTTTTTCCTTTCTAGTCTTTACTTTTTTTGTTTATGGTTTTAGTCTAACAGACCAACTCATTACAAAAAAATTAAGTGACTGACTGAAATATACAAAATATGGACTATTAAGTCCATATTTTTTTAATAATTAATTTTAAAATTTGTTAAATTTAATTGTTAACTTGTCGTGCTTAAGAAAGGATTTTTGTCTTTATTTTTCTCATTAATAGAATGATTCTCGTTATTTTATTGTGAAATCGAATAAAATGTTTCTTTTATTTATTTTGGGTCCCGGGTTTATTCTTTAGCCTTTCGTTTTCTTCTCTAGCTAGTCCGTTTTCTTCTCTAGCTAGTCCGTTTTCTTCTCTAGCTAGTCCGTTTTCTTCTCTAGCTAGTCCGTTTTCTTCTCTAATCAGTCCGTTTTCTTCTCTAGCTAGTCCGTTTTCTTCTCTAGCTAGTCCGTTTTCTTCTCTAGCTAGTCCGTTTTCTTCTCTAGCTAGTCCGTTTTCTTCTCTAGCTAGTTCGTGTTCTTCTCTAGCTAGTCCGTTTTCTTCTGTAGCCAGCCCGTTTTCTTCTCTTGCTAGTCCGTGTTCTTCTCTAGCTAGTCCGTTTTCTTCTAACTTATCAAAGGGGGGGTCCTCAGATAAATTCAGGTAAATATCTTTCTCTTCGTTAGATATATTCCTTTCATAGTGATATTGATCCTTATTTTATGTCGTTCAAAGTCATCAGTTCTTTGTTGGCGTTGCTGTAGTGCTTGTCTTTCCTTTCCAGAGTAGCGAGGACATCTTACGAGGACATCTTACGAGAACATCTTACGAACACATCTTGCGAGGACATTTTAAGAGAACATCTTGCAATGACATCTTACGAGGACATCTTACGAGAACATCTTGCTAGGACATCTTACGAGGACATCTTACGAGGTCATCTTGCGAGACATTCTCTCTGCCATCCTCCGAAAGGTAAGATTTCACTTTGATATCACGTTGAGAATGTGTTCATGTTCATATCCGTTTGATTCGGAGATTCGAACTCAGGCTTCAAAAATATACGAGACTTTTTAAAGTTTCAGTTGGATAGCAGTCAGGTACTTCTGATATCCTTTCTTATTGTTATCATCCATGTATAGGACAACGCTCTAGGGGGTGATCCCGGTCGGCGGGGGTTCGAATCCTGGTCGGTCCAAGAGCATTCTTAGTGGTTATAATGGCTCGCGCGTTCATGCATCTTTTGTGTCTCATATATACATATGTATATTCATGTGTTACATATTGTTACATATTGTTCTCTCCCTTGTGTTCCCTCCCTAGGGTTCCCTCCCTAGGGTTACCTCCCTAGGGTTACCTCCCTAGATAGGGGTCAGGTGAGGGTCCCCCTCCCCCTCCCTCTCTTCTACATGAAAACCAAAAACATATATTCTGTTTACACACACACACACACACACACACACACACACACACGGGTGTGTGTGTGTGTGGATGTCATCAGCGGCATATGCTAGACTGGCCAACATAAGAACTGCCTTTAGAAACTTGTGTAAGGAATCGTTCAGGATCCTCTATACCACTTATGTTAGACCAATCCTGGAATATGCAGCTCCAGCCTGGAGGCCATACCTAGTTAAACACAAGACAAAGTTAGAGAAGATTCAGCGGTATGCCACCAGGCTCGTCCCGGAACTGAGAGGTATGAGCTACGAGGAAAGGCTAAACGAGCTGAACCTCACATCCCTGGAAAACAGAATAGTAAGGGGAGACATGATAACCACCTACAAAATTCTCGGGGGAATCGACAGGGTGGACAAAGACAAACTCTTCACCACGGGTGGGACACGAACAAGGGGGCACAGGTGGAAACTTAGTACCCAGATGAGCCACAGAGACGTTAGAAAGAATTTTTTCAGTGTCAAAGTAAATAAATGGAATGCACTAGGAAGTGATGTGGTGGAGGCTGACTCCATACACAGTTTCAAACATAGATATGATAGAGCCCAATAGGCTCAGGAACCTGTACACCAGTTGATTGACAGTTGAGAGGCGGGACCAAAGAGACAAACCTCAACCCCCACAAGCACAATTAAGTGAGTACATGTGCGCTAAGCCTTGGCAAGAACACACACAAGAACAACCACAAAACACACACACATGCAGAATCGTGCATGAAAACAAACACACACACAAAGGCTATATAATGTTTGGACAAATGTTACCAACTGACGGTTTCAAGCTTATTCAACCGGTTTAGGGAAATATAATCCGTTGTTGCATTATTAATTCTTTTCAGCGAACCCTCCCTCCGTCCCCCAGACAACACAGTATACAGAATTACATACAACAGGGAGAAACGCTACGGAACTTGTAATAAAATCGGGTATACAAATAAATAAAGTATTTCGGTAAACATTATTATGAATTTTTATGACAGGAGGAAAGGGGAGAGACGTTATTTCCAGAAAAGCGCTGTGATTGGTCGCAGACGCGTTGAAGTAGCGTAGTTGATTGGTGGAGGGCAGGGGCGTAATGGCTCAGGGAAGGCTTCTGATTGGTACTCAGCAAGAGCAGGATTGGCATAGCTGATTGGTGGGGCGTGTGCCTGCTAATCAAAGGTCTCTAATATTCGCGAGGGAGTTGGGAAAGGGTGAAATCTAAGGTTCAGAGAGTGATCTAAGATTGAACGGGTTGTCTAAGATTTTGTTTGGCAACTTAAATATGCCTTCTGATGCGAACTTTACTGAGTGATCAAAGACTTAGCGAGATGCCGGGAGTCGAACCAGTGGCTCGGTGTTCAGCCTGTGAGGCAGCAGCGACTTGTCTGAAGTTTAATCTGTCGCTTGACGACGGATCTAAAGCTTAGAGCGTGATCCAAAGCTTAGTTTGTGATATGTAATTTAGCAAATGTGAAATATTCTTGATTGCTTAGGTAGTTCAGTTGTATGAGCTCGGCTGAAATGTATTGGGTTGTGTAAGTCGTTCAGCTGGTGTATGTCTGTATGATTGTCCGTGTGTGACTATACAACAACAATAGGCACAACAACGCCCATCCCTCGTATTCCCCCACCACAAAAAATCTTGTTGCTGTGCCCCCCCCCTACTCAAAATTCCCCCCTACCCATCTTCCCCACTGACAAGGGGGTGTTACCCACTGGTCCCCTACCCCTTTCATCAAACTTCCCTCCCCCGCCTTCCCCTCCTCGTCAGCAAGTATTTGTAGGCAGTACCCCTTGTTAGTGTATCTAATTATTTACCAGTCGAGATATGTCTGTGTTTTTTTGTTTACAGTGTTGATGCGTGTGTGTGTGTGTGTGTGTGTGTGTGTGTGTGTGTGTGTGTGTGTGTGTGTGTGTGTGTGTGTGTGTGTGTGTGTGTGTGTGTGTGTGTGTTGGAGAGGGGTGAGGGGCGTGTGTGATTGCTCTCACATAACTCTACATTCCTAGTTGTGCTGGCATGGTCGAGTAATAGCTCCTTGTCCCCGCCTTTCCATGTCTCTGTCCTGAAATACAAGGATTTTTATCCTCTTTGTTTCTCGTCGTATTTTCGTTTATTGAGTCAAGCTTAAGAATCTTCTCTTGTAGACTGTTTCATTTGTTTGTGACTCTTATCCTTAAGGTGTTTTCTTGACGTCTTCCTCGGCACATCTGTCGCTGCAGCATCCACCCGTGTCCTCTGGTGCTGCCTCATCTGTGTCTCCAGCATCCACCCGTGTTCTCTGGTCCTGCCTCATCTGTGTCTCCAGCATCCACCCGTGTTCTCTGGTCCTGCCTCATCTGTGTCTCCAGCATCCACCCGTGTCCTCTGGTCCTACCTCATCTGTGTCTCCAGCTTCCACCCGTGTCCTCTGGTCCTACCTCATCTGTGTCTCCAGCTTCCACCCGTGTCCTCTGGTCCTACCTCATCTGTGTCTCCAGCTTCCACCCGTGTCCTCTGGTCCTACCGTTTCTCACTTTGAATGGTGAGGCTTTGCCCCACCTGTTAATTCCCCTTTATATTTAGCACGTTGTTATCATATTCGCTGTGATTAGTCTTTACTCCAACGAGTGGAGTTTGAGCTCCCTCGGCCCGTCACTCTTGGTGAGTTCCTCGGCTCCTAGACAAATTTGGCCGCGTGTATCGGTACTCAGTTTTCATTTTGTTTATTTAGGTGTGGATTCCATGACGGTATTGCATAGTGACAAGTTTATGTTGCATGAATGAATCTTTGTCAAGGTGCCTGAAGATTATACAAATTTTTGTCGGTTTCGAATATATTCTTCAGACGTTATTTTGTTATTCAGTTATGCCAGTCTCAGTTTCACGTGTACATAGAAGTCTTTCCTGGGGAACTGTGTCAAGCGCTTTTTGACAATCAAGAAAAACGGTCAGTCCCACTCTTTGCTATGTTTTATCATTGTCATTTCATTAAAGACTAATAGATTTGTTAGGGACGATCTATCACGTTCATTGGGACGATCTTCACGTTCACTGAAGCTATGATGATGCTTGGAGATAAAACACACTTTGTCTTAAGTGTTCCACGTGTCGTTTTCTGTTTGGTAATGACACTGGACTGTTGTTCAGTGACTCACGTCTCCCTGCTTGTTCCTTCGTGAAGGACCGTGTCTGGGGGATGACCCTGGATGCTGGTACAATCACCATCCCACTCCGAAGATTTCCCCACTATATGGGCTGCCTTCCATACCTCTGGCAGTTCGTGTGTAGCGATGACTTGAAGAGCATTTCGAAGAGGGAGGCTCGTGACCCCAACTGCCTCTTTTAGTATCCTTTGGGGAGATTTCGTGTGGTTCTATAACCTTCTTCCTCTCTAGTTCCTCCGGTTGTCAGGTCAGCTCTTTTATCGTTACCTCTATTTCGCTCAGTCTTTCATTGGGTGTGTGTGTTCCATTCTTCCAGTTCTGCTGGGAGATGTAGCTGCCTTGTGTATATTTACTGCCGTCTTTCGTGTAATACTTCACATATGTCCTTGTCATTTTCTGTGTACCTGTACTTTTCTTTAGTGTGACTGTTTGTTCACTTTGAAGTGTCTTTTGCTGCGGTGCAGAAGTTTGTGTTGGTCCTTTGTCTTTGGTTATAATGGTAGTTTGAAACTACCTCTCTTCGTGTCTCTCTCTCTCTCTCTCTCTCTCTCTCTCTCTCTCTCTCTCTCTCTCTCTCTCTCTCTCTCTCTCTCTCTCTCTCTCTCTCTCTCTCTCTCTCTCTCTCTCTCTCCCTCTCACTTTCTCTCTGGCTCTCCCCTCTCCCTCCACAGGTCCTGCCAACTACTACACAACTCCTGCTGATGTAGTGTACAAGTTGGTCACAGTCATTACCTTTCTCCTCCTCCTCCTTCCTCCTCCTCCTCCCTCCCTCCTCCTTCCTCCCTCTCCTGCTCCTCCTCCTCCCTCCTCCTCCTCCTTCTCCTCCTCCTCCTCCTCCTTCTCCTCCTCCTCCTCCTCCTGCCTCTGCTTTTATCGCCCTGCATCATCCACTTATTTATCCTGTTTTCTGCATTTCTTCTTCCTCCATACTTCTTCCTTCCTCTTGCCTCCTCCTCCTCTTTTTCCTCTGTTCCTTCTATTTCTCTTGAGCCTTCAGCTTTCTTTAATCCCTTTGCCTTCGCCTCAACTTTGTATTACTGTCTCATTCTCTTATTATCTTCGATTCCTTCTCTTTTACATTGTGCCCCTTCCCATATTGTCTCCCTTCCTTACTCTGCTTGCTTGCTTGTTTCTCTTCTTCGTCCTGCATCCTATGTCTCTTACTGTGCTCTCCTCATCTTTTCATTCCCCCCCCCCTTGTGTCTTTTCCCGTCTCCTCTTTATTCCCCCGTCTTCTTTCTCTTGTTTATGTAGCCTTCTCCTCCTTCGTTGTCTTGTTCCTCTTGCCTGTACCTGTAACATCCTGTAGGACTCTTATGTACTTGCTACTGTAAGTGTATATGTAACGAATGAACGTATGAATAACGTATGAGTAACGAATGGATAACGTATGAATAACGCATGAATAACGTATGAGTAACGTATGAGTAACGTATGTAACGGAAGACTGTAACTTCACTGTAATCCCGTTATCTCACTCTCTGTTCATCACCCTCAGGTGTACATGGTGAACAATGCACTTAGGACCGCTCGTTAATATATTACTGGTCATTAAACATCCATATTGACTCGCCCGTCGTCTTCCAAGAACGCTAGGCAAATATATATCTTCATTTATATCAACAGGAGGACTCGTGATTTCATTTCTTAAGAATATTAACACAAGGCAAATTGTTATTTAATACACTCACTTATATATATATATATATATATATATATATATATATATATATATATATATATATATATATATATATGTATATATATATATATATATATATATATATATATATATATATATATATATGTATATATATATATATATATATATATATATATATATATATATATATATATATATATATATATATATATATATGAACGCTTCAGGGAAAAACCACATATTGTTTCAACCAACAATAATTCAGAAATGCATTTAATTTTGTTCTCATTTACTTATAATAATATTAACACCTTTCCCCTCAACCTTAGAGCACAGACTAAATTTCCCCTCCCATACTACTTGAGAAAATTGAGAGAAAAATAGACTCCATCAATTATTGAACGGGACCAATCCTCTCAAAATTCTAGGCGTCTTTAACCTAGCGAGGCCGATATGCAGTAAACGTCAATATTGTGATGCTTTATTTTACTAATACATCACATTTTTCTCGAATTGGTCGTTTTTTAGAGAGAGAGAGAGAGAGAGAGAGAGAGAGAGAGAGAGAGAGAGAGAGAGAGAGAGAGAGAGAGAGAGAGAGAGAGAGAGAGAGAGAGAGAGACAGGCAGACAGACCCAGGTGGTCGACATCTATTGCATCATATGTCTACTCTACACTCACTCCTGAATTTTTATATTTTTAAATATCGACTGTACACTTTTTCAATACTTTTTCTCCCCGCACTCGAAGTAATATGTTTTAGAAAATATATTACTTCGAGTTTTCACAGCAAAAGCAAATTCTCCGCTTTTTATTTATTTTTAATTGGGAGTTTTGTATTTTTTCCTTTGCACAGAAATGTTAAATTTAAAAATGAAAACAGAAAGTAGAGATGAAATTAAGAAAAATATACAAACAAATGTATATATTTACCTGAATTTAGTTGAGGGGTCACAGTCTCTCATTAGTGGCCTCGACGCCAACGGGAAGCCGGCGGCTTGTCAAAGGTCCCCCACCCCAAAGGATCCTGAGGCAAGACTGACGTTGGGCGACTGTCACACAATGCCTGAGTGCCGCCAAGACCAGACTGTCGCTAGAGTGGTATAGTGGTAGTTCCCTCTACTCTCCACATCGAAATGTTCGCTATCATACTTATCTTGAGGTTATCTTGAGATGATTTCGGGGCTTTAGTGTCCCCGCGGCCCGGTCCTCGACCAGGCCTCCACCCCCAGGAAGCAGCCCGTGACAGCTGACTAACTCCCAGGTACCTATTTTACTGCTAGGTAACAGGGGCATTCAGGGTGAAAGAAACTTTGCCCATTTGTTTCTGCTTCGTGCGGGAATCGAACCCGCGCCACAGAATTACGAGTCCTGCGCGCTATCCACCAGGCTACGAGGCCCCTTACTTACCCTTGACATTGTATATAACCAATGAACCATAATAATCCTATAATGATTAACACCAACAAAACAACAATTGAAACTCTAAGAAACAATAAAGCATTGTAATGCTTTATTGTGATGTAAACTTAATCAAATAGTACTGCCGCTGCTCCTCCTGCGATAGCTTTGGTTAAAGGGGTAAATAAGACACAATTGACTGGAAATTGCAGACAAGTTACTCCCAGAGGAAACGCGTGAAGGCACGGTGGAAGTGACCATCTCAGCCACCAGTAGCGTAGTGCAAGATACTGTGAGAGCGCCTTACTAAGACATCCCCGTCAGCGGCCCGGTACAGAGATGGGCCCAGCGGCGCCCCGGTACACAGATGGGACCACCAGCGCCCCGGTACAGAGATGGGACCACCAGCGCCCCGGTACAGAGATGGGCCCAGCGGCGTCCCCAGTACACAGATGGGCCCATCAGCGTCCCGGTACAGAGATGGGCCCACCAGCGTCCCGGTACAGAGATGGGACCACCAGCGCCCCGGTACAGAGATGGGCCCACCAGCGCCCCGGTACAGAGATGGGACCACCAGCGCCCCGGTACAGAGATGGGCCCACCAGCGCCCCGGTACACAGATGGGACCAGCGGCGTCCCCGGTACACAGATGGGACCACCAGCGCCCCGGTACAGAGATGGGCCCCAAGTACTGGCCACCACCCTCCCGGTTCACTACCAGGGATGATCACAACGAAAATCACACACCCAGTATTTGTTAAATATTATGAACCACCAATTGGCTATTCCTTCAGCCTCTACCATGGCCCCAACACAAAGGCGCTTTCTATAAAAACGCCGCAGGCAACCAGAGCTCTAATTTCATAATGATTTCAGACTCTGAAGGCAGTAATTCTAGTGAAATAAATTAGACTAATAAACAAACATTTTTGGAGAGAAATTATAGTACTCTTAAATTACACAAAAAAAACAACTACACATCCTCTCCCCCCCCCCCCTATGTGTTTGTTTCCCAACACTCAACACCCTCCGCACTAAAGCAACACACACACACACACACACACACACACACACACACACACACACACACACACACACACACACACACACACACACACACACACACACACACAGGCGGTAAATCTGCTAAAACTCATATAATGGTAACATTTAAATACTCCCACATGCTTTTAGGGTAAAAATGTCTTCCCCCCTTTGAAAGACAAATGTCCTCAATATCAACGTTCTCTCTCTCTCTCTCTCTCTCTCTCTCTCTCTCTCTCTCTCTCTCTCTCTCTCTCTCTCTCTCTCGCCCAGTTGTTCAGCAACACTTTATATTCTCTCTCTCTCTCGCCCAGTTGTTCAGCAACACTTTATATAAATGAGTATTGCTGTTCAGCGAGTTTTGAAAACGGATGTAATATTAAACTCTAGAGGCACTCGGGTAATGCTTACAAACAACCCTGGCTGGCAGGCCTAAAATATTAATGGGGTCATTACCGCATAATTCCAGGTGGGGGGTTTAATGAGGTCACAGACGATGGTTTGGGAGAAAATATGGTCATTTTACTCAGCTCGGTAAATTCAACACGCGGTGATGTTAATAGTTTGGCTTAAAAGCACAGTGTAGTGTGTGTGTGTGGGTGGGTGTGTGTGTGTGTGTGTGTGTGTGTGTGTGTGTGTGTGTGTGTGTGTGTGTGTGTGTGTGTGTGTGTGTGTGTGTGTGTGTGTGTGTGTGTGGGTATGTGTGTGTGTGTGTGTGTGTGTGTGTGTGTGTGTGTGTGTGTGTGGGTGTGTGTGTGTGTGTGTGTGTGTGTGTGTGTGTGGGTATGTGTGTGTGTGTGTGTGTGTGTGGGTATGTGTGTGTGTGTGTGTGTGTGTGTGTGTGTGTGTGTGTGTGTGTGTGTGTGTGTGTGTGTGTGTGTGTGTGTGTGTGTGTGGGTATGTGTGTGTGTGTGTGTGTGTGTGTGTGTGTGTGTGTGTGTGTGTGTGTGTGTGTGTGTGTGTGTGTGTGTGTGTGTGTGTGTGTGTGTGTGGCTATGTGTGTGTGTGTGTGTGGGTGTGTGTGTGGGGTTCAGGGATCAGCTCCTGGGCCTGCCTTTTTCGGTCGACTGGAGTAGTTCGGAATTATCATGCATGCCCCCTTCAATCCATGCATAGATTCAGCCCCAAATATATATCTTCCTCTGACTCGGCTATGAGTTTAGTTGCCATTTCTGTTCTATGCTTGTTCTATTAGTCAGGCATCGTCCACTAGACTGGAACGAATTGGAGCAAAAAAAAATTAAATTTCCTTTCGAATTTATATTTCCAATAGCGTGGAAAAGTTGCATTTTAGTCACTTATTAGATGTGCAGAATTTGATTAGTCTGTGATTACATTTTGAGGTCCCTTAACGGCCTTGAATTACATTAAAGTAATTGTTTTACAGTGAAAACTGTTTTGAATATAGATACAGCTCTTCGCTTGTTGTAGTCTTCGTGTTGCACAACAACCCAGAACTAACTACCAGCAGGTGGTAACAGCCCCACCCAACCACCCTATCATGGTGAAACTTTTTGTCTCAACATCTCAGTTGAATTAATTAAATTTAGTACGATATTCCGTTTTTTGTGTCAAAATTGGGATCATTTTCCGTGGTTGCGACGTCGCGCGGATGATCACATCTCTCGCAGTTCCTCCGCAGACTGTGGAGGAATGTCTTAATAAATTAATTCATTTATTAGAATTAATTTCTAATAAATGCTTCCCCGGTCAATGTCACGTGTATCTGCGGGTTGAGTGTGGCAGGGAGACATTAGAATCCATATTTCAGACTCCAATCGTCTGGGATTCCCCAATCTCTTAATCCAGTCTTCACTATATCCCCTAATGTCCTTGCTGGAGATATCAAAGGTTCAACCATTTCGCAATTCTAATATATTTGAATGGTGCTAAGACATCCTTAATGAACGTTCTCTTAAATGTACACTATGTGCCAGGATACTTCGCCAAGTTTCAACAGGTCGACTCGCCAAGGAAAGGCTTGCCTGACTCTTTATAAGTACAAATGAAGTCCAGGGAAATTCAGTCCTATGTATTGGACAACTTACGGTACTGGTCCCAGATTCACGAAAGCACTTATGAACCTGTACATCTTTTCTCAATCTTTGGCGGCTTTGTTTCCAATTATTAAACAGTTAATGAGCTCCGAAGCACCAGGAGGCTGTTTATAACAATAACAACAGTTGATTGGCAAGTTTTTATGCTTGTAAAATGTTTAATAAATGTAACCAAAGCCGTCAAAGATTGAGGAAAGATGTACATGTTCATAAGTACTTGCGTAACTGCTTCGTGAATCTGGCCCCTGAACACACAACATCGGTCTGGGGGGGGGGGGGGGGTCCACCATCTACTTCACTCGGGTATAATTAGCTACGAAGATTGGGACGTGTAATGTTTTCTTACAAAAAAACGTCGCTTTTCGCCCGTATGCGTTACACAAGGCCAACAATTGTCGTACTAGGAAATGGAAGCGACTCGAGGAAAGGGACTTGACGTACTGTCCCGTTTTCTGTTTTGGGTCCTCTGGTAGGTTAGGAGGGGACACTTTAAATTGACCGTTTTCTTGACGTTAGGAAACCTTAGGAGGACGGGCTGGATATACTGTAGAAGAGAGCTAGTACATGATTATTAGTTTGCTTTATCAGTTACGGGTAAACAGAGTCAATTTCATCTTTCCCCTTTTCTGTCTCATAATTTCCTTTTTCAGATTCTTTTGGCCCTTCTCTCATTCTCATTCTTTCTCTCTCCATCCATATTCCTTTTCATCTGATCTCCCTCCCTCTCCATCTCTCCTCTCCCTCCCTCCCTCTCTCTCCCCTTCTCTCCCCTTCTCTCCCTCCCTCTCTCTCCCCTTCTCTCCCTCCCTCTCACACACTCCCCTATTCCCTCGACGCCAATCAATCACAACTCTGGAAGCGTCAGTAAAGGCCTCGGGGAATAATTAGTAAATGTTCAGAATCATATGACACCACCATCAGTCTTAGGGTCATCCCCCCTTCCCCCCCTCTCTACTCTCTCTCTCTCTCTCTCTCTCTCTCTCTCTCTCTCTCTCTCTCTCTCTCTCTCTCTCTCTCTCTCTCTCTCTCTCTCTCTCTCTCTCTCTCTCTCTCTCTCTCAATAAACAAGATATCCAATACGCAATAATCTCGGCGTCTTGTGGGTCGCGTCAATAAGAGGCTTATGAAACAAAATCTATCAAAACTTGCCCTCGTCCTCGCTATTAATCTTCGTGATGTAGTCTGCGGACCTGCGCTGAGGTTCTTAGCGGACCTCAGGTGACGGCGTTCCTGGCGGACCTCAGGTGACGGCGTTCTTAGCGGACCTCAGGTGACGGCGTTCTTAGCGGACCTCAGGTGACGGCGTTCTTAGCGGACCTCAGGTGACGGCGTTCCTGGCGGACCTCAGGTGACGGCGTTCCTGGCGGACCTCAGGTGACGGCGTTCCTGGCGGACTTCAGGTGACGGCGTTCCTGGCGGACTTCAGGTGACGGCGTTCCTAGCGGACCTCAGGTGACGTCGTTCCTGGCGGACCTCAGGTGACGGCGTTCCTGGCGGACCTCAGGTGACGTCGTTCCTGGCGGACCTCAGGTGACGGCGTTCCTGGCGGACTTCAGGTGACGGCGTTCCTGGCGGACCTCAGGTGACGGCGTTCCTGGCGGACCTCAGGTGACGGCGTTCCTGGCGGACCTCAGGTGACGGCGTTCCTGGCGGACTTCAGGTGACGGCGTTCCTAGCGGACCTCAGGTGACGTCGTTCCTGGCGGACCTCAGGTGACGGCGTTCCTGGCGGACTTCAGGTGACGGCGTTCCTGGCGGACCTCAGGTGACGGCGTTCCTGGCGGACCTCAGGTGACGGCGTTCCTGGCGGACCTCAGGTGACGGCGTTCCTGGCTACAAGTAGTAAGGTGAATGAACACACTGAAATTCCGATTCGGTTCAGGGGGAGACTCCAAGTTGTATAACTTTTAGCACATCGTCGTCCAGGGCTTAAGGAACGCGTCTGAGGCGTGACCCAGGACGGACGTTCGATCCCACCGTCGTGCTCCAAAGATTTCCACAACATAATTTCCTAAAGACACTTTACACACCACTATTACAGTTGAGAGGACAGACCATCACTGTAATTTACAGAGCAAAACTATAACCCTTTCATCAAGGGATAAGAGTTACATAGAAAATATATTAAAAATATAATATGAACAACTTGGTAAACCATGATATTATTGATGACACAATAGTGCCTATAGTAAGATGTGACTGGCCCACCAGTTGTCACCCACCAGCCCTCACCCACCTCCCTCTCACCCACCTCCCTCTCACTCACCTCCCTCTCACCCACCTCCCTCTCACTCACCTCACCTCACTCACCACCGGATAAAGTCCCCGGTTCATTCCTGCAAAATCCGTCGAGGTGAGAACTACATTGTGAGAGGATGAGGCTTGTCAGCCTGGCTGTGTGTGGAGGAGCAGCGGAGAGGGCGCCCGTGAATGGTGGTCACGAGGGTCGTCCACAGCTGGAGAGCGACTTGACGGCTGGAGGACGAGTGCGGGTGTGTGCTAACGTGGATAAGATGAGGATGAATTATTTTGCTTGAGTTGAAGGTTGGGAGAGTTCATCCTCTTGACGAAGGTGGCTGTGGAGGAGGAGGAGGAGGCGTAGAGGTGCTAAAGTGGGTTAGAAGAGACAGGTAGGCAGTTATAAGTAGACAGGTAGAGAAGGAGAGAGGGAGATAGTAGACAGGTAGAGAAGGAGAGAGGGAGATAGAAAGAGAGAGGGGGTCGGAATCCTGTGTGGTACAATAGGCTGAGTCATCGGGTCTCTCTCTCTCTCTCTCAATCAATTTCAACTCCAAGAATTTTAAGATGTAAGCACAGAAAGTTGTAGTGAGCCAACATCCTTCGTCTTCCGGCTCATGGGAAGTTGTCGAGCCGTGATCCACAGCCGTAACTTCGCCCATTACTTCCTCGTGAAGTTAATCGATCCAAGCCTAGCGGTACACGGCTTAGAGGGTGGGCGGGGAGAGAGAGATAGAGAGGCGTCGGCCCTCGTATTATCAGCGCTGCTCGATCTAATGGACTGTGGGAGCTTCTGCCTCCATTACAGGGGGGAGGGGGTCTGGTCGAGCCTGTTGGGCAGTATGGAATCGAGACTCGTCCTGGGGGGAGGGGGTGGACGTGTCTGTGGAATTAGAAATGGCGTCAAAAACCCTCCTGATTGTCTCCTGATTGTGTCTGGACAATGTTACTTCTGATATTTGGAAAGTGTAAATGTTCAAAGTAAACTACTTGGTACGTTATGTACTTTTTAATGACTTGCATTCAATTAATTTTATTGTTTTAATTTTTCATAAAAAAATTACTCTCAACTGTCCAAGATTTTTTATATTTTGAGCACTGGTGAAAAATTTGAAAAAAAAAGTTTTCCGATCTCTTTGAAATAAAGCTTAAAATATAGCTAAGCTTTCTTGAGCCATGCTAAGAAAAACTACAAATGGCTGAAGGGAAAAAAGCTAGAATTAAAGCCGCAATGGCTTTAATTCCATTTTTTTGAGATAGGCTAAAGTCTCTTGCCTCAGGTCTTAGCCTTCAAAGCGACCTGCGGGAGGCAGCTCCATCACCCTCACCAGTGTGTGTATCTTGTTGTAACTTCTGACAGGAAAAATGAATTTCTCTCTGTACCCGGCGAGGCTTCCATCTCTCTCGGGGGGAAAAAAATAGTGGATGTTAATCTGAAGCCAGATTCACGAAGCAGTTACGCAAAGTACTTACGAACGTGTACATCTTTCCTCAATTTTTGCCGGCTTTGGTTACATTTATTAAACAGTTTACAAGCATGAAAACTTGCCAATCAACTGTTGTTATTGTTATAAACAGCCTCCTGGTGCTTCGAAGCTCATTAACTGTTTAATAATTGTAAACAAAGCCGCCAAAGATTGAGAAAAGATGTACACGTTCGTAACTGCTTCGTGAATCTGGTCCCTGATGTTACTAAAAAGCTGTCGGATAGCAAACGATGAACCGACCCGATAGCAAACGTTGAAACGATTGGATAGTAAACCCTGGCATTAGGCTCGCCAGATTAACACCATAATCCCTCTAATCTCACCAGTTTACACGGCTCAGTTTAAGCTGAGCACATGTAGAGCGTTCACACGAAGCATCTGTCAGTCGAGCAAGTGCAACGCGTAACTTCATTTGATTCTTAACTAATTATATATATATTTTAGACATGAGGAAATCTTTCGTTACTATTAAGCTGGAATTTACTAATCGGTACACAAGGACTAAACGAGAATTTTGACCCACTCCGAGAAACCAGAGAGCGTTCATGAGAATTTATAACTAATTCAGACACTCATTAGGGTCTATAACCAACTTACAGACTACTTACAACCAACTTACAGCCTAATAATTTATAACTACTTTACAGACACTCATAATTATTGACAACCAACGTAGACACTCATAATTATTGATAACTAACTTACAAGGACGCATAATTATTTATAACCAACTCACACGTAAACATATTCATTTATAACCAACTCACACGTAAATATTTATAACCAACTCACACGTAAACATATTCATTTATAACCAACTCACACGTAAATATTTATAACCAACTCACACGTAAACATATTCATTTATAACCAACTCACACGTAAATATTTATAACCAACTCACACGTAAATATTTATAACCAACTCAGAATCACTGAACTTTTAATCATAATCTAAGTATTCCTCTGGCACATTTTAACTTGGATTGATTTTATTTTACAATTATTATTGCGTTTATTGCAGACGATGCGCGCTATAATATAATAATCTCATCAGAATTAATATGTACCGAAAAGCAATCAAATAAATGAGTTTCAAAATTATTATAATGAGGAATGGGGTGATGGGGGGGGGGCAGCTCCGGGGATTGAGTGGGCTCTGGTAATTACCTAAGTGTAGTTACGGGTTGAGAGTTACGCTCGTAGTGTCCCGTCTTCCCAGCACTCTTTGTCATATAACGCGTTGAAACTACTGACGGTCTTAGCCTCCACCACCTTCTCACCTAACTTGTTCCAACCGTCTACCACTCTGTTTGCTGTTGTTGTTATAGATTCAGCTACTCGGAACAGTTCCAAGTAGCACAGGCTATGGTGAGCCCGTAGTGGACTTACCTGGCACAGGAGTGGTGCATGTGTCCCACTCTGTTTGCGAAAGTGAATTTTCTTATATTTCTTCGGCATCTGTGTTTGAATGCATGTGTGAGTATAACTGGGTATATGGATAAAATGTGTATGTGTATGTAGATCGAATATATTTTCACATGTACGTTCTAGGCTTGAAGTTTGATGAATGCATGTGGGCGACCAGGCTGATCCCTCGTATTCAAGACCGCCTGTGCAAGGAGAAGTCAAGGGAAGTCTGCCTCCAATTCTTGTAGAGGTCTTCGCCGTTTTCACTAATTTGCATATTTTCGGTATAAACAGTAGTAATTTAAAACTTCAAATATGTGCATTCACCATGAATTACGCTCAGATATAACGGTCAGGAGTTATATTTCCAATATTTATCGTATTTTGAAAAGCTCTCTCTCACACAGACGCCATAAACAGTCCTCTCAATGGTAATAAGCTTATGCAAATGAGATCTGATCCTACAAACACTCCAGCCTTTGGCATTCGCTATAAAGACCAGTCAGCTAGTCGATCGTCTTTTGTCTTTGTCCGAATACCCGAGAACATGAGTGTTCAATCCCACTTAACGTGTCACATCCAGGCCACCACGGCGCCGTTCACTGGGGAGGGGGCAGAAGGGATTGCTGTTGAATGTCAATTATATGTTAATCTTCTCAATTAATTAAAGTTTTAATGACCATCAGAAGCCACACTCTTGTCCACGTGTGGTTTAAACCGCTAGTTGAACCTTGAATCTGTTTGGAATCACTCGAAATTGTTGTATTGATAAAAGATAATTGGCAGTGTTTTAAGGTTGACGGTATTACAATTCTTCTATTGACGGTATCGTAAAGATGTTTACATTTGGATTGAGAGCTATTTTAGTGGAGTATTGTTCAGCGCTCTCTGCAGCTATGTTCGATTATAGCAAGTCAGTCGACTTGAGAATGGTCCAGGACGGACCGAAACGTCGTCGTCCCTTCACCTTCTAGTGTGTGGTCTGGTCAACGACCTTAAAGTGGGTAGTGCCATGAAGCCAGGCAAGCAATTTACTACAGAAGCTGTAAGGAAGGTATCTATAATTCTGGGGTTTATTACCATATCTTTCGAACTTCGATCGGAAACCGCTGTAGCCAACTGTGCAATTCGTTGGCCCTCGATGGTTCGTGGGTGCTTATAACCCTTTGTTAACCTCTGTAAACTTTTGTAAGCTGGCACTAACCAACTACAGAGGTAGAGGTACAGCCAGGTTGAACACAACGGTTCATGAGGAAACACACACAGCCCTCTGTAACACAGCCCCATCAGGTGACTGGTGATACAGACCAACCCCCCAAAGGGCTGAAGAACGGGTAGCACAGACTGACCCTAGAAGGGAAGTTCAAATATTGAGGACGACTATATGAAGGTACCCTAACTATTTAGTCAACTGAGTCCATTCCAACTTGAGTCCATTCCAGATAAAAATAGAACAATGAGAGTAGCAATGTTGCAGTACTTTTGAAGAGTAAACATCTTGGTGATAGAGAACTTGGAGAGATGAGACAGTGAACCAGAGTGCCGATGAGGACATCCCGAATTTCGTAGATGGGTAATTTTATAATGGCACCATCACGCTCTCTCCTAGGCGTCTCCCGGTGGCACTCCACGAGGCTGGAGTGCCATAACTTGAGAGCCAGGGTGAGGATCTCTGCCTAGACACCCACGGATGATGTCATAACGCACGCACACGCACGCACACACACACACACACACACACACACACACACACACACACACACACACACACACACACACACACACACACACACACACACACACACACACACACACAACGGGAATGGCTCTTCCACAGCTCCTGTTCCACCCACCTACTACTCCTGCGCCCATCTCCACTTGCTCCTCATCACTCTCAATTCTTCTCATTCTCTTTGTTCCCCAAATCCCTCTACTCTGCCTTATCCCCTTTTTCCTTCGTCTCACCCTCTTTACTCCTTCCCTAGCCTCCCCCTCCTCTCCTACCCTAACCATCAACCTCTTGCCTTTCTCCCTTTCACCCATCTCCACTTTCCTCTAACTTCTCTTTTTCCCTCTTGTGCCTCTATATTCTCCCTTCTCCTGTTGCTCATCTCCACTCCCCGCCCCCCACTCCAGCACCTCTCAGACTCACTCCTACTTTCATTAATCTATTAGTGCTGACGTCGACACCGCGCCCAGCCTCCTCCACGCCAGATTTACCTATTTGCTTTACCGACTCTTGGGGTTGGCTACCACCATCGATAATGGATCAACTTCAAACACCACCAGCAGCAGCTCCTCCACCGCCCACCCCTACCAGTCTCCTACACCCGCTCACCCACCACAATCCTCACTCGCGCCTCTTCTGTCCGTCTTCTCTTCCGCTATTCTCACTTTTTAGTTGTAAATATGTTAATTTACGTACGTGTGTGTGTGTTGATGGCCAGAATAATCAGCACTGAGCTTTTCAGTGAAGAGTAATGGCTGTACATTTCTGTGTTCGTATATAGACGTCGCCTAACACATCACAAAGCAGCTGCCACTTCGTTATCAACTGACGCTCGAGTTTAGTTTTCCTGCTCGAATTTGGTCCCATTATGCTGAGCTTCTTCGTTTGAGAAAACTATGGCTGACGTTACCGGTTGTGGGCTGATCAGACGTTACGAAGTACTGGTTGTCCAGATTCAAATTCATTTGAATGCCATGATTCGAGGCCTGTTGCTAACCTGTGTTTTTCAAAATGTAAACGAATATATTTTGCAGTGATCGATTGAAGCAATTATCCCACAATGGACGTCAAACTAATTTAGTGATATTTAAGCACCACGCCATTGCAACTATATAGCAGTTAGAAGGAACACGAGGATGAGGATTTGGAATAGGATCTCCCCCCCACCAGTTCTGAAAATCCATCACCACATTCGTAACCTTCCAAGATACCCTGTAGTCTGCTGGACTATTTGAGTATTTAGTAAATATTTCAAGACGAGGTTGGCCGAGTCCATCTTGACATTCTTTTAGGACTTCGGCAAATACCTTGTCTGGTTCTGGGGACCTTTGGTATTAATATTTGTATTTATTTGTAACAGAACCCATGAGCACCACACCAGAAATAAATACAGTTTTGATATTCCTAGAGTACGACTTAATCAAACCAGAAATGCTCTACAAATCAAGGGGCCCAGGATGTGGAATGACCTTCCCAACCATGTTAAAGACAGTACCTCTCTCAACCAGTTTAAGTTAAAAACGAAGCTATACCTAATAAATTCCATGTAACCTACCTTACCCTTCTATTGTCAACCCATGTATGTTTTTTTTGTTTTTTTTTTGTTTTACAAATCAACGCTGTTTTAATGTAATTTTCTGTAATAATTTATAATTGTATTTGTGCTGTTTTTTCAACAATGTTCCCCCCCTCTTTTACCTCTATTTTTATTTGTACTCAACGCATTTTTTTCTTTTTACCCATTAGTTTTAAGCTTTAGTCAGTAGTGTTTTTTCCTGCCCGAAACGCTTTGCGTAATAGTGGCTTTAGGCATTGTATGTACTAGCTCTATCTATAAAGCCAACAAACTTTGTAAAATCTCTTTATGTATGTACCTTTGCCTAAATAAAAATTATTATTATTATTATTATTATATTATTATATATATATTATTTAAGAACTTTACCGCTGGGGTACTCCTAGGTGTCCTAGCTTCCCCTCCCCCCCCTCCCTTCTCTCTCTCACCCTCCTCTCTCTCTCTCTCTCTCCCTCCTCTCTCTCTCTCTCTCTCCCTCCTCATCTTGCTCGTCCTTGCCGCCCGCACCACATTTTCCTTTATTGCCAAACACTCACTCCGCGTCACTCAAACGCGGCGCCAATCATGCGCGTGTTTGGCCAATTTGCTGGAGCCGGCACATGGCGGGAGAGCTGGACCTGGCTCTTGTTGCACATAGTGGCTCTTGTTGTCGTACATAGTGGCTCTTGTTGTCGTACATAGTGGCTCTTGTTGTCGTACATAGTGGCTCTTATTGTCGTACATAGTGGCTCTTGTGGTTGCATGTGACTTGTGGAAGACCTGGGCCACCAGGACATCAACCACTAGCGGGGTCAGTATTATACCCATGCTGCCGGGTTCAAATCCTGGAGGGCTCCTTGTAGTGCGGTCTGTTCTCGTGTGTGTGTGTGTGTGTGTGTGTGTGTGTGTGTGTGTGTGTGTGTGTGTGTGTGTGTACGTGTCCGCCAACTTGTGATAAGATACCACTTTGCGTACTTGTTCTATATGACTGTACAAGTCATTTCATATAGAGGACCCCCAAAAAAATTAATGAGGATTCAAAATGGCGGACTAAATCTCGAAAATTGTGCATTATAGCAGTATATAATGAATATAATTATATATTAATTATATAATAAATAAATGATTATATTAATTGTATACTGAATATATAATTATTTCATTATATAATCAATATATAACTGTATATTCATATAGAAACAAACTGTAGTTGTTTTACTATTGGCACAGTAGACTTCCAGGAATTTGCCCCACAATTCCATGTTGAACAACAATGAACATGGGACTGCAACGTGCTTGCAACCACAGCATCCTGCCTCACAGTTGCAGTGAACCAAACTCTCTACAACTGTACCATCAGTGGACACAGTACTAAGTTTGATAGTGGTTGATGCTTGGGGTCCCAGGTTCGAATCCCTCGGGGGATCATTAGAGTACTATTGATACAGTATTTACCTGATTAAGGGGTTTATGTGGAGACAGTGCTAAGCCAGTACGACAGGATAGCACCCGGAAGGGATATGGGGACTAGAAACTAGGATAGAAAGGAGAGAAAGAAACGGTGAAAGGAATCGAACGCTGAACTGGAGAGAATCACCAGATGTTGATACAGCCTAGTGCTAGGAGAGCACCCATACCAACTGCTCTGTCACCTGTTAGGGGGGAGACAGTGGGTACCAGCAGCCGTCCCATACCAACAGTTTGGTAATTCGCAAGACAACAGCTAGAGTCAGCTGTGAGCGTCGCTTGCCGTATACATCTCCATCAGGAGGTATTTTCCAGTTTAATGACAGCTTACGCCTGTGTTGGCCGAAATTACCTAAATAGAAAGAGATCAAGATGAAGTTTATTTTTTCGTTGTTAGTGCTGGTAGTGAGGTGCTCAGCGCTGGGTGACGCACCCGTCCTGCAGTGTCGTGTCCGGAACGACCTGCAGCAGGATGACCTTCTGCAGGACGTAGTGGTGAGCAGCGCGCGCGCTCACTCCCACCTGCTGAGCCTGCAGGAGGCTGCCACCGCCGCAGCCTTCCCTGAAGGCCTGAGTTACAAAGAATCTGACGCCATGATGGAAAATGAGGAGCTCTTGGCCTTCCCGGACGTCCCCGACCTGCAGTCTGGGGACACGAGGACCGGCCTGCAGGAGGCCCTGGCGTGGCTGCGACGGCTGCAGCGGGGACTGCAGGTGCTGTGGCCGGAGTGGCTCGACGACAACCCCTGGTATCTGACGAACATCGACGTGTACCTCAGGGATGTCTCGTGCTCCGTCACTCACCTGGCGCATGTATTGAGCCCCTTCGGTCACTGGAGCGACTCGAAGGCGGTGACGGGGACGAGCGGGGTCATGACCCCCGAGGAGGAGGCGAGTCTCAAGACAGAAAGCGGGTCCATGCGCAGGATCAGAGACTGGCTCCTCCTCCGCCACTACGACAGGTTCCTCCAGCGTCTCAGAAGTCAACTGCAGTCACTTGTTTTGTAAACAGCGTTATCTCTGACTCATCTCCTGGACTCACAGACTCATCTCTCTCTGACTCACAGACTCGTCTCTCTCTGACCTGGTGACGCATAGCTTTATTTTTTACTGTATAATTTCTATTGTCAAACAAATTCCTATTTTATGATGCCCCGCAGCTCAATCCACAGTCCGTCAAACCACCTTTACAAACAGACTCACGTCACTGAGAAAATCCGCTTGAGGCACTGTCAAATAAATCTTCATATTTTCCCTTTGTCCATTCCAATATTCCATCAACTGCCTTTCAATTGTCCATTGTCTGAAGCAATTCTAACGCCTCTTGCGCCTTCCCTTTCTCTACTGTTTTTAAGAATTTTCAGTATGCAAGCTTCGTATGGCTCTTTTCTTGTTTTTCAATTGTATCTCGCTTTTTTTCGCGATTGTTTAAATCTGATTCTCGCTTTTTGTTTTTCATTCTCACTTTTTCTTCCTCACTCCATTCTAGCTCTCTCTGTTTCGGTCAACGTAGAGATATATCTCTATCTCTCCAGGGTTTATCTTCTCTGTCATTGTTATCCACTCTTTCTCTCCCTCTGTTGTCCACTATTACATCAGGCCTTTCCTTCTACATCCCCCCCTCTTTTGCCCATTTTCCCTCTTTCACTTCATTGTCTCCCCTTCACCTCTCGTTCCTGCCATTGTAATCCCCCTCCCCCCCACTTCCTGCTCCCTCCTGCTTGCACCATCAGGGTGAATGGTGCCTCCCAACGGTGCCAGACACTCCTGGTTGCACTATCAGGGTGTCGTGCGACCATGGTGGGTAGTGAAGACGGTTACAATGATGCAGGTCCTGTGTAGCGAGGATGGTTACAATGACGGTGATTTTGTGTTGGTTGGTTAGTGATGAAGGTCGCATGTAGTTAAAAGGGTTGCGTGTAGTGTAAAATATTCACAGTGACGGTGATGAAGATAGTGACCCGTGAATATGTTGCCTCCGTCACCAAAGTAAACAGTAGTAGGCATCCATCAGTCTCAGAGTAAACACCGGATAACTTAATCACCTTAAGCTCAACCCCTTGGGGTGGACGGTATAGAGCGAGGGGGTCTCGCTTCACACAGGTCGGCGTTCAATCCCCGACCGTCCAAGTGGCTGCGGGCACCGTTCCTTTTCCCCCCCGTCCCATCCCTAATCCTTATCCTGATTCTACGGGGCTACATAGCCTTCCCGGCTTGGTGCCTTCTTTTGATAATTACTTACCTATCCTGATCCTTTCCAAGTGCTATATAGTCGTCATGGGTTGGCGCTTTCTCCTGATCGTTCCCTTAGTCACCAAAATCTATAAGAAAATATCCCATTGTGCCTTCTTGTATACATATATATATATATATATATATATATATATATATATATATATATATATATATATATATATATATATATATATATATATATATATATATATATATATATATATATATATATAATATAATATAATTTACCACAGATAAAAAAAACAGCAAAGCCTATGATCAAGTAAATCTGTTACAAACAATTCAAATTCAAAAACTTAATTCCTAAATGGTTATACAATGAGTTTCAATGCATTACTATTTACTCAAGAAAATATCACAATTACAACATAACATACAATCGTTATTTTTCTATACTGCATAATTTAAATTTAGATGTTTTATTCGTAAGGGGGCAAAGGGTAGGATATTAAAAGTTGTTCTAGTGCAATCAATATTTATATTGATTTATATTGATTTATTTATTTATTGACGTTTTATATGTAAAAAGGACTGCAATTGGTCCAAGTTTCAGCATCGCAGCCTAAATAGAAAGGGGAAAAAAAAAAACGTACTTTAGACGATTTTTCAACATTTTTCAACATTTTTCTACGTGTCACTACAAACACAAGTGTCAACCGAAATCATTTCTATGACACTCGGCTATCACATTAGCATATAATGAAGGTTTTGTTGCCAGATGTCTATCCCACATGTTCTATTCTATTTAGTGCAATAATACAAATTTTCAAAGTTTCCCTAAAAAATTATGCAACAAAATGATGTTTATAAATATATATAAAATCAATAAATGGACTTAGGAAAACAGTGTGGCACCAGTTTTTAGAGGCATAAAATCTACATATAATGTGTAAGTTTCATGTAAATTGAATAAAAAGCTAGAGTAGATATAACGTTTATATTACTTGAAAATAAATAAGTAAAAAATAAAGTCTAAGGTTCTGCCATCTGTGGCTGAATTTGACATGAACCACTTTCCTCCAAAATTGGCACCCTTACACATAGGCTTACTTGCAGTCAGGTGTATAAGTTTCATGCAAATCGTCCGATAAACATATAAGAAAAAAATTGAACAAAAATAATTTTTTTAACATTTTTTTTATAAAACTAATTATTAATTTTTGTATTATATGCTATTGCGATAGCTGAGAGTCATAGACATCATTTAAGTTGACACTTGTGTTTGATGTTAATTTTTGACCATTTTGGAAAATTTTTGACACATAATTCAATATTTTTTTCTCCCTTTCTATTTATGCTACGATGCTTAGACTTGGACCAGATGAAACCCTTTTCATATACAATTAGTCAAAAAGGTTTGATTGAAATCGAACTAGCTTTCATTTATTGCATATTTTGGGCATATTTAGACCCCGTGCCCCCTAAATGAAAGAAAACTATTAGGCTTCGAGAATAGGACGTAAGTGGAATCTGGAAACGCAAATGAGTCTGAGAAATATAAGGAAATACCCGTACCCTGTAACAATTAGTGAAATGCACTGAGGGCAGAAGTTGTAGAAACCACCTCCATCCACAACATGGGTAGATTCGACAAAGAATTCGAACGTCAGAAAAGTTAAACTATAACGCAACGGGTACAACAAGGCTAGTAGGTAAGTAGCTAGACCTAACTTCGTAGTCAGTTTTGATAGTTACTGTGCGGTAAGTAGCTACAGATCCATCGCCAGCCGCATCACCACCACCTGGAGCTACATCACCACCATCAGCACCACCACTAGCCGCATCACTACCACCATCACTCACCGTACAAGATATTGGCGAGGGTCTCCCCTGCTGGGCCTTGCTCCTCAGCTATTAACATTCCTCACCAAGGACACTATGAAGTGAGAAAGTCATTTTCCTGGAATGTTGCAGCCCGCGCCCTCTCCCCTGGAACACCCCTCACGCTATCCATCTCCTCAGTTTTAATCCTTCTCTCCCCGTCATCCAATAACATTTTCTCTCTCTCTCTCTCTCTCTCTCTCTCTCTCTCTCTCTCTCTCTCTCTCTCTCTCTCTCTCTCTCTCTCTCTCTCTCTCTCTCTCTCTCTCTCTCTCTTTCTCTCTCTCTCTCTCCCCCCACAATGTCACTAATAACACTATAAGAACACTTCACACAGTCGGTGTCATATCCATGATGATCACTAGAGATTAACACACAATCCAGAAAGTCTAAGGACTAGAAACCATGGTATTAACAAGATTTATTCAGGCTTTAAAGGGTAAGGGTTTGATATTTTTGCAAATTTGGACGTCATCTCCAAATAAAGGTTTAAAATATGGTAAAGAAAAAATCAGAATTGGTTTAAAATGCTACAAGGAGATTCGTCGTGAGGTTCACTTTAGTACCATGTAACGTGCCTCTCTTTTCAATTGTCAACTCCGACCTGCCCATGTTGAGTGTATATCCAACAACAATTCATGTGAAAACTGGATGAAGCTAGACCCAATCATCTGGCCTCTGTGACCTGAATTAATGTAAATACCAAATTCTGTTGACGTCCAGCTGGAGCAGACTACTTATGGAACCTCGGAATTCCGAATAAAGTAAGGTAAATGTGAGGAAGAAGCATTAAACGAGTGCTACTATATACACGTTTAGGGTGTGGTCATCCTCCACGTATCCCTCTTGGAAGGGATACGAGGACAAAGAGGGGGTAGAAATAGCCTAAGCTACTCTATCCCTTTGAGATGTATTTCTTTCTTGTCTCAATAAACATACTTGAACTTGAACTTAACGACAAGGATCTGGGATGGAACGAAGGAAAGGAATCGAGATAATTTAAGCAGAATCTGGTAAGTTTGTTAATGATTAGTATCTGCAATCATTTGGGGAAATGTTTTGTCATTGTAGTGATTGCAGATCAGAGCCTATAGCACTGTACTAATTTAGTTTGAGAGAGGACTCCTTTTTTCATTAGTATAGTTCTCTTCATGTCAGTAAATCTTAAAGAAAAATCTGTGTAGGATTTCCAGTTAATTTTATATTTTTACACGATCTGGACGACGAAGAGGTGACATCCTAGTATAGATTTAATCAAATAATAATCTGAGGAATTAATGGTTCACTTGTACAAGTGAAGCAGCATGTGACCAGGTCTATCCTGCTTCTTCTTTAATCAAATATATTTATACAGGTCCCCAAATCCTAGTTATGAGCTTGGCTTCTTGTTAAACATGAAATTAGAAATATAGAAAAATATATAAAAATGGCGCGCAACTGGCTCAGAAAAATTATGTTTGCTTCTCTCGCGCTATGCGTTAGTCACGCATGAATTAGTCTCCAGCAATTATTTTACCAATTTCGACATGACATCGTTCTTGGGTTAGAATTCATCAGCTGCCAGCAGAAACATAAACAGTGTATCACATGTCTGCCCTCAAGCGATGTCCATTAGCGCAATGACGATCCTTCCCTGCAGACAATGTACTCAACATGCCACTGGCGAAGCGCTAAATGGAGGCGAGGCTTCAGATGAGAAGAGACTTTTGAATTACGAAGTTTAACCAAATTAAATTGTATCATGAGGTTTGAAAAACGTTTCCAGGTAATGTTGGTGTCGTCGAGTAGTTAATCCTGGCCGCCAGAGTGAGAAAAAAATGGTCTCTACCCAATATTAGGGGATCACTGGGCAGTGATTGCAAACGTTAGGCCAAAATGCAAATGGTGTGAGTGGGAGTGTTAACAGCGAGACGCTGCAGGAGTGTGTGTGTGTGTGTGTGTGTGTGTGTGTGTGTGTGTGTGTGTGTGTGTGTGTGTGTGTGTGTGTGTGTGTGTGTGTGTGTGTGTGAAAATTAGGATTAGGAACTTGCCCAAAACGCTATGCGTGCTAGTGACTGTACAAAAATGTAAGAACTTGTATATATAAATTAATAAAAAATAAATAAATACTACATATCTTACACACACATTCCCAGGAAGCAGCCCGTAGCAGCTGTCTAACTCCTAGGTACCTATTTACTGCACGGTGAACAGTGGCATCAGGGTGAAAGAAACTCTGGACAAAAAAATTGTCCCAGCCACTTGGACTGGACGGTAGAGCGACGGTCTCGCTTTATGCAGGTCGGTGTTCAATCCCCGACGGTCCAAGGGGTAGGACACCATTCCTTTCCCCCGTCCCATCCCAAATCCTTATCCTGACTCCTTCCCAGTGAAGGGAAGGGGTCAGGGTTCCTCGACCAGGCCTCCTTTTTGTTACGCACTCCAGGAAGCAGCCCGTGGCAGCTGTCTAACTCCCAGGTACCTATTTACTGCTAGATGAACAGGGGTATCGGGGTGAAAGAAACTGTCCATTGGTTTCCGCCTCCACCGGGGATCGAACCCGGAACCCAAGCGCTGTCCACTCAACTGTCAGGCCCACGTGTGATTAAATTGTATATAGCACTTATATAAATGACATTTCTAACTTTTATAAACCGTCAACGAAGGTATCCCGCGCCAAGTTTACCAACATCCAGCCAACACCTCTCGCCTCCAATACTAATCTAACTTCTAAATCCTTCAGAATTTATATTAGACAAGTTTGCCTCCGGACACACCTGACTTGCTCTCTCCCACTAACTTGAAGCAACTCAGTAAATGGAATTGGTTAAAAGACTTAAAAACCGTTTTACCGGAACTACAGATGCACATATAGGCGAAGTGAGCCGTGGGAAAGGGGGTTAGAAATAGCCTAAGCTACTCTATCCCTTTGAGATGTATTTCTTTCTTATCTCAATAAATAAACATACTTGAACTTGAGCCGTGGGTAAGTTATTCCATCTGGTTGTCCTTTCGCATAGTACATCGCATTTTGACGTGTAAGTCGCATAAGGTCAAAAACTGATGTACTATAATGCATAACGGCTCGCATATTGACGTAATATCCCATTCTCTATTCGAGGGTCCTCGGTTAGGTTAAGTTCGGGCAATTTAGTACATCAGTTTAGTGACATTGTGAACACTAGAGAGGACGAGTCGGGTGGTCAACGAGGATCCTCTGATCCAAAATTAATTTAGCTGAGCAAGTTAATTACAGCTCTGAGAAGCTAGTTACATAGTTATTGTCTCAACACATATATTGAGACAATATATTATACAAAAATTATTTTATCTTACGGTACATAATGGGCTCAGGAACTGAGTCCTAAAGTTCGTTTAGCTAGGCAAATTGCAGCTTTGATAAGCCAGTTATTGTTATATTCAGCTGTATAATTAATTTACCTTAGTGGCCTTAGGTATTGTATGTACTAGCTCTAAATATAAATCCAACTTTATGTTTGTAAATCAACTATGTATGTACTTTTCCTAAATAAAGAATTTGAATATGAATTTGAATTTCATACCAACGCCCGCACCACCAGGATGTGGGCGTGCTAAGAGAGCCCGTCCTCAGAACAAATCCATTACCATGAGAAGCCGCACCCCTTCAGACCACTTGGATAGTTATCTATATACTTGTGATGATCTGAAAACATATTACGGTTCCAGAGAATGAACCGTAATATGGTAAATGAACCTTTGTCATAAATAGAGATTATTATCAAGTTATAACGTCATTATATTTTAAAGTTTTGGTTTAAAATATAAAATGTGTATGCTGAAAGCGTTTTCTTCCAAGAATTTGTAATCCCAGTGGCTCAGTGTTAAAATACTCGCCTGGCGCTTCGCACTTGCTTTGGCCTGGGTTCGTATCCTGGCCAGGGAGGATTGACTGGGTGCCAATCCTTAACTGTAACCTCTGTTCACCCAGCAGTGAATAGATACCTGGTTGTTAAACAATTTGGCAGGTTGTATTACAGGGAAAATTATGATTAAGAACCTGCCCGAAATGCAGTGTGCGCTAGTGGCTTTACAAAAATATAAGATCTCTTATATATAGAACAAAAATTAATTTTCTATAAACGGAATTCTCGGTCACACTGAAATAGTTTTTTAATTTCATATTTCACATTATTGTTAATAATAATAATAATTTTTATTACTAGTATGTACTTACTAAAATGTATGTACATATTGTAAATACATACATACAAAATGTTACAAACAGAATGTTGTATTTCTAGATAGATCTAGTATATACTATGCCTAAAACCACTAATACCCAGACTGTAAGGGCTGTACGCAGACACAGCCGCTCCTGTGCCAGGTAAGTCCACTACGGGCTCATCATAACCTGTGCTACTTGGAACTTTTGTCCCTAGTAGCTGAATCTAAAACAACAACACTAATACAAACATTAATTGGGGGCCTGGTGGCTAAGTGGACAGTGCTTGTTATTCGTACAGTAATCCTAGGATCCAGTGATCGATCCCCGGCGATGGCGGAAACAAATGGACCGAGTTTCTATCACCCTGATGCACCTGTTCACCTAGCAGTAAACAGATACCTGGGCGTTAGACACCTGTTACGAGCTGCTTCCTGGGAATGTGTGTGTGTGTGTGTGAAAAATAGTTTATTGATTGACAGTTGAGAGGCGGCCCAAAAGAGCCAGAGCTCAACCCCCCCCCCCCCCCCCGGCAAGCATAACTAGGTGAATACAGCATTTCGGGCAAGACCCGACATTGAATTACACAGTACTACATTGTATTACACCATATTAACCTAATGTAATAAAACCTAACCAAACCTTAACCTAAAGTAAACTCAACTTAACCTAACCATGGATAGAGAGTAGATAATAACACTAATTATATAGTTGTTCCCATTCAAGTCCCTTGAGCAGATTTTCTTCCTGAGGACAGGATTGCCTCCTCCATCGATAATTTAAGATCTCACGAGCACTGTGTCTACACCGACGGCTCAGTCCAATCTTCTACTGGACGGACTGCAGCAGCATGTAGGTTTTATAGAAATAATATTTGCACAAAGACTGTCAGTGTCAGGTTGAACAACTGGCTGACCTCCACACAAGCAGAACTAGCAGCATTACAACTAGCTACCAGTACATTAAAAAACATTGGAGGAGGAATAATATTTTGTGATTCAAAGTCTGCTCTTCAAGCAATCGAAAACTTCTGGAAGATCGACAGCAAGAGCCTCATACTACCAATTATAAATGATCTAATTGCTGCACAGAGTAAAGGGTCTCGAATCTCTTTTATATGGATACCTTCACACATAAATATAACCCATCATAATAAGACAGACATTGCAGCCAAATTAGCGTGCAACAAAGATGAAGTTGAATTAGATCTCGGTATCCCCATCTCTACTGTCAAAACTGTATTGGTTCAAACACTCAGGTCTTATAGGAAAGAACTTACTGACTCCCAACGACCTGAAAGTACTAGTATTAAAAGCTATGATTTGTTCAGATCTGAAACCTATATCTATGGGCAGCACAAAACGTCCACCAGACTGTGCGACACAGTGGTTACAAGGATCAGGTTGGGTCACCGTTACCTGTGGCAGGTGGCTACAGGTGACGGATCTCCCAATCCTGAGCACTCCAGGTGCAAACTCTGTGAGCAGGAACTGCGGCATGATCTCCCACACTACATCACCGAATGCCCAGTTATTAGACCTTTCAGACCAGTTGGCATGAGGTACCTAGAGCTTTGCAATTACTTTATTCTCTCTCGTATTTTTGAGGATATCCTCATATTGCACCCAAAATTTGCCGGTGCTGGCTACCAAACATATGGCCCTGTATGACTAACCATCATGCGAGATGGGGGCTTTTATTACCACTGCTACCCTATTCACTCTTGTGTTGATGATATCCTCAAAATGCATCGGGAGTCTGCCAGTGCAGACTGCCTATCACATGCCTCTGTATGACTAACCATCCTGTGTGATGGGGATTTTTTAGCATCACGTAGTTAGCTTTTTTGACACTGTACTCCACTTCATATAGTCTAGGGTAGCTGCACAAATGCAGATGTACCTCATGTATTAATAATAAAAAAAAAAAGAGCAGGACATGGTTTTAACTCAAATGAAAACACAACTCAAAACGTCATCAGAATGCTTAAAACTTGTTATGGATTGGAGTGTATTTTTAGTCAAATTAATTGTAAAGTTACTATAATGATTTTTTTTTTATAGTAAACTAACTTCGGCTTCTAGCTTAAATGAGGGCGCGCCTCACTTGTTTGTGCCAGCTGACGTTTGTTTACGCAGCGTGAACCTGGCGGTGGGTTGTTCTCCTGAGATGCTCTGTTGCAGGTCAAGTATGTTGGGAAGACGTCATGTCAAGTGTGTTGGGAAGGCGTCTTTACAGCAGCTCTAGGGCCCAGCCACAGGGATGACAATAATGCCAACCTGTTCTTGCCTACTGAACTTCCTATGTTATTAGCTACAGTTCTGTCACTGTTGAGTCGCAGTGAAGGATTATAGGGTCGTGTAACCCTAGTGATTGCTTCATTTATTTGGTTATACTGACGTGATTGAGGGGGTTTGTATCACGTAAGTTTCAAATATTATTTAACATGTACATTTTGTCTTCACCCCCCCCCATGGACAGTTTGAGACGGGCATGGTTACACACGGTGGTGTAATGGGTTGTTCAACGCTGCCACAAGTGGATGTGCTAATCAGGAGTGTGGCTGTTCTGTTCATCTTTAATTTGAAAAGCAGACTTTGTCAGAGTGTACCTCGTTGTATGAGAGTAATTGAACAATTGTTTGAACTGTAAACTATTGCAGTCTATAGATTGGATGTGTTATATTTAGACTCACGGGTCAGGGCACTTTTTACATAGAGAATAATAGAAGTTTTATGAGCTGGTCAGTAAATTTGTTTTGTCGAGCTTGTTTCCAAATAGTGCAGCACCCCATTGGTGCCTGTAACTAAGGTTTTGGAATTTTTGCTCTACCTCTGCACATCTATCATGGTGTCAATACACATCACCATGCATGGTTTACCATGCCAGTAACTGGAAGCTTGTTAGGCATCCCTACTTTTTTTTGTTTTTTTAATACTTTTGCTGCACTGATAATGGCAGCTCACAAAATGACTTGATACATTCAAAACACAAGCCCTTTACAAAATATAAACACAAGACAAAAACTGGTTTTTCTTTATCTAGCCCAAGGGCAAAATACTCGGTGACAGCTTCGCGAACACCCTCGAACACTACTTTTCTGTAACATATTTTTCAAGTGGATGAAAGGGGATACTGATGTTAAATATATCAACAAAACATAGAACACAAAACCATGGATATAAATTAGATAAGTTTAGATTTAGGAAAGGCTTGGGTAGATACTGGTTTGGAAACAGGGTTGTTAATATAACAAATTACAGTGTAACATAAGACATTGGAGCTTCATGCAGATTGTTTCAGTCATTGGTTAGACATTTATATGGCTGAGGGTGGATATAAATAGAAGCTGCCTCGTATGCTCTTGTATTTTATTCAAATACAGTATATATATATATATATATATATATATATATATATATATATATATATATATATATATATATATATATATATATATATATATATATATATATATATATATATATATATATATATATATATATATATATATATATATATATATATATATATATATATATATATATATATATATATATATATATATATATATATATATATATATATATATATATATATATATATATATATATATATATATATATATATATATATATATATATATATATATATTTATTATATAAAACACGATCTTTTATATATAGGTATTAACATAGCAGAAGGGTCCAGCATTCACGATGGGGAGTAAATTAAAGCCGGGTGGAGTCCGGCGACACCTGAAGGAAAAAGTTGTACAAATGTACGAAGATTTATTCCATGGCACAGACCCCTGCATCAACAACCCTCGATTTTGGGAGGATCTCTTTTTACTTAAGGTAAAGTAATCTAATCGTACAATTCAAAATAAAGGAATTTTTTTCGTAAATTGTTTAAATCAAAAGTTTCAGCATGAACTTTAATATACAATATTTCAGTACAGTTTGCCATATTATTGTTGGCAGAAAGAGGTTCTGGAAACATTTGTATGTTGACATTGTTTACATTAGGCTTAGCCCAACCAGTATGATAGGATTCTTCCCCAGCCATTTTTAACACAGGTGCCATCACTTTTACCTGAATTTACCTGAGGGGGGCCAGCATTTATTTAGTGGCCATAACAGGGACAGGAAGCTCGTAGCTTGTCAAAGGTCCCCCATTTTTCCTGTGTACTGAATGCAGCACTGATGAAGCTAATTTATGCTTCACACTCTACTAGTCTTAGCCACTGCACTAAAAAAAAAAAAAAAAAAAAAAGTCTCAAAGGATTTTCACCTAAATTGACACCCGGGTAGGGCCAGACATTTAGGCATGTTTCCTTACACCTGATAACTCTGTTCACATTGCTGTAGATAGGTACCTGACAGCTAGTCGAACGTTACAGGTCTCATCCTGGAAGATGGTCATTCTTTGGCTAGGGGAACCTCGATAATGGTAAACTGATTTAATAAATTTACAATACAACTAATGTACTGTACTGTATAAGAATTTTCAGGTGTACATTATTAACTTTAAAATTGAAATATTTTGTCATAGAATAAACAAACTAAAACTTAACTTTAGTTCACTGACAAATATTTTAATATTAACTGGTAGAAAGTCATAGATTGGCACTGGTACTACTTCATACACAAGAATAGTAAAAATGTTGAAAAACTATTTGCTGAAAATTGCTGCAGTATATGAAGTCAATCTGGGTTTTCAGGTCAAATGTGAATTCTAGAGATTATCCGATTAGAAAGAAATTTGTGTGCTCAGTTTTGAGGGATTTGTAATAAAGAGGTTCGTAGTTTGGAGGTTGCTGTGTATGTTGCATTATCGTATTTCGTGATGATTTTCTCATGAGTACACAGTAGTTATTAATGTAGAATATTTTGTTTAATATGTTGACAAAATTGCTGTAGAATTGTACTGTGTTATTTTGTTAATGTATCAAAATGACTTGTAATCATTAAGCATTTAATGTTTTGATTTAGTCAGGTGTAAGCAAAAATTGCCTTGCAGGTTTTGAACTGATTGCACCAAATTTTTGGTGTAGTCGAGGAAACTCAAAGTTGTTAAAAAAAAATGTTTGTGAAACATGGAAGCCAAAGGTAAATTAAAGATTTTGTAATTTCATGCATATTAATGTATGGATTTGAGGGTTCTTCAGTCTATGTGCCTTGTGTATCCAATCATGTATAAATAAATTACTATATGTAAATCTTTTCCTTCAAATGCTAATGTATTATTTCTTTGTACAACAGCCAAAAATGTCCGCATTAGAAGGTGAAATCAGCAGATGTACATCTGACCAGCTACTGGGACTGAAGGAAAATATCAACATGCTCTTTGCCAAGTGTGTCCAGGTGCTGGCACACGAACACCACATACGTGTAATCAATGCACTTCTGGTTAGTTTTAAGATTTCTTCTTTAAATAAACAAAGTTCTTAGGTAAAATTGTCATTTTTATTTAACCATTTTTTCTTGAAATGTCTTTAAATGAAGCTCTTTTATTTCATAAGTTTTTTTGTTACAGTATACTGTAATGTACTGTATTTCGGTTAAGACCTCGGGTCAGGTACACTGGGTTCCCAGTAATTTTTATCAATTTATCAGTCATGCCTTATATTCTTTATCCATTTTCCAGCTCTCCTTTTCTTTAAAAAATTTCTCTATCCTGTACAGTCTTGCACACTGCATAGCTGTCCCCATTATTTGTGTATAACCCTGATTTGGCATCAGAAGATGCTTTGGAAACCCTAGAGGATTCATTGTATCCCCAGGTTACATTACTTTTAGCATTTCATGGCCTAGTGGTTTAAGGTGTGTGCTTGGGAATGCCCAGTGTGCAGGTTCAAATCCCCCTCATTGCTCCAAACAATTTGTTTGATACATCACGTTAATATTTCTTTGTGCATTTGAAGAGAAGCATTGGGGGTAGAACTCTCTTTACCCCAGCCAGAGTGTATGCGGGTAATGTGTAAAACCCTGAGTTGGTATTAGAGGGTGTCTCGTGAACCCCAGAAAATTCAATTGAATTCCAGGTTATATTTCTTTTAACATATCATTGCCTAGTAGTTTAAGGCGTGTGCTTGGGAGTGCCCAGTGTGCAGGTTTGAATCTTCCTCATGGTTCCTATTGATTTTCTTATTATACACAATGTTAATGTGATTTCTTTGTGCAATATTACTTATGATATAAGTGACTATTCACTTATTATAAAATAGTTGGCAACTGGTAAATAACAAAACAGTATTAGGAATTGGTAAATTTGCTGAATTGGTTCCTGAAGAGATAAGTTTTCTTGTGCTAAAAAATTAAATAGGCAAAATTTGGCCATGAAAATGGAGTCTTTCCCCTTAAAATATACAATAAAAGTAGCCTACCAAGTACTTTAATGCTAAAAAGTTCAATATCAGTGTAACTGAAAAGTTATATACAGGTATTAGTCCCCTAATGAGTGGTTAGGATCAAAGGTACCTCTCCTCCTAACTGCATTTTACCAGAAATCAATGTATGATAATAACTGCACCTTAAGTGTTAAAGATACTGTGTTATTTTTTTTTCAAAAACTAATTTTGTAACACTATTTCTTCTCTCTCTCACCCACAGACTTTATGCAGTCTGGTCAGAGGATTATACAGAAAAATGCAGGGCGACTATGGCTTTGATTTTATTAATATTCTCATCGGCTTCGATGCTGCGGAGGAACAGATGCAGCTATTGCTAAACCACTGTTCAAATTTCCTTACAGGTTAGATTGCAAATAACAGTCTCTATCTAAAAAATACTCTAATCTATTGTTCTTGACATGTGGTTTTATTGTTTATCCTCTAAATGTGTAATTATTTAATCATTATCACACATTCACCTTATATAAAAGCATTCTTTGGACATCCTCTTCCATTCAGGTTTCCGGTACTGTATTTACATATCCACCTCTGTAGACACCCAATCTCTCACTTTTTTTTACTAGCATTTTTACCTTAACCTCCCTCATGACTCGATCCAAATAATATATATATTGTACTATATATATATTAACTAAGAGAAATGAGTACCCTGACACACAGCTAATTTGATATCAAACCAATAATTACATCATTAATGCACAAATGTACTACTGTACTTCCTGCATGAAAACTTCACAGTATTTAATAGAACTCTTCCTACTCCATGCATGGTCATTACTCTCCAGAGTCCTCAGTTGATATTGTCATATGTTTTTTCTAAGACCATAAAGGCCTTCTACACCTTATAATTATTTACACACACACCTTCTCCACAAGCTGTTTTGATGCAAATATCTGTACCTCACACCCTCTTGCATTACAGAACCCTCTTGACTACTTGACTAAATTAAACTAAGGAAAATATAATGAATTTAAATTGAACTGCACTAAAAGTTAGTGGCATTTGTGTATATATATCAAGCTCATCTGATGTTGATAATGATTGTTTGATTACGTTCATTGGTTTTATAGCAAGTATGTTTCTTTTCAGGTGAATACTGTGACAGCCTCAAATCTTTAAGTTTAAAGTTTCTGCTTGTACTGGCAACAGGAACAGACAACATTAGTCAAAATACTGTGCTCGAGTACCTCACGATTAATTGTAACTTTGATGCTGTTATTCAGGTAAGATATTGTGATGCTTTTAATGAGCTCCATTACTATCCCTCACTCATTTTTAAGTTAGAAACTTAGAAATAGAGGAATCCATTGAATGAATTCTTCAAACTTCCAATTCGTTCTAGGTTAGAAAACTGTACTAGTCAGTACATTTAGGCTTGTTATCTAGATTTATTGAATGTTTCATCTATACAAAAAATAGTTTTATATTATAATGTCTTTGAAAAAAATTTGCTGAACAAAAATCAGACCCCAGTTCATTTCAACGGAAGTATGAATATGCTGTAATTTATGCAGATATTTAAAAAAACAATTAAGATTTATTTTTGTTAAGGCTTCATATTTAGCTGTAACACTAAAGGGGAGGGGGAAGCATAATTGTAGCCTTCTCTTGTATGATATTCCAAGGTTATTCATTTATTGATGGATAATGTGCTTATTTGTGCCCCACTAAGGCTTCCAAATTCCTAACATTATTCACAATTTTTTTTTAAATGGCTTGCTTCATAAGTGAGACCTGTTTCCATTCACTCTTTTACTTTAAACAGTTACTATTAAAAATAAATTATACATATAAAAATATTTGAATGTGTTCTGATAGTATGTTAGGCCCAGGGAGCATTGGAACATAAGTCTCACTGTCATTATGGCTCTAAATAGATAATAATGTGATTCATTTTTAATTTTCAGCTGCTCAGTCATTCCAGTACACGAAACCAGCATGGGCCTGAGGCTGTCTTGTACCTTATGCTTATGGTAAACTATCGCAAACATGAGATGACTAACCCGTACACAGTTAATCTCTCTCTGCTGGATGATGAACTCGTCTTAAATGGTTACGGACAAGTAAGGTGTTGACGTTTCATTGTATTTTATGTAGAAAAAGAATTTGTTATACCTCTCCATGTACTCCAGTTGATGGGATTTGTCCACTGAAAATATTGGGTAAAGCTTTTGTGCCAAGATGGCAGTGTGGTGTTCATAAGTTCACTACTTGTATTCTCCTAAAATATTATTTCTTTGCAAAAAGTATAACCTGATTTAGAGTTGCCATTGCATGCCTTATGATATATTTATTACTGTACTCTCAATCTTTGTTGCTTGCTAATTTTTGAAGAATACTCATTTTGATTAAATCTGTCGTAAGTTCACTCTTGATAATTGTTCAGTTAGCTTTCCTGCCACTGCAATTTATCTAAAATGTACTTTATATTAAAAAATATTTACGAAGTGTCGGTGAAAAATAATGTAGGATGAAGAGAAGAGAGAGAGAGAGGGATAGAGAAGATTGTGAACTTCAGTTTATTTTTTATATTTTAACAGAAGATTAGTGTAAATGATAAAGAAACAAAATAATTGTTCTCCACAGAGGAGAACAATTATACAGGAAAATGCAGGGCAACTATGGCTTCGACTTTATTAATATTCTCATCGGCTTCGATGCTGCAGAGGAACAGATGCAGCTATTTCAGTGTAAATTTTGTTAAACAGGTCATCACAGCTTCTTTGGCAGACTTCAATCACAAGTACTCGGCGCACTTCATGGAGCCTCAGGGTTCGGGATGGTTTGCATCTCTCACCTCCATGGTTGGCTCTATGTTCTTGTCAGAGGAAATGGCTACGCGCAATGAGCACATAAAGTATGTAAAAGCATAATTGTTGGTACCTTGTATTCTTTTAATCTTCGTATTCTTTGTTGACTCTGGATGTGCTAATTGATAGTGGTCAACTTATGAAGGATGAGCTTATAATGCAAATATCAACCCAAGTCCACATGCCTAGAAGAACGTTTCCTAGTTATGTAACATTCAACCAGCTTTTCTAAGCTTCAAGATGGGCCCCTGGATCCAGTAAATGTTGGCAGTGGTTCGTAGCAGAATACATTGTTACCTCTTTGTGCCAAAAATTGGCACAAAGTATGTAAATAAAATTTTTAGCTGCACGGATATGTGCTTTGCAAGATTATTCACTTATATTCATTACAGTAATATTCATGCAATTTTCTAATGTATACTGTGTAGATTTTTTCTTGCGAAATGTTTTACTGATTAAAATTTTAGCATGTGATGTTACTCTTAAAATTGAATTACAAAAGTTGATTGGATATATATGTAATGGGCAGGGTTTTCTTTCAGAGCAAACGACTCATTTTTACTGGCCCTATATGAGGCTGTCCACCTCAACCGCAACTTCATCACTGCCCTTACGACAGCTACAGACCCATCCACGCCACCCTCCCCAGCCAACACACTTGATCGGGGTATTACGCCACCAATTCCAGATTCACCTGATGCACCCACCCCAGCGCCACCTGTTGAGATGGAAACCTCTGTACAACCAACAAATCTACTAGTTACTTTCTTAGAATACTGGTGAGGAATCTTCAGATGTTGAAATATGCCTTTGTCTCGTATTGAAGGAATAAGTTTTGTATAAAAAAAAGCGTGCACTTGACACTACCTTATTTCTTCTCAGCTAAGGCCTTTGGATGCTTCCATAGCCAAAAAATTGGTGTTTATTCCCTTAGTTGCTAATGTGGAGTTTGTCAGGACCACTCCTCCATTATCAGGCTTCTTAGGTGTCTCTGGACTACTGGAAATCACGATCAAAATCTGGCTCCCTCAAACAGGCAGTGGAAACAGGTTGAGAATCAAAGATCGACATTGTAACCAAAGTGAACCTCTCAGAAAATCAAAGGTGTAACTAGACAAATCACTGCTTTATTAGAAAAGTATGTAAAGAGAGAAAAAATAGGGCAATGAGTAAACTACCCTTGCTCTATCCAGGTCACTTACTAACCTGATATTGTCTTCTGATGTCTCTCCTGCTTGGGCCATTTTTCTGCTATTCAGCTAGGTGGTTTTGGTGTTCCTTGGGTTATTGGATCCACACTTAGATTATGCTTTTTATTACTTCATGATTGTGTTTATGCCAACTTCCATGCATGTCCTTTGTTTCCTAGTTTTACTCCAACTTTCATTTCAGTGTTTTCCTGGTGCCATCTAGCCATTCCAATTACTTAGCAGAGCTGTCTTAGGTTTTTGTACTGTCTTAATTGTGCTTGAGGGGTTTTAGCTTCATCTCTCTGGTCCTGTTTTTCTACTGTCAGTCTACTAGTGTACAGGTTCCTGAGTCTGTTGGACTCATCATATCTACATTTGAAACTTGATAGTCTGCCTCCACTACCACCTCACTTCTTAGTGCATTCCATTTGTCCATGGAATGCTCTACTGACACTGCATGTCAACTGAGGTTAGCTGGATACTCTTCAGTTTTTCTTTTTCTTTTTCTCCAGTCTGAATGTTGCTCTATCCTCTTGCATAACTGTCACATTTGTAGGTTTTTATAGGTTGTCTTCCAAGTGGTTGCTTCTGCGATGGTTCCTGGACCTAGTTGCACAGTGTTCTACTCCAATCCCATTCCCATCCCTCTGTACTCCCAGCAGCTCAATTCCAGGAACTTCACTGTTTATATTTGCAGCTCTGCTAGGTTTTTCACAGTTCGGATAATTTTGGGTCAGTTATACTTCTGTTTGTATGGGCAGGTGGTGGCTTAGTCTTCTTACTCCACACTCTCCAGGACCATCCTCTAGAATCCCACTAGAGCTCCTCTGCTTCTTCAGACTGTTCCTCAGATCCAAAGAAGCATTCTCTGGATTCTCAGACAAATAACTTGGGAGAGTACCTCAGCTCTCTGAGGTACTCTCTGAGGCTTGACTCTCGTCAAACCTGGCCCCAGGCCGGGCTCAGAGAGTAGAAGAACTCCCAAAACCCTCCCCAGGTATGCTCCAGCTCCCTGATAGTGTACACCAGCTCCTTGGGCAAGTTCCATGGTTCTCCAGGTGAGTTACTAATATTTTCAGGATACCCCTGGAATATGTTATCATATTCATCTTTAGTATAATCTAGTGTAATCCTGCAATTGACCTCTGAAAACTAACCAAATAGGTGAGCTGATGTAGGATTACACATACTCATTACACATCACAGCTGATAAACTCTCACTAACTATACTGACTCTGGCTGTGTCAGTATAGTTAGCATACTGATGTATGGTAATAAGATGTGTGTTAGCATCTTGGTCTAACAGACAGTTCCATTAAAATAAGGCTAGTTATGCTAACCCTCTTTTTTACAGTTCACCAAAGGGTTCCATTCTAGTGCAATACATTCTAAGCAAAGTTAGACTATATGGTACTGTGTGATGGCCTATCTTTATGCAGGTTGGCGTTCGATCCCCTAACAGCCCAAAGTAGTTGGGTATCAAGCACCATTCCCTCATTTCATCCTATCTGAAATCTGTATCCTCGTATTTCTTCCAAGTGCTGTATTGTCATACTGGCTTAATGCTATCTCTTGGTAATTATCTTGCCATATACAAGACATTTTATGTTAATGAATGAAATATATGAACAATTTATGATGGAAGATAAATTAATATACTGTACAGTAGTTTGAGAACAAGATTACAAAAATTAGGGGTTTAAAAAAGTAGATGCCAGATTTGAAGAGAAGGGTGTGTTAAACTTGGCAATACTCTATATTTATACATTATAAAATCTGCTTAATTTCACACTTGCAGCTCTATTGTAATGCAGGACACAAAAACAGAAGAAAGCCTCAACAATGTCAAATTGTGCTTTGTGATAATTACTTGCATAGCTGAGGACCAGTACTGCAACCTGCTGCTTCATGATGCCAACCTCGTCTTCACCGTGCCCTTACACAGACTTCCCATGAGACATCGCAAGGTGATACCAGAAAAAACGGCTCATGCTCGTCCTCTGGCCTGTGCCGTATTAGGTAATAGCAACATTTTGGTAATCTAACTTAGCTTACTTTGTTCATCTTGACTCGCATTAAAAATTGTAGTTAAAATCACTCGGCTTGATAGTGTAAGCACAAACAACAGCAAGGTCAAAATAGGGTGCAGATTAATAACAAGAATCATATGTACAATAGTATTACTGTACCCACCACCTTGATTCTTGAAGAATTAAATGGGTTTTCCTTGGGGTTTCAATTAGGCACTGTTACATGTTTACCCAATAGTAATTGGGGACCTGGATGTAAAACAATTATTGGGTTGTGTTTTGTGTAAAACACAGTGCTAAATAATCTTACCAGTTGCATCACTTGACCCCAGGCCTAAATTCTGACGTAGACAAATAAAATGTCTGGTTAGTATCCATTCATAACTAAGCAAGTGTCGACTTCAGTATTGACTAGTAATAAACAAATAGGACATAAGAGTGAAATGGAGTGCTTCTTTTTTGAGAAGCATCTCGACAAAATGAATTATTATTAAATTAAATCTTTGTGGGGGCATATTTGTGCACAAATGTAATATGTTAGTGTCTTGCCACAGATGTCATGGTGGAGTTCATGATGTCACACATGATGAAGAAGCTTCCTATTGAACTATTCCACCAAAATGTTAGCATCATTCACCGCTTGTTGTGCTACCAGAAGCGCAATTCAGTGCGACTACCTTACAACTGGAAAGATCTCTGGGCAGCTCTAATTGCTCTTGCAAAATTTCTGGTTACCAATGAAGCCTACTTAGCCAAAAAGATGAATATTTTTCAGCTTGCTCATCAGGTAAGCTATGCTTTTAACAAACTAGTAATAAAAATTGTAATGGTCTTAAACTCCAGTAGAAACTGGGTTCAACTTTATTCAAATCTTTTAGTGTAACACAGTGGATTAGGAGTGCTAAATGACTACCTACATCAGTCCAGAAATTTTAACCAATCTCATAATAAAAGAAATAAATTGCTTAGATGTCTGGATAATCAAGAAATTTCAATAGACTGGATTTGTGGTAGTGATATACTGTGCTGTAAGTATATAGAAAAAATCTACAATTTTATTGTCTGGGCTGGCCACAGATACAGGCACAAAACTAATAGGCCACTGGCCTTGCACAGGCCTGCCAAACACCAGGACCAGAATCTGGTGCATTTGTGTCTTATTTTACTGTATTCAAATAAATTCCCACTATTGCCCATATTGTATTTGTGCTCACCGATATCAAGTGTGCCTGGTGCTGCCTAGGCTGGCTCATATCAACCTGGGTTCCAAGCATCCACTCCTACCGTGTGAGTGTGCACCTCCGTATGGCTGAGACCTCTGATTAATGGAGGTGTATTCCCATTATTCATAGGCTCATCTGGTTAATAAGGATTATGTATCTGTCTGGGAAACAGGGAGATGGATTATGATGGTTTGACTATAGTAAAACAAATAGTAATTGATGTTACTTTCTGTAGGTGAAACACTAGATCGTAACAAATTACTGTATGTGGATGTATTTGACAGCTCAGTATGACCTCTTATAATGAATTAATTGATACTAATTGTATCAGTTAATTAATACAATAAGCAACCGTGAATGTTAATGGGATCACCTTCGACTGAGTTTCCAGTAATCAGTATCTAATCAACCATGTGCATTTTATGACAAATCTAGTAGTACTGCTTTTGAAAGATATATTGCAGCTCTGCTAGGTTTTTCACAGTTAAGATAATTTTGGGTCAGTTATACTTCTGTTTGTATATTTGTACATGAATAGATGTCATTTTGAAGACTGTTTTTATTCTCACTGAGCACTGCCACAAGAAAAACTCATTTCACCTAAACTGTTGATATTAAGTGGAATAATGAGTTGCCAAGATAACGGGGTATGGGTATCTTCTACCCACAGTATCTCTCTGAAGCTAACGTGTAAGCCATTAGTCAGAGCGATGTCCCCCAACCGAAAGATGGTAGTCTATGTAAACAACATAGGCCCAAGTCCAAATCAGGAATGCTACTTTCGTCTCAAACTAATCTAGTAACTAAAGTTCTAAATCTATAAAGGAATAGATTATTTATTTTTATATTGATTAAATTAATAAATATTGCACTCTAAAAATGGTTCTCAAGTTTATTTCTTTTACTTGTTTCAGGTAATGAATATTTTCAACTTGTTTATCACATACGGAGACACATTCCTCTCGACGCCTTCCAGTTACGATGAACTGTATTATGAAATAATGCGAATGCATCAGGTAAAACATTTTTGCTGTTATTTTCTTTATCTTACTTTTTTACAGTAAATTAATATAACTGAGAATTATTATAATTTTTTGATTTGTACATTCGTGTTATTAATTCTCCATGAAAAATTAAATGCCATAAAAGTTGTATATTTTCCAGGTATTTGAAAACATGTATTCAATGAGTCTTCGTTACTCTCGGACAGATGGAGATTACAAAGAAAGTGCACAAAGGCTTACAAACTGTCTTGGAAATGTGAGGTAAGCATAGATTGCTTAAGAGTGCAGGCATGCTTCATTGTTTCATTTACTCTTTTCATACGGTAATTGCATTATTTATAAAATTGCACAGATTTTGACATAGTCTTTAAATACTTTGTTCTTCATATTATGAGTAATTTGATATTTTAGTGCAGTAAAGCAGTATGAGACAGAGGGAGGGAATAATCGGACTTCTCTTCTTCTCCCCATAAGAGGCATAATTGGTACCTGCCCAGTGTACCAGAAAGCATAGGCAAGCGTGCACAACCTTTTGGAATGTAAGACAAATATGAGGAACACAATAACCTGGACATGATGGAAACTTAAAGGAAGGGAAAATTAAACACATTAGTTTCACAGAATGTTTAAACAAAAGAATAATGAGAAATAGAATTATTAGATTATGACGGTGTAACCGAGAGAAATAGAGAGGGGGGGAGGGAATTTGCTTATTATAAATGAAAATTTTTACTGTATTGTCAGTGAATGATTGTCATGGTTTAAGGGGCCTGTTTGTGAAATTCAGTCACTAAAGTGAAGGTGGCTGTTGTGATTGCTTATGAATTTATGTATTTAAAATGTAGAGTTTAGGCATAAGGATGTCCATTCACTAGTGTATTAAACAAGTTGACGGCACCGAAGGGAGTTGAGCTCTGCTAAATGTTCTCAGTTACAGTGCTTGGCCAAGGGCATGTAACCTAACCTATCAAACCAACTAACTAAATTGGTATTGAAAAATCAATTAGGCATGGTCAGCACTTCAACAGATAATAATTATGTGCTGAGTTTTAGTTTTAGCACTGTTGAATGCAGGTACAACAATCCTTGGTTGTACAGAATTCCTTGGGAAACAGGAGGGTTTTGGTCACTTAATGACTCAAGAACAGATGAAGTGTGTGGCCTTTCAACAGACCTTTAAAACATTTCATACTCTTCCTTTGAATGATTTTAAAGTCCACATTTAAATTATCACACAAAACTATTTTATTTCATTCATTGCATGATTTTTGCAACAGTATCTTTTTTCCATAGATATTTTGTGCAGAATAAATTTTATCATAAGTTTTCTTCCTCTGTAGATCCATCATCAACCATTTCTCTCCAAAGCTAGACAAGTGGAGCCAAGAACATGGCATCTCAACTCTCACTGAAGAACAGGTTAGTCAGTGATGCTATCACAGGAAAAATGGGCCTTTTTAACTTGTCAAAATAAAAATGTATTCACTTCATTCCCCATAATTAGTAATCACCAGTTATTGCACTTCTACTAGTGGTCAAATAGTACAGTATTATCTTATGTAAATTATTTATAAATTAGTTACATCATGCTAGGTCATTATTAATGAAATACAATAATTCTGTATGAATTGGAATTCCACCTCGGCCTGATTATCCAAGGTGCTTGGTTTCCAACCTGTCCTCTTAAAAAGAACGTCGCTTTTGGCCGTTTACCCGTATGGCCGAATTTGGACGTAATTTGAAAATGGAAAAAAAAATGAAAATAAATTTTGGATTTTTTTTTCAACAACAGCAAGTTAAGGGTCCTCTGATAGGTTAGGTGGGCAGGAAATTCTCATAAAGTTTCAAAACGATATGAAAAACGATAATTTAAAGTGTCCTCTTATAACCTCTGCGCGTGCGCCGGACGACTCAAATAGAAAACGGAACAGAACGTCACTTTTGTGAGTCGATTTCATTTCAAATTACGTCCAAATTTGGCCATAGTGCGCATACGAGCCAAAAGTGACGTTCTTTTTAAGAGGACGGGTTGTGGTTTCTGAGATTCTCTATGTATTAATCTTGGTGTTTCAAACAGCAGTGTAAACTGTGTTTAATAGTATAGGTTCATTTGCAGTATGTTTATATCAATGTTCTTATTTATATTACATTATGTATGTGTGAAGATACTGCACATGTAAATTTATAGCCTGTATATGAACACGCACTTCACATCCGCACACAATAAATATAAAAAAAATTTAAGTTGCGCGCAGCTGATTTGGTTGATCGTTGTTTATAATAAAGTAATTAAAATTTGATTTACTATACTTGTACTGTAATTTATAAAAAGGAATTTTGCCATTCAGTATAATACCAGTTTAAGTCAAATTCAGGAAAATGATCTTGTATGCCTATAATGAGGTTATGCGTTGCAGGTTCTAGAGGTTGTGCGCAACAACTACGACAGCCTTACGCTCAAGCTCCATGACAGCCTTGACCAGTATGAAAAGTATGCTGAGAAGCCACAGCATGCAAACTTCTTTGCTAATATGGTTAGTAAATGTTTTATGTGCATTTTTTGTAAGGAAAATTTAAAACTAAAGTTATGATTTAATTGTTAAAAGCTTTGACTGCTGCTTATATTTGAAAAAAATTACAGAATTAGGATATTTCTAATGATTACTTATTACTTTACATGGTAAACTTTTTAAAATAAAATGTTTTAGCAACTCAAAGTATGAGCTCCTGATAATTATGACTTGGTAGAAAGAATTATCTTCTCAAAGTGTTCACCAGAGTTTCCTACCAGGGTGTCAAAGATGTTTCCTCCTGATCCAAAAATGTCAAAGTTCAATATGATGCCCTACATAATCATTTAAAAGATGTTCCAGACCCCTTATTCTCACAAATATTCTCATTGACTAAACACCATTATACAGCATAGATAAAATGTTCAGTACTGTACTGTACAGTTGGCTCACTGATTTGTGGGGTTATGTTGCAATACATTTGATTGTTAGAGTGATCTACGTAGGGGGTTTCAAGCTGTGCCACTTCATTACTCCCTACCACGAAAACCTCCTGGCCCCAGAACAGATGAGTGTTTAGGCAGGATAGAAGCCATCATCTGCACAGCAGGCATCTTGCCAAACTGTCCCTGCCATCTCATACTGATGCTATGAAGACATTGAAGAATGACTGACAAAAAGTAGATTTAATCACCTAGACCTAGACCTTTCAAACACTAATTGGCAATATCAAAGGATTGTCCATTAGTGTTCAAGTTAGTTTTCAGTTGTCCCATTCAGCTGGTACGTCTGACCACCACCAGATGGAAGTGTGACATAACACCTTGTATGGAAATTGATCTCTTGGGATGGCCAATCTCTCATCAATCTAAAGCCCTTTTTATTCTTGAAGAGTAAGTTAGTCTCTATCATTCATGACAGATCACCTGAAATAATAATACTTGGTAAACCTGGAACCTTCCTGCAAGGACAGCAGCGAGTTTGTGTAATTGAACCGCCAGGAAGCCAACCCTTTAATGGATACCTCAGCACCAAAAACAAATTAAAAGAAAAATGATCATAGCCATTTATGTAAACCTAACATAGAGCAAGACTAGGTGTTGACTCCCTTACCACATGGAAGGGAAGACTATAAATAAGTAGCCTGTTAGCACCCAACATTGTTGTCATCCAGCCAGCCACACATATGTTTTGTAGCAGTCACTTGTGTCACAGAAGCCCATTCTCTGTCTACCACTAATGGCAGTAGCAACCTCAAGCGTCCCATCATAGCTATGGCTTCATGAACCACTCCTTTGCCTGCACATACATGGCAAAGGAGTGTTATTTTGTATATTATATCCTGGGGGTTTACCAGGCTGTGCTGGCTCTGTCTCCTACTAGTCTTGTTTACACAAGATCTTAAGGCATATTTTAGCACATGCCCCCAAACTAGTCCTCCAATGAGGTGGAGGGATCAAGGCCTTCTTGTCGATATGCAATACTTATATAATATGTATTATTTAACATTTCCCCAGGAAGATCTGTTTGCATCCATGTGGAACCATCGGTGTCCTTTCATAGTCATGGTACATTTATAATGGATGCACTGCATCTTGACAGGAATTGGTGGAAAACTATTTATATTTCCTCCAATCAAATTTTTTGGGGCAAAAGCTTGAGATTTTTGTGTGCAGACTGATTTTTCCGGCTCCACTTGGGCTGGTTTCCATCCAGCTCTCTAGACCCAACCCGGTTCTTCTCTCTGCCCTGCTTCTAACATAGATCATCAAATGATGCTATTAGACTCTTCCAGACTTTTAACTAATCTGTACATATAGAATTTCTAGGATGGTTTTACTTTGTTCTAAATCAGTGATTCAATTTTAGTATCCTTGGACCTGTTGTCATAACAGTGTGAGGAGACCTGGCACCCAGACTCTCCCTTATCTTATCTCTGTACAAACAAGCAACTCATGACTAATATTGTATCTTCGTACAGGCTGCTCTTGCTGAGCAACTTCAATTTGACTTCACCTCCATTCACAAACATTCAATTATTCTGTTCCCCCCACCTGCTTTCACTCATCTTTTTCCATATATACAAGAAATGTTTTAAGTCCCACTGCTTGGCCTTGGTGCTAAATGTTTTTCATGACTAACAAATGGTATAACTATTGTTCAAAACTACTACTTTCACAGTTTTTCTCTACCATTTCAGGTACGAAGCATTCTCAGTGACACTAGACAAAGCATAGATTTCAGTGCTTTTGAAAACTTGACCATACTACAGGAACTGAGCAACTCAACGTGAGGCTAAGTGTAAGGCGGTGTCATGGGGAGTGACACAGCAGATGACTTAAGTACTTTCAGATTTGTTGGAAAGTAGTATTTTTGTCCTCCAGTTACCAGGTTTAATTCTTGAAATACCTACAGAATTAAAACTAAAAAATGGGATGTTTAAATTATATCTTATTTGAAAGCTGCTCAAGCAATAGTTGAAGAATGGTATTGAAATGATGTAGTGAAGTAACTTATTTAAACTGTATAATACTGCTTAATGTGTAAATATAATGTATTTTCAATCAATTACAGTAGCTACTAATTGCCAATACATGTATTCTTACCTTCAGGTAGTGTAGTATAACTTTAGGTGTTTTCATATATAAAGTATTTTGTAATCAAGATATTTAACATACCGAAGATTTTTAGGCATTATTGTTATTCTTTATTAGGCACTTGACAATAGAGATGAGTATGTGTGTTAATTAATGTTGCACGTAGCAGTAGAGCATTTTAATGGCTACAATCAAACCTGTCATTATCAGTGTGTTTTGTTCTATGCATTTCAACTTCAATTTATTTGTAAAATTATTGTGATTTGAAGATTATTACAGTATCTTTTTGATAAACAGGTAGAGTAGTCGCTTTGTAATTCTTGACTTGTAAATATTTATGTATTATATTTTGATCAAAACTTGATGTAATTCAACAACATTAAATTTTAATAACTATTTTTAGTTAAAAATTAGATTGAGCCATGTATTTACCCTTTAATATATACAACACAGAACATCTGCCATTATATTGACATTAATTCAGTATTGAATAATTTGATAAACCTTAGTTTATTAACATATGGTTATCAGTTTCTCATTTCAGAGCCTGGTAACTACTGCTAAACATAAATTGCCTCAAGATTTTTTTTTATGTATGTAAGATATTTGCATGTACAGTGGAACCTCGGTACTCGTAGTCAGTTTCTCAGAAAAATTTGATTCGGTACTCATTATTTGCCTCGGTGTTTGGAATTCGTTTGTACAGGTCCACCAAGCACATGGTAACTCGGCGAGGGGCTCCTCAGTTTACCAGTGTCCTGCCGAGGTGACGACTGTGCTTGAATTCTTTGTGAAGAATTTCATTGTTTTTCTGCTTTTTTTTTTGTTTTCTGAACAGTGAAGTTCTTATTACATATCACGCCATGGGTCCCAAGATGGATGGGGAGGGAACTGGATGGATGGTGGGGGTACTGGATGGATGGATGGTGGGGAAACTGGATGGATGGATGGTGGGGAAACTGGATGGATGGGTGGTGGGGAAACTGGATGGATGGATGGTGGGGAAACTGGATGGATGGGTGGTGGGGAAACTGGATGAATGGATGGTGGGGGAACTGGATGGATGGATGGTGGGGAACTGGATGGATGGATGGTGGGATTAACCTCCAACCCCCACACCATACCCTCTCCACTACCCCCATACCGCCACTGTACCCTCCCCGCTACCTTCATCCCCCACACTCCAGCTTCATCCCCTCATCCCTCCAGTTTGGGACCAAAGAGCCAAAGCTCAACCCCCACAAGCACAAATAGGTGAGTACACTGCACCCTCCCCCCCTACCTTCATCCCCCCCCCCCCCAACTGTACCCTCCCAGCCACATCTGGACGATATTAATACGGTAGACTTCCCTTGCCATCAGGAGGCAGACTGCCTGACATTAAACACTTGTTTACTGACTGTGAAAGCCTGATTGAATGTAAATGGCTGAATGACTGCAAATGCCTGACTGGTTGGTAACTGGTAAAGGCCTAATTGGTTGCTACCACAACTGTGAATGCTTGACTGCCTGTGACTGGTCTTGACTGTGAATGCTTGACTGACTTGTGACTAAGTGACTGGTTCTGACAGCCTGCCACATAACAGGCAGAGAAATTCTGAAAGGAAAATCTGGAACCAGTGATGCAGACATGAGAGCGTTTAAAGGGAGCAGGGAATGGTCTCGCCTCCCTCCTCCCTGTCTCCCATATGCCAACAAGAGTCTTCAGTAAAGGTAAAGTGCAGATAAATGTTCACTTTTTATTTATGGTTTATATTTATACCTGATTGTTTTGTGTATGAAAATATGAGTAGTATTCTGTATAAAATGTTTTTTTAAGTTAATATTTTTTGGGGTGTGGAACGGATTAATTCAATTTACATTATTTCTTGTGAGAAAATTTGTTTCGGTTTTCATAACGTCTCTGGGAACGGATTAACTACGAAAACTGAGGTACCACTGTACAATTTTTTTTTTTAGAATTGTGTATGAATTAATTGTTTAGAGAATAAAAAAAAAATAAAGTATATGGGGGAAAATATAGGCTAAGGCTGGTGACAGTATATAGGGGAGAATATAGGCTGAGGCGGGTGAAAGAATATGGGGAGAATATAGGCTGAGGCTGGTGAAAGAATATGGGGAGAATATAGGCTGAGGCTGGTAAAAGAATATGGGGAAAATATAGGCTGAGGCTGGTAAAAACTAACCCAAAATAAAGATCTGTGCCTGAAGGCACTGTCAGAATTGTCTGTAATCTTGCAGGTCCACCTTGTTGGGTCATGTCACCTGGCAGGACTCCACACCAATATAACACAACCTCTCTTTTGATATTAATGCTGCTGTATCATACAATACATATATGAGAGAGATAAATGAGGAAATATGGATGTTAAAAGAGAATAATTCTCTGAACTTTTTCCTCTAGCAGGGAGACTTCAGACCTGGAATGAAATAGATCTAGTATTAAGGCTGTTGAAATAAACAGCTTGAAGAATTCCTGTGATATTAGTAGATTGGAAGGAAAACCCTTAATTAGCTTATTGCAATCTCCATAGTCAAAGGTAAGAGTGCATTTATGTCATTGAGCCAATTACTGGTCAAACTAACAGGCATTTAACCTTACAAGATATGGGGTCATGAAAATGATTCAAGGAAATATGTCGAAACATTAGGATTAAACTCCTCAGGCAAAAATAGGCAGGCTTTTTGCTAACTACAGACTTTTCTTTTGCACTTTTCTATAAAGAAATTAATAGTGCATTGAATTACTTTTCATTGTGTTTTTAAGCATAATACTAATGTAAATCCCTACATTCTCAAATTTTATATACATTCACATTTCTAGTGTTTAGGCCTATAAGACCAAATTTGAGGGTTAACTGAATTGCACTAATACTTTGGCAATATCTGAATGTTGTTTTGTAAATGAAATATTTAAAAATACACAGAGTTGAAAGTTAATATAAAACTTCTGTATTCAAATATTGTAGTGGTAGATGTGTAAATCGTGGTGTTTACCTGTGAGACATCTCCAGAAATGTTCTACTCTCCTAGGGCCAGGATTTGCTGGTAATAGTCTGGTCAGTGTGGCTGTTTGTGTTACAGGGTATTAACCTATGCTTCTGCAATATTTCTTGAGTTTGGTAGAAGATTATTTTAAATAATTATGAACCTCTTAATGACAGTTTTCTAAATCTGTTTTCATAGAGCTTACTGTACACTTTCCTCGACCTACTTTTCCTCCTCCTCTCATTCCAGAAACTTGTGCAGATTTCAAACATGACATTTTGAGCATTTTCCATGTATGGTGCACTATAGATTATGGGATACTGTACATGTTTTTTAGTTTCATACAGTGCAATTTCAATTTTATGAAGCAATCTCAATAGTATTAATATTTTACTGATATGTTAGTAGTAGTAGCAGTCTGATATTTCACCTTCCTTGAGGGAGTGAAAACAGAACAGCATTTCAAAATAAGAGCCTTATTACCTTGAAGAGCACCATCACTGGCATGATATCCATGTTTTGAAGGTTCTTATACCATAGTTAATAATAAAATATTCTGGTAGATGCAATGATTTATTGTGCTCTCTAAATATTAGTGTATCTTTTTTCTATATCGTTTACTTGTCTCCTTCATTAAATAAAAGTATCTTGCTGTTTTGAATCTTTTATCCATTTGGAGTTCTTCAGTTTGTCCATATTGAAGTAATGTAGTTAGATTAGTCACTGTTGAGCACTGTCTTCCAGTAGGTAATGGAAAGGAACGATGATACTATTTAATTATAATTTTCCTGTAGAAGCTATGCAACTAACACTATTATGGCAACACCCAGATCACCTGCTCATGGTGACTCCCGGTCACACCCCTGCCCATGGCAACTCTCAGTCACATCCTACCCATGGCAACTTCCAGTCACACCCTGCCCATGTATCTCAGGCCTTATTTGACATTTTGCCTTCAGTTGTATCGCAATTAAACATTCTGGATATTTTTTTTACATAGAGCGGATATTTCACTGTCTGTGTTATGACCATGGAGAGCCTGCTGGATAAGACAAGGTCAGGACTTGCTGACCTATATTCCTGAGAAGAATATATTGTCTTGATGGCCTAAGGTCAGTGTTCAATGTCTTAAATTTGTCATATTCATTAAAACATGTATAGTTTCACATGTGTAACTGTGATACAATATGGCCCTTATATTAGTATTAAATTGTAAACATTTAATCAACATAGAAAATGGTGTGGCACTGTTAACAATATTGTCCATAAAGTCAGATGTTTTTGCATGCTAAGAAGTACAGTGCGACACAGTATGGTGCTACTGTTTATACTTTGCATCAAAGTGCATTATAACACTTGTGTTAATAATGTGCTATATTCTTAATTTAATTAAATATATAATAGCAATAATATTGAATGATGGTGAAACACAAAAATAATTGTATCAACAGTTACAAGGGTCTGTGGAACTATATTTCTTAATAAATCTAATAGAGATTTTATGGGGCTTTCAGGATTGTAACTTCTGAAAATGTGAATGTTTGTTGTACAGTATTTTTATATTGAAAATATAATGTATTGCAAATGCACTTCAGCTGGAATAATGAAAATATTTAATTTAGGGTCTATTGCCGATTCAGGCAGAAATACATTATTTGTTAATCATTGAGAAAGTCATTGTCATTGAAAGCACTTGGTTCCTTACTACATGTCCTTCACATCCAGAATTCATGACCACATTTGCAAAGGGGGGATATAGACAACACTAAATCCACACATTAGAAATGGTGATTTTGTTTCAATCAAAGACAGACCACAGATTTGACACATTTTTACATCTTTGAGTGGGTTTACTGTTAAGTTTCTCCAACCACAGTATTGTGTGACTTCAGGAAACACATTACTGTACTATAAAGTCTTTCCTTGTTTGATGTCATAAATAACACCTGTTGAATGATGTTTTCCCATTCACTACAATTATCTTTGAAAATATTCTCATCTATTCTTCTGATAATCTCAAATGTGGTCTCTCAAGTTGTGGCTTTTTTTATTGACCTCTGCAGTCTTTATTACCTGCTGGTAATTTGGCAGGCAGTAAAACTGACATAGCATTAAATTAAGGCAAAACATTTGACTAGAAACAACCAAGCGACTTGCACTTGCCTACCAGAAACAAACGAACTTGTTTGTCAGCTTGTTTCTGGTCGGCAAGTGTAAGCTGTCATTATCGTGAGTAATCGTATGTTGACATACTCAATTGTCACTAATGGTGTAAATGTGTGTAAAGACAAAAAATTGTCCTCAGTTCTTCAGGTGTTGATACATGAATACATGTTAAACGAAAATTGCTTGCATTGTCACTTAACCCTACTTAACCCTTGTCACTTAATATGTGGCACTTTTATTTTAAAGAAATGTAATAAATTGTAAAAATAATGTACTATAATGCTATTTTGATTTTGTTAGTGTTACGCTAATGGAATTGTGAATGTTTACTGTCCCCGTAAGATTATCACTTTGATGTTAATTTATTACAACAACTTAAAATAATTTTATATACACATTAGCTTAGTACGATTTTGTTTGTTGTGACACTTTTTACTGCATTTTCCATGGCATTAAAGTACTGTACAAGTTTCTTCTATATTGCACTACAATTGAAAGCACACTTTTGATGATTCTAGTTTGTTCATTTATAGTGATGTGGACTTCCATTGCATTCTATGTATCTATATAAAATACCGTATAACATGTAGATACATATATAAACACATGTTAATTTGAAAATTTCTTTAAAATGGGACTTTTAACTAATGTAAAATAAATATTTAAATTTTTCCATTGTTATTAAAAATTTGTGAATAATAAAAATTTTCACAAACATGAAAAATTGTGATAAATGCCCATAACCAAGTCTAGGCCTAAATTTGTTATGCAGTTCTAAGACAAGTTGGAAAAAAACAAGATGAGTAAGGTATGCAGAAGATGAATTTCCTAAACCATTTGCAGTTGTGGACAGTTCAATATTTTTCCCTGTACAGTATGTCTATCAAGTAGAAAAAAAACATTTAAGCACAAGATTGTTTATATAAATGTAAGCTGTATGTCTTAATACATTCTTCTCCTGAACCATGGTTTATCCATACCGTCTCTGATGGTTTGCTCTTCTAGATTTTCTTTATTTTCCTTTTCATATTACATTGACACAGTTTCACACAATATTAATACTCGAGATGCTGCTTGAGTATTTATCAAGTTTTCCATCGTGCCTATTTTTTTTAATACCCTTTAGAGTGATACATTTGTATACAAAATTGTAGGGAAAGTAAAAAAATATATTGTACATTTTTTCTGGTCTGTTGACCTTTAGAAGGAAGCCAGGTGGCATGATCATTTTAGCATTTAATGCCAGACTTATAATACAGTATGTTTAACTATTATAACATACAGAATTAACATAATTGGTGAACTAACCTGCAATAATAACGATAACATATGACCATAAATAGTGGCCTTAAGAGATGAACAAGTAAGTAATTATCAAAAGAAGGCACCAAACCGGGAAGGCTATGTAAAGAGATGAACAAATAAGGATGGCTTCACAGGGTTAATGGGAAGATGTAAATTGATTGTTGAATGAGACAATAGGTAAATGGTTGCTGTCACAGTTGTTGCCAAGGACCTGCCAATATAGTTATATAAGTCTGTTCCCCAGTACAGCAGTATAAACAGTTAACGAGATGATAATGATGGTTCTAAAAGATGACCACTAATGTAAGGTAATGGTATTGCTCCAAAACTTTCAATGGTGTTTGGTTTCTGGGGGACAGGGAAGTGTCAGAGAGGGGCCCTTGGGTTCCACTGGACCCCACTTGGTCCTCCATGTCGTCTGATGAGGGCTTTTTGCTTCAGGGTAAGGGTTTTCTTATCCTCCTACCTTGTGTGATTTTGATATTAATGCGGGATCCCCTGGGGGTTTGTTTCCACGTGTCTTAGTCCATCAAATGTGTCCTGAAGGTTTCCTTCCTCTAAGGCTCCTCCTTCGGAGGCTCAGGCGGATTTTTTTTAAATACCTCCTGCGAAACCTAGAGCCTGCTTCTATGATGGACCTTGCCTCGTTGAGTTTGGGTCTTTCTTGCCTTACTGGTTGCACTACGAGGTTCTGGAGTTTTCTCTTAGACTTGGCATGGCTTCTGTCATTCCTGCATGCTCAAGTGGTGTGAGGTTTCAACAGTGTTTTAGGTGTGTTTAGGTGGTGGCTCTTGAACTGCTTAACCCATTCTGCTAATAGCCGACAACAGTGCTGTGCGCAAGAAAAAAATAAGTCTTCTAAGATTGTTAAAATGTGTTCCCTGATCACAGGAAAAATAATACAAAAATTGTAGATGGACATATTTTGGCTGCAATAGGGCGAGGAAGTCTGTCAAGTCAGGCACTGAGTACATGTCTGGGGCTGGTCTCCTTAATCAATGCCGTCAGGCGTCACAAAGATATTATTACTTAATTTTTTCAATGTGCGTTTTTCTCTGGTTTTTGGCAGTAATATTACTCAATAGTGTAGTGTAATATATTTATATAATAATAAAATGTGTGAACCATTGCTATACTCAAAAGTATGGTTTGCATATTGGCAATTCAATTATGTTCATAAAACAAACAAAAATATTTTTGCTGTTATTACACTATATATACACGTTATATATAAATACAGTGTATCTACACTTGTGTTCACCATAACGAACCACTAAGTTGGTTGGCGAGTCCAAACAATAACAGTGGCTGCTACACACCAGCCAGCTGATGCCACCTCCCTCCTTCCCTCTCCAACATTCCTCCTCCCTCCATACTGTTTGTGCTGTTACTACACAATACATATACACACACATATACAAGTACATGTATCTACATGTTTTGTTCACCATAACTGTACAACTAAGCTGGTATAGTGTCCAAACAACATAGTGGCCACCATACACTGCATGACACAAGCCACACACCAGTCAGCAGACATCATCATCATCTCCCTCACCAAAATGGCTCCTCCTAACATAATCTTTTTGCTGTTATTATACTATATACACACACACACACACACGTTATATTTACCTGAATTTACCCAAGGGCCACTAATATTAGTGGCATCGATAAGGACAGGAAGCCAGCAGCTTGTCAAAGATCCCCCCCCATTTGTCCTGATGATCTTTTCCAGATGTATTTTAAAACCCAGAAAAGTTTTGGCATTTACAGCTTCAAGGGTAGAAGGTTCTACACATTTATAACCCTACAGGTAAAAAAGCATCTCCTGTTTTCTGTCCTACATTGTGTCTTATTGAGCTTGAAGCCATTGCTCTTCATTCATGTTACATCTGACCTTTTGAACAAATTGTCCGGATTGACATCCTCCAAATTGTTTGGTATTTTAAAGGTTTCGATGAGATCCACCCTGTTATGCCTGGTTTGCAGTGTTGTTAGCCCTGTGTAGATATATAAGTACAGTATCTACATTTGTGTTCACCATAACTGTACAAGCTGGTATGGCGAGTCCAAACAGTAACAGTGGCCGCCACACAGCTGATGCCACCTTCATCAAGATTCCTCCTCCCACCATACTACGCACATTGCTAATTCTCACCACAATACTGCTATTTTCAGAATCATGGTCACTAAATCCTGTAAATGAATAATTTTCCACAAGTTTTTGTTTTGTAAAGGAACATGAGATGTTCTTTCAAGATTCTTAGATGGACCAAACAATGGCAGTGCGCTGTGAACATCTTGATCAGCAGTGTGTACAATATCTGAACATTGTACACAGTCTTTATCAGTCAGGCTCTTCTGTAATACTATCATTGCTTAATAATAGCAGTTACATATATATTTTGACATATTTAGGAGATGCTATGGTCACAAGCTAAAAACAGTGCTGTTAGCTCACGTTGCATGCGCCAGCCTTGGTTGCTCACTTGGTACTGAGGCTCTCACACCCTGGAATTTTACCTGGGATATTTTTTTAAATGGCGTCTGTTTACTAGAGCTCTGAGGAAGCTGATGTGAACCCTGTGTAGCCGCGGGACTTTTAAATCTTATGCGGTGCTTTAAAATGTCAGCCTGACCTCCAAAGACCCAAAAGTGATTCCATGCACCCACCAAACAACATTTATGAATGAAAATGGTTTACACACGACTCACAACTGATGGCGTTCGAACACTTCCAAAACAAATGCTTCACTGACAATTTTTATTCAAACCACAATGCTGTAAATGCTTCACACAGAACCTAAACACCTAACCTAACCTATGCCTAAATATGCATAATATGCTATTATAATATTAATTTATATTTCAGAAAATTCATGTTTTGAATGAACAGCATGTTAAAATTTATGAATGCGTCTTTGGGGTCGACTGCTGGATGGAATACACTTGAGTCAAGGACAGGTTGAAAAAGTATATATACGATGTGCACTGTGCAGGCAGTTAAACCAAAATTATATACAGACAATTTGTGCTATTAAAGAATTAAGGATTGCCCGTTTGCTCACATTCCCGGAATGTTGAGTTTATGTAGCTTCATGCCCAGTTGCCATTGATGTCTGTAGCCCTCGTAGCAGATGACTTGCAGGCTCGCTCGAATTTGGCTTCAGTCGTCCGTTTTCAAGGCGCTTCATCCCGACTGGCTCTGCAAGGACATGGATCCACTTGGCTCCGGCTTGGCATCTAGGTACAGTACTTAGTTTATCATCAGTATGACATTTTAATAAAATATAGAAAATGGGGTAATGAGCTGCAGAATTTATTAAGGAAAATTTATAAATGGGTACAATATAGGCATTTATTTGTACAAGAGGAAAAAACTAAATGGGATCACCTAAGTATTGTACTGTACATGATTACTGTAAGCCATGAAGTTGGGTGGTACACGGTGCTGTCAAATTAGTAGTGTCAATAATTCTGTACTGTATTGCCATGTAGTACAGGTAGCCCTCTGCTTAATATTTAAATGTTACTAAATATGTAATACTTTCCAGTTCTTATATTTTGTCATATGTTGTGCATTTGTTAACCACCTGCAAATAGTAAACTATTTTAATTAGATGTAATAATGAAGAAAGTATATGCTTATCATTTTTTTCCAAGGGTTTGCATTATTAGAAAATTATTAGTTTTATTAATTTTGTATCATTTCAAAACAATAAATTAAGCACTTAGAATTAACAGTTTTGCGCATCCAGCGTGCGCGCCCCAGCCTACTTAAGTGTGTGCCGGGCGTTCCTCGTCAGCACGTGGCTAGACTAAAATGTGTATACTCATTTTAGTTTTCTCACCTTAATTCTCATGCTACATCGTTCCTTTTGGTATGAATGTGTTCTTTATATGCATATACCCCCAACAGGGGTATATGCATATAAAGTCCAAAAGCCCGGCACGACCCCCCCATAGCAAAGCCTAAAGTCTGCCAAGCATTACCCGTGAGCGAGCACCAATTGGCATACTCGCAACCTAATGTGTATACTCATTTTCAGTTTGATAACATCAATTTTCATGTTATGTCATTCATTTTGGTATCAAACTGTTCACAATATAAAGACGCGCACTTGAAAACTAGTCCCATAATAATCAAACAATAACTAGAATTTTAAATATTTTAAGTTTTGACTCATCACTACAAAAGTATTCATAATCTTTCCAGTGTTCTGACCTCAATTGTCAGGCTACATCGTTTCTTATGATATAAAATTGTGCACAATCTAAAGGCATTCATTTTGAAACCAGTCCCATAATGATCGGATAAAAACTAGAATTCTAACAAATATTTTAACTGGGGACGCAACATGTGTCCCGGTGCACAAACGTGAGCAAAATTACAGACACATAATTGGTCCTGGTTGTGCGAAGTGTTAAGTCACTGCATTTTTTGTAACTTCTAAGGTAGTAAGTAGTATTCTTTTTACTGTAGTTTCTGGCAATTATCTTGTGTTGAAGATACATAGACTTAAAAAATATGCACTCAGTGTGCTGAACACTTTTTATTTATGAGTACTGTACCTTGACTGGAATCAATTATCTTCCAATAAACTCAATGCATGTCTTATTCGTTCTACAGATATATCTTGTCCCAGCATAGACATCATTTCACCAATAGGAGGACCTTCCTGGAAAGCATAAACCCCGAGTTAAAATATATGAAACACCTAATGAAAACATTATATAAGGCAG
>NC_091180.1:25809818-25817318 GCF_040958095.1 Procambarus clarkii
TATATATATATATTCTCATCTAGGATAATGTATTAGATGTAAAATTGTATGGCTAAAAATAAATATTAAATAATCGACTTTTTTTTAAGAATATGCAAAACAGGTTTTTTTTTTTTTGAAGAACATTCTGAATAATTCCAAACAATGACAAATATCCACAAATAAATTAATTGAATAAATAATTCAAACACATGAATATTTGCCAGATAAATTGTGAAATACATCAATACAAACAAATAAAAAAAATAGATTCGATTGACTATTTAATTCCATTAACTATTCACAAAATAATCAAATAAATCCGTCAACTTTTCGAAATAACTCAATAAGCTATTGAAATTACTCCAATAAATTTATCAGTTATTTAATTTACTGTCCAAAACAATTCCATAAATTAGTTGAAATAGTTTTGTAAATGTAAATAAATAAATGTAAATGTTTTCAACAACCTTGTAACAACTTCGACAAGAATATAACAGACATTCTTTGACTCGTAAACAAAATTGGAAATTGTTGTCATGTAGAGGACTATAATTTATAAAATAATACGTTATCTTCTTCAGAAAGTCCTGGAGCTGTGTGTGTGTGTATGTGTGTGTGTGTGTGTGTGTGTGTGTGTGTGTGTGTGTGTGTGTGTGTGTGTGTGTGTGTGTGTGTGTATGTGTGTGTGTGTGTTTGTGTGTGTGTGTGTGTGTGTGTGTGTGTGTGTGTGTGTGGGGTGACTCGCACGTGTAAGTGTGCTACATAGTACAAGAATCACTATCTTCAATCCCTCTCATAAATAGCGATCATTTTGGACTGTTCCAAAGTCCGATCATTTTGGACTGTTCAAAAGTCCCGTTCCCCAGTGTTATTATTGCTTGTAGAAGCTTGCTTTATTTTCCCTGGCGAGGTCAGGTCATTGGCCTTCATTCAGGTATGTATTTACTGTACCCTGGAGGGAGAAGGGGGGGGGGGGAGCTGATTGGTGGGGGAGGAGGGTAGGGGGGGGTCTCTTTGTGATGTTTACATTGTAATACTTCGGTTCGTGTAACGTATCGGATTAAGACGTCTTCCGTTCTACAGCTGTAAAAAAAAGCTGATTTCTAAATTTTCTTTTCGCACGAATATTCAGTGACGTTACTGGATTTGTGTAGAGGAATTTTTGACCTAATTTTTCCATATTATCTGCTTCATTGTTTCTCTGTTTATAATTGTTTTTTTGTCTTTCTGTGCTTGTTGCGTTAGGTAAGAGAGAGAGGGAGAGAGAGAGAGAGAGAGAGAGAGAGAGAGAGAGAGAGAGAGAGAGAGAGAGAGAGAGAGAGAGAGAGAGAGAGAGAGAGAGAGAGAGAGAATCAGCCAGAATTACCACAACTAAGTTCCATGCTATATAGCCAACCAGCTCCAAAATAAAAAAAAACCCGTTACAGTCCATGCCAAACATTAGCCAGTTTCACGGCTGTCTCTCCCATAACAGATGCTGCAGTCTAATCTAAGCACACACGTATATACGGCAATATACCGCTCGTGAAATTGCTCAAATTACTTGGCAATGTGGGCAGTAAGACTCCCTTTGTCGACCATGAAATGAAGCCAACAGGTGTTTCAGTTGGTTTCAAGGGTTTCAACCCTTTTTCCCTGTCGTAGCTCAGTCGATTAAGGCAATGTCTTGGATGCTCCCGGACGCAGGTTCGAATCCTCGTCACGGCCCTTGTGGATTTGTTCAGGTGTTACAGTTGTTTCCCCTCAAGGGGGGTGAGAGATGGTGTTGGAGAGAGGGGAAGAAAGGGGTAGCATGTATTAAGAGAGGGGAAAGGGGGGTGTTGTAGTGTGTGAAAGATAGCGAAGGGGTAAGGAGTGAGTTGAAAGAAAGTAGTGTATGGAAAGAAGAACAGGAGAAATGAGAGATGGTGGAAGGAGGTGGGGAGAAGGAAGAAAGGTGTTAGAGTGGACAAAAAAAGGAGGAATGAGAAGAAAAGGCTGAAGGAGATGATAGAGAATGAAGGAAACATTTTTTTTACAGTAGTAAATCAAGCACTTTGAGGTTTATCACCGTTACAGTTGAAGACCCTAATTATAAGGTCGTCTCTGTTAGTGTGTCCGGTCCTTGTGTGTGTTAGTGTGTCCGGTCCTTGTGTGTCCGGTCCTTGTGTGTGTTAGTGTGTCCGGTCCTTGTGTGTCCGGTCCTTGTGTGTGTTAGTGTGTCCGGTCCTTGTGTGTGTTAGTGTGTCCGGTCCTTGTGTGTGTTAGTGTGTCCGGTCCTTGTGTGTCCAGTGTTTCGTTAAGAGGAATAGCGAACAATGTTTTGTTAAAGGTAACGACAATGTTCGGTCTTTGTGGTGTGCTGGTGGATTGGTTGGGCTGGTTGTGTGTGGTTGGCTGGATGAATGGATGGATGGTTGGTTGTGTGGTTAATAGGGTGGTTTATTTGCTGATAGGTTGGTTGATTGGTTAGTAAGCAGGTTGTCTGGTTGAATGTAGGTTGGGTAGTGTGTTGATTGGTTGGCTGGCAGGCAAGTTGGATGTTGTTGGATGACTGTAAAGTTGGTTGCTTGGTTGGTTTCATCAACATTCGATGAATATAGCTGGATGAATTAGTTATCGTATAGATATCTGATCGATCACTACATGTGACTAAGGATCTTGAACTTTGAATTTGATAGAGGTCTTAGTATATGAGTATAATAAGTTCTCAAGGTTAGTTCTGTGCAGGCTCCTAGATCGATCGACTTGAGACTGGTCCAGGACTGACCGAAACGTCGTCGTCCCTTCACCTTCTAATGTGTGGTCTGGTCAACAGGCTCCTAGAATCTTTCATATCTAAATAGGGTTCTCAAGACCCAATTTGTATTTTATTTTTTTTCGCGCCCCGGGTATCTCGTGATAACGTTTTGCGAGCGTCGCTTTGTGATAACCTGTCGTTATCAGAGACCGCAAGACGCAAGCGTCGCGGTCTCTGATATCGTTAGCGTGTCTTGCATCAAGGTATTCTCCTCCACGTCCATTGTTATGAAGACGTTTGCTGGCAATGAGACATTATTCCCATTACGCTTAGGAGCGATGGTATCGCAGGCTTGCGAAATTACTTCCCATCATCGTCATTTTATATCTCCTCGTTAAATCACTTGTGGGTACAACCGCCAATCATCCCTAATTTCCCTTTCTCAACTTGGCATATTAATAAAAATAATTACACAAGCGGCAGGAAGCGAGGAGGTAAACAAGGCCGTTGAAAAATAAAACGCAGTAAAATGCGTTTTTTTGTAACGCATGTAATGACGTTAATGAGAGTCAAGATGATATCAAAGGATGCCTCCCAGTCTTTATCAGCAAGCCTTCCTGATATAGCAAGGGAAGGGAACTATCAGGGAGGGGGGGAAAGCGCAAAGCCATTACGACTATATAGCACTTGGAAGGGGTCAGGATAAGGATTTGGGATGGGACGTGGAGGGAGGGGGGGGGGGGGGGGAAGGAATGGTGCCCAACCACTTGGTGGACGGTCGGGGGATTGAACGGCGACCTGCATGAAGCGACACCCCTGAGATAGCAAATGCATGACTTTTTTTACATATACATCAATTGGCTATATATATATATATATATATATATATATATATATATATATATATATATATATATATATATATATATATATATATATATATAAATATATATATATATATATATATATATATATATATATATTTATATATATATATATATATATATATATATATATATTTATATATATATATTTATATATATATTTATATATATATATTTATATATATATATATATATATATATATATATATATATATATATATATATATATATATATATATATATATATATATATATATACTCTACTTTCCCCCACTATAATACCCACTCCAATCACTATATCTCGTACCCAATCCCATCACTTCCACAGGCAATATTATCACCCCTCCATAAACATTATCTTGCCCCCGTACCCAATCCAATCACACTTATACCCAGTCCAATCACTCTTATACCCAATCCAGTTCCTCTATTCACATGGACACCTTCTATTTTCCATTCTAGAGCTAATCCGGTGTATTATCAAGGTCTCCCGAGACGCAAGGTAATCTGAGACGCAAGCTATAGCCCCTAGACGCAAACTAGGACGAGAAGCAAGCTATAGCCCTAGACGCAAGCTAGGACGAGAAGCAAGCTATAGCCCTAGACGCAAGCTAGGACGAGAAGAAGCAAGCTATAGCCCTAGACGCAAGCTAAGCCAGACGCAAGATAGCCCCATACGCCAGAAACCCAGAGATGCAAGTATAGCTAGAAAAAGCAAAAAAAACGGTTTGTGACGCATCTTGCAGTAGACGCAAAGAAAAAACAAACAGAAGACAAAGACGAACGATAACATATGGGGCGTCATCTGGAGGAGGTTAAGAATCAACAACGACAACAACAACAACGGAACTAGCCACTTCCGTTGCCTTGACACCCCCCCCCCCCAACCCCCCACCCTCCCTCTCTCGGCCCTTCCCCCCCCCCCCCACCTCTCCCTTCCCTATTACTACCCCTCCACAGCACTCTCAGCCACTCCCACTGACCGACCTCCATTACAATCCGTGAGTTTTCACTTTGCGGTACAAGAATAATGGATTGTGAGATATATTCCAAGATTACTTAGAAAAGTGGCAAAGTTGGTTTAATCGTTGGCTGCTGGATTTCAATGCCAGCCAATGCAAGGTTGTGAAAATAGGATTAGGAGTGACATGAACAGGATAATAGGCAGCGAAGGAAAACTACCGCTTTGTAACAGAGGAAAGGGACTTCCGAGTCACATAGAAATAGGATAACGTCAGCAGCATGCGCCTCACACTCCCCCACGTACGCTAGACCAATACTAGAGTATGCAGTCTCGTCGTGGAGCTTCGATGTCAAATAAACACAGATAGAAACTTGAAAAGGTACAGAGGTTTATCACCAGGTTCGTGCTAGGATTGTCAAGAGTGAGGTATGAAGAAAGACTGAAAGAACTGGACCGAACGTCGCTACACAAGAAGGGAGAGAGAGAGAGAGTGAGAGATGAGACATGTCAAAGACATGTAAAATATTAGAGGAATTGATAGAGTGGAAATTGAGGAGATACTCACAATGAACACCAATAGAACAAGAGAATATTGACGAAAATTTGAAGAACAGAAGAACCAAGGAGTTATTTTGTTCAGCGTACGAATAACAGGAAAATAAAATGAATTAAATGAGAAACTTGTAAATACAAACTCCATTCGTCATTTCATAAGCAACTATCATAGACAAATAGGTCGCGAGTCATTACATTAGACAACTGGCAGCTGGAAACGTAAGTATACACAAGTATACACAAGTATACACCAGTATACACAAGTATACACCAGTATACACAAGTATACACAAGTATACACAAGTATACACCAGTATACACAAGTATACACCTCCCCTCTCCCCCCCCCCTACACACAATAACCACAGTTACCAATACAAGGAGGAAAGACACTCTCTTTACCTCTTCCGTTTACACTCAAATCACACTCCTTAGCGAGTGACTTCATGCAGCTCAAGTGGGTGACAGTGAGAGAGAGAGAGAGAGAGAGAGAGAGAGAGAGAGAGAGAGAGAGAGAGAGAGAGAGAGAGAGAGAGAGAGAGAGGGGGGGGGGGAGCTGTGGGGGTTGGTTTGTTAGAGGAGGGGGGGGGGGGCGTGAGGAAAGGGGATTGGAGATTAGGGGGAGAGGGAGAGGAGGGGGGTGGGGGAACAGCCATTAGAGTGACACCACTTGGTACTGTTTATGGAGAGGTTTTCAACCATGGAGTACTTGTGCAGTACTTGTGCAGTACCTGTGTGGTACCTGTGTGGTACCCGTACGGTACATGTTCGTACATAGTGGAGCACCGCATGCTCAGAGCAAAGAACATATACTCGCCTATTTGTTCCTATAAAATCGAATTCCAGCTCTTGGACGCCGCCTTTCCATCCACCGGCTACGTGACTCCGACCTATCTGTCATTTTTCTTTTGAAAACATGATTAGGGTACACTTCTATATCCAGCTCGTTCAAGACTACTACTACTTCTTCCACCCCTACGCTATCGAAACCTTTCTAGCATGTCTATCGTTCTTCAATTTATTAAGCTTCCAATCTATGACATCTATTGGTATTCGCTATACACAGTTCATCTATTATCATCCCGTAATCTTCCTTAATATGTTATGTCTCTTTAATCTCTCTGCACTTTTCTAGTGATGTTAGGTCTAGTTCATTCAGTCTTTCTTCATACCCATTCCTTCATAATTTTGGAACGTATCACGTTGTAAACATGTGAAGCTTTTCAAGTTTCCATTCACGTTTTTTGAGATGGAGGGTCACCCACAGGGCTTCATAATCTGAGACTGGTCTCATGTAGGTGGTGTACATCGATCTGTCTCCTTATTTATGGATGTGAATGCTTCTGTGATGTTCACCAGTGTAGAGTATGCTGGTGATGTTATCATATTGATATGTGCCCTCGTAGATATGCTTTGATATATCTGCATCCAAGTACATTACTCTGTCCCACGAAGGTAGTTCACTTTCATTGTGTTCCTTTCTTATGTCTCCTGTTACCAGTCATAGCCTTTCTATGAGAAAGGCTATGAGAATGCTATGAAAAGATATCAAGGCTATGAAAAGATATCTGTCTTTTTCTCTTACCAGAAAGAGAGAAAGAAAGAGAGAGAGAGACAGAGAGAGAGAGAGAGAGAGAGAGAGAGAGAGAGAGAGAGAGAGAGAGAGAGAGAGAGAGAGAGAGAGAGAGAGAGAGAGAGACAGAGAGAGAGAGAGAGAGAGAGAGAGAGAAAATACCAAACAGAGATAACATTGAGATGATAACCAATTCTCCAATGAAACTCATCCTATATCGCTCTAAAGATCACCTTTGCTGCTCGAGAAATAATGGCAGCCTTGAGGCGACAAGACAGTTTCAAACAATATATATATATTAAAAAAGTTCCCTTACTACTTCTTAAATGTCCCGGGAGCCATTTTATTACTTTTGAATATGAAAGATGAAATAACCCGATTCAATGGTTATCCATTAGCGCCTTTCTGGCAAGGCCCACGAGGCTCTGGTCATTAATATTTGGTCAATAATTCCTGGGGGAGGGGGGTCTGATCCCCGGTTTCAGTATCCTTAACCAAAATTACCTCAAGAAATGATTCCTTTCACGAGTTTGTCAGCCTACCAGGAATAAATTGGCAAGGAGTTATCATTTCCCTAGACGTGATAACATCTGTTATATTCGATATCAAAGAAAGCTTCGCTCACGCTATCGAAAGGCGGGGGGTCACTAACAGCTCATGCCCTCATATATCTTCGATATACCTCAAATCGCTTGTACAAACCACCGCTCCACCTTCTGGTCAATTCTTGCTCAGTAATCTCACCAGGCAATCTTGCGAAGGAGAAATTTATCTCGTGTTTTGGGTGGATATCTGGCTATCGGGTGATTCACGCAGTGTTGAT
>NC_091180.1:25822318-25854818 GCF_040958095.1 Procambarus clarkii
CTCGTCTCATTGTTGAGTCCTGAACCTCGTCTCATTGTTGAGTCTTGAACCTCGTCTCATTGTTGAGTCTTGAACCTCATCTCATTGTTGAGTCTTGAACCTCGTCTCATTGTTGAGTCTTGAACCTCGTCTCATTGTTGAGTCCTGAACCTCATCTCGTCCAGATTCAGGGGCTCTCAGCCTGCAAGGTCCAGGATCCCACTTGCCACAAAAAAGGAGGCTTTTCTAGTCGAAGGATACAGCCTGGTCAGGGCTATCTCCCTTTAAGATCGTGCAAGATATAAGGCTTTAACAAGATAACCAAAAGTAAAGCACGTGAACTTCTTGTAAGAAATGGGTGAAAGTTTGCATACAGCAACGACTAAAGTTACTTTATTATACAACTGAAAATCGGACAACAGTATCTTTATTCACCCCTGATGCTAATTGGGAAATTCCGACTAGATAAAGAGAGTCAGAGAATGAGAGAGATTACGTATTAAAGTTGGTCTTCCAGTATTAAGGAATAGTGACAAGACAGAAAATGGTAGCAATAATAACAGAAAATAGTAATGCCAGCAACTATAATAATGTTAAAAAAAGTAAATGATAATAGTCAAACGAGCAACATGGGGCGCGGAGTGAAAGTTAACCAAAAGACAAATATGTCAGTGTGCTCTAAACAACACAGTTCCCCTCCGACAAAAGAAAACGGGAGTTGTAAAGTTCACTTCCCATTACACTTGGACACAGAAAAGCAGAATTATGGTGACCTGGGGCGACTCCCAAATGGGTTGTGAAGAGTAGGGGGTAAACTCAACCTCTGTTGTTGTTGTTATAGATTCAGCTACTCGGAACAAGTTCCAAGTAGCACGGGCTGTGGTGAGCCCGTAACTTACCTGGCACAGGAGCGGGGCAAGTAGCACAGGCTATGGTGAGCCCCTAGTGGTTCAACCTCTTGTTGTTTAAGATTCAGCTACTGGGAACAAAAAGTTCTAAGTATCACGGGCTATGGTGAGCCCGTAGAGGACTTACCCGGCACAGGAGTGGGGCTGTAACTGCTCAACCTCTCTCAACCCCAGCTTATATTGCACTCGGGGCCTTTCACTTCACTCAACCTCTTTACACTCTCCTCCTCCTTCTCACTCAATGCTTTCCACCCCATTCGGAGAAATAGAGGTGAAGATTATGTAGAAAGTCAAACATTAGAAATCATTTCACATGTGAGGAATAAAAAGCGTATTTTAAATAGTAAAATAACAAGTAAAAATGTTCTAGGAAATAGGAGTGTGACTCTCTTAAATATATCCGTCATATTATTTCCAGGTAAACTTATCCTATCAACAGCCTATGTTGGTCCAGGCTGTGGCCAACACCGACCCGTCCTCATGCAATGTTCGTCAAAGCTACGAACGTCGATAAAGTCATATTCGATATTTTGTTTTTTTTTGCTTCGTAATCCAACAAAATTGTGTTTTCTTAAATGTCAATAATTATTTTTGTGTAATATAGTTTTGTGTATTATATCTAGGATAGATTAGGTAAGGTGTTTTGGTCCTGTTGGTAATTATTTACATTTACAAATATCTTCAAATATAATACAAATTTACAAATATAATATCAAACATCTTTTACTATCATAAGATAGTAAAAGAGATGAATCTGGCAAATATCTTGATGGTACCTTGAGATGATTTCGGGGCTTAGCGTTCCCGCGGCCCGGTCCTCGACCAGGCCTCCTCGTTGCTGGACTGGTCAACCATGCTGTTGGAGGCGGCTGCTCGCAGCCTGGCGTATGAGTCACAGGCTGGTTGATCAGGTATCCAACCGTTGACCAGGTAATATCAACGGCTGACATTGTTGCAAATGTTGATTTATCTTATGCTAGTTACTATTTTAAAATAAATATAATAATTGCTAGTTGCATGTAGTGCCCAACAACTTCGACTGGACGATACAGCAACGATCTCGTTTCTTGCAGGTCGTCGTTCAATTCCCCTGACTGTGCATATGGTTGGGGCACCATTCCTCCTCTCCTAAATCCTTATATCCTCATACCCTATCCAAGTGCTATATAGTGGCGATGGCTTAGTGCTTTCTCCTGATAATTACGTAACCTGGCCTTAAAAAGACCGCCTTCGGGTGCGACTCGTCCAAGCCGTTGCCAACCTCAAAGAGGCACTCACCAACTCGAACGAAGTGTAAACAAAACCTGTATTTTCTCAAAATAGTTATTGCTTTGCATACTAGATTAAGCACGTTTCGTCTTGTTTGAAGGACGCGTTGTGTCTGGTGTGTGACTAAATTCCCGATAAGAGTTACCAAACTCTTTGGTCAACTTTGTGAGAGTCTTCAGGTGCAGCTTGAACTGTTGGACGGAACGACCCACCGTCAGAAAAAAACTTTCGGTCAAATTCCTATTAAAATTAATCCTGACTTTATGTTTCATTCATATACTGTCAATACAAGCAATTGCCAACAGAACCAAATCACCTAAGCTAAGCTAATCAACCCTAACCTCCCATAGATCTACATATTCCCACAAATAGTAATATATTATACATTATTATAAATATATATTATTTTATTAAGGTTATTAAGATCCTTGTGAGGATCCACAAGGTCTTCTCTGAGTACTCTTTATTTTCTTCTCCGAGGCTATGGGTCCCTACACTTGCACCAGAGGTGGTACCCCTATTATTTTATATATTGTAAAAAAAATATTATACAGATATATTATTTTTAAGCAAGTACTGCATTGTATTAAACAAAACATTACAATTTATGATATACCTTTGGGATCACACCAACACCTTGCTCAACCATAGACTGCAGATGGTTCAGAATCAACTAAAGCTCGAACAATCATTGCCCGAAGATGGATTACGAGATCACAACCTGTAAAAGATTTAGAGCTTTTCTGCCAGCCATGACAAAAGGTGCGGTTGAAAGGTTCAGTTGCGATGATGGGGGCTGGGTTTGAACCTTACTGTGTGGCGTGACCACTGTCGTAATGTGAGTTTATACTTTCCAGTCATGGCCTCCAGGTCTCGACGCAGGATTCGAAGCTTCCTGTTTGGCTTCGGGGGAGGTTAAACCCTCGAACCATTGACCTATGTGATCACGATGTTCAGATAAAGCTCTGACCTTCGGGGCTGATGGCATAAAGGTCTTGAAACTTAAATTTAGTCCAAACAACTCATTTTAATATGCACAGATTATTACTCTGAGGAGTTAGAACTAATTATATATTTTTTTGTATTCATTGGCAAGCTTTCATACTGATTAGTGGGTTGAATTTTGTGAATGCAAACACCAACTCAACTTCAGACTAAGCTGTGACCGACTCCAGCTTATCCTCAGGTTATGCTCGTTCAAGCTGTGACACATCTCTCAGCTGTAATGAACTGAATATAAAAAATGACGATTTTCTCACAAATAAATTAATGTTATTATTTATGATTTTATTAATTATGTGTATAATTAAGCTGTGGATAGATTAGATTAGATATTTCGATTCTGGTGATAATTATTTGTATATATGGTTTGAGAACGGCGACGAAGCAATACGTGAGAATAGTTCGAACGTCATCAGTTCTGAGTTGTGTGTTGTTTTTCATTCATAGACAAGTGGTTTGCCGGCTGGACTACAACCCGTCCTCGACTCAAGTCCATTCCATCCAGTGGTCGACCCCAAAGACGCATTCATAAATTTTTACATGCTGTTCATTCAAAACGGGAATGTTCTCAAATATAAATTAATATTATAATATAATAGCATATTGTGCATATATAGGTTAGGTTAGGTGTTTATGTTCTGTTGGCGACTATTTGTATTTGTAATACGTGGGTGAAGCATTTACAGCGTTGTGGTTCGAACACAATTCGTCAGTAAAGCACTTGTTCCGGAAGCGTTCGGACGAAATCAGTTGTGAGTCGTGTGTAAACCGTTTTATAAACAGGGAGTTTGGCGGTTGCATGGAATGGACTTTGGCCTTTGTTTATCAGGACGGGCTGGATTACGTTAAGCAGAAATCGAACCCCAACTCGAGATAGTGGTCGCGTTAAGCAGGAAGCTTCGACCCCCCTTCCCCTTCCCCTATCCCTCCCGTCTCCAGACAGAGATCACCCTCAAACAGAAATCGAACCCCAACTCGAGATAGTAATCACGTTAAGCAGTAAAGTTCGACCCCCTTTCCCTGTCTCCAGACCGTAGGCGCCATGTCAGGGGCAACGCTAGAAAGGCAAGAGGTTGAGGATCCCCCACTAAAAAGAGGTTGGTCACGCGTGTTCCCACCGGCTTCCGAGTCCTATCAGTTAGGAAACACACTCAGCCCCGCCCGAGGATCAAAAGGCCACCTTAAACCGGGCTAATGAAAGCAGGGGGAGCGAGGTGAATGGAAAATCGCGGAAAACACACATTACTGTGTCGTGAAATGTCTGCCATGTCTGACCAACCAGGTGAAGGATTCTTAAGTCTACACACACACACACACACGATGACGAGGACGTCAGTGCTCGTCATTGGACGTCAGTGCTCGTCATTGGACGTCAGTGCTCGTCATTGGACGTCAGTGCTCGTCATCGGACGTCACTGAACACAAAGGGAACATCAGCGGACATTTTCGGATCCAACTAAACATTCTGTTACTCATCAGACGGACAGCAATGAACACTATCTGACATTATACAGAGTTATTCAAAACACGACTCCCGCCTTCGGCAAAAGATGGCGCTGAGTAGGTTATCTCGAAGAATTTATTGATAATATTTAGGCGCTAACTAATGAGTATTATATATACTCTAAATATAATAATTGGTTCTAACGAGTATTATATACACTACTCAATAAAATAATTAGTTTTATTTTGCCTTATAGATAATATACAATATATAATTGTTTCTAATGAACATTATACATACTCTTTAGTAAAATAATTGGTGCTAATAAGCATTATAGATGCCACGTTTTAAAGAAACTGTTCAAAATATGATGTTTTATGGAAAACAATATTTATAATTGGCTTTTAATATATTATAAACTATTCAAGATGGATTTATTTTCTGATTTTTTGTTAAGAACTTAAAGGAGTCTCCTATCTTATAACACCTCTGTTTCATTAAGATACCAATTAAAATTTAGATCTTATAGCATAGTTTAAAAAATAATTTTTTTATTGCATTGACAGCTAAAAATTTAGCATTTTATTGCACAGACAGCTAAAATTTAATATATTGTTGCACAGTGTTAAAAAAATTAATATCTTATTCCACAGACAGCTAAAACTTTAGCATTTTATTGCAAAGATAGCTAAGAATTTAGCTTAAAAATTTAACATGGAAAAGAAAGCTCAAATTAGCTTACTCTCACCAAAGACGTGGAACACATGTTTTATGTATATATGTATACAAAACACGATAAATATGTGCGAGCATTCATGAGCAGGTATACATAGGCAAAGATTCATGAATGCGTCTGCTATTGGGAGTATTCACGTGCAACTATGTACTATGTCATCCAAGTATACATATGAGAGTACGGCGCGAATATGTGTGAACATACACGATCGTCTGAATATATACGTACGTGCGTATATTGACAACAAGGCAAATGATGTGCGTTTGTCGTGCGTCGTTGTGTGTACACACGTTAAGTGTAGCGTATATATATATATATATATATATATATATATATATATATATATATATATATATATATATATATATATATATATATATATATATATATATATATTAGATTTTTCCCTGGAACACGGCCCGCCAATCGGCTTTATTCTCAGGTCCTCAATTACTACTGCTGGGTGATCAGTAGTCTGCAGTGAATAACTTTGGGTGCATTTTGAAGATATCATCAACAACACCAGAGGTAATAAAGCAGTAACTGTAATTAATTTAAATAATTTCTTTTTTACTAATACATCATGGCATTTTTTTTCAATTATGAACTGATTGAACTGAATTATGACCTGAAAAAAGCTGTGGAAGTCTACGGACGTTGCACGTATATTTTCAGTCACAAGAGACCATATAAAATAATATAGTTTGTATTTGCACGTAAGGACATGTTACAGTGGTTAATTAGTAGGCAAATAAATTGTATATTAAATACAGTTCATATTACATACAAAAATTGTTTTCTGCTGTTATTGTGTCCAATGCAGTGTTCGTTGTATTATTTTGTTAACTGATGTAGTTTTATTGTCCAGTTACACTGAGTGTCTAGTGTTTCCTCTTTATTTATTGTATTGCTCTTAACATCTTTTTTATTGTTTTTCCCCACCTTTCTTACCAGGCTCACTAGTGTATTTGTTCTCCTTCACCTTGTCTATCTCCAAATTTATTCTATAACCCCTTCTTCTCACTTTCTTTCTGTCATTGCCTATCCTTTTCTTTCTCTAATCTCTCTCTCTCTCTCATACACTACACAGCTCCTCCTTGCCTCTCTCTCTCTTGCACACCCTCTCACTTTCCATCCTCTCCCTTCCTCTCTCCCCCCCCTCCCCTCCTCCTCCCCGCACCGTCTCACCCAGCCATAATGAAGACAGACGGGAGAAGCACTAACCAGCAGCAGCGTTTGGGGCTCCTGATGTATGCAGAGAAGTGTGTGTGTGTAGTGTTTGGCGGCAAGGGCAGGGGCACCCTCCGGGAACCTCCCCAGCTGGGCCACCTGCGGACACGTGCCTGTGTCCGGATACGTGCTTATATAGATACTTGTGGATACGCGTGGATACATCGTTGGCGAGTGTGTGTGTAGATGGAGGGGGTGGGCAAAAGGATATAGCAAGAATGTGTGGATAACGATGCATTTTGATATTTGTGGATTGTCTACAGGCAGTAGAGACACATATCACGATTCATGCGGATACATAAATACATTCATTTGCCAGTTTTCCCCTCACAGACGAGGCTAGGGCCGGCTGGGAGGTGAATTCTATTAACAGTAGCGCGTTTATATTGCGTCTATTAAATACGCTCGGTTTATGCACTCTGGTACACCTGAAGAGTCTCATTTGCATCTAAAATATTTGGCATACGTTTTCTAACGCGTTGAACGCAAATTGGCCACTTGCGTCGTTCAGTTGCTTATTAGGGTAGCGGCGTATACGGTATTTAACTGCGTAATTACCGCTGGGTGTGTGGATGACCTTGGCGTAACATAGAGAGAGAGAGAGAGAGAGAGAGAGAGAGAGAGAGAGAGAGAGAGAGAGAGAGAGAGAGAGAGAGAGAGAGAGGGACGGAGGGAGGGAGGAAGTAAGGGAGAGAAAAATATGTGTTGTCTTATAAACCGGAATTATTGAGATATTTTAGCATATTAAAGGCTAGGGACATTCAACGCATCAGTAAAGAGTAATCAAATAGTGAATGAGTGGTTAAATGTGCTCTCTCTTGCTCTCTCTTGCTCTCTCTCTCTCTCTCTCTCTCTCTCTCTCTCTCTCTCTCTCTCTCTCTCTCTCTCTCTCTCTCTCTCTCTCTCTCTCTCTCTCTCTCTCTCTCTCTCTCTCAGTAAATAGCCTTACCTTTGGACCCGTCGTCGAGGAGCGTCTCGCTGATTCTGCAATCTCCCACAACGTCCTCTTCCTCCTCCTCATCGTCTTCCCCTCCTTCGCATTCCTTCTCTTCCGCGTCCTCCTCCTCCTCATCATCCACCTCCTCCTCCTCCTCAACATCGATCTCGGTCTCTACCTCATCTATCTTCCTCTTGGTGGCGTGGGGCTTGACTTCTGACGACAGCAATCTAAGAGGAGGGACTTCTGCCGCAGGCGGGACGGAATTCTTTCCGGTTCTGCTGAGGTCTTCTGGTGCTTCTCTGGTCTTAGGTGGTCTGAGGAGGTTAGTGATTGAGAAGGAACTCTTGATGGGTAGAGGCGGAGGTAGGCTGCTGATTCGGTGCTGTTGGTGGTAGTGGTTGGTAGTGGTGGTGGTGGTGGTGATTGGGATGCCACTTTGATTCAGCCTCTGATTGGGATGCTGCATCTCGAGAAGACTGTTGTTGTTGTTGTGATGGTTGCTGTTGTTGTTAGTGGTGGTGGTGGCGGCATTTTGGGTCGGGTTGTATTTCTTGATGCTGAGGTCTGTCGGTTGCGTGTCCATCGATGGGGTTAAACTTCTCCTTCTCCCACTCTCCCGTGCATCGCCTGTCGCGTCTGGCGCTGTCGCAACTTTGTCATCATCTGAGTTGCTTGCCGGTGGCGTCTTGACACTCGTGTCCAAGTCCCTGGTGTCGTCTGTCGGCGACCCACGCTTCGTACTCGTCACGAAGTCCGTCTCAAGCACTTCCGCCTTAGAGGAAGCCATGGCCACTGTCATGTTGTCCGAACCCCCGAGAACACAAGCAATGTGGCTAATATTCCTCCCTGTCTCGCCACGGCAGAAATACGGGGGCATTAGAATATTCAGCTTCCTGAATTTCACCGGTAAAAGTCCCACAATCAGCCCAGCACACCGCCAATTACGCCCAGCCAATGACAACAGCCCGGGGCTCTCTCACACACACACAGTTACGGTCACCTCGCTCAACTTAGCCGCTCCTTGGAGAAATTCTCTCAAATGACGTCCTCAAAACGGTGTTGGGGGGACATGTGAAGGATATATGATGAGTGACTCAGATCACCCCCTCCACCACTCTTCCTCCCCCCCGCCCCCAATCACACACATACCCCCCCCCCCCCCTACACCTCCTCCTGCACCCCCTCTATACTCCTCTCTCTCTTTCTCTCTCTCTCTCTCCCCCCCCTCGCTCCCACCTCTCCCAGCCGCGGTTGGTGTTCGCACCGCCCCCTCACATTGGCTGGATTCACTCGACACGCCTACTGTTCTCACCTTTCCTATTGGACAAGCCTCAGGCCCAGGTAGCGACTGGCCAATCTTTTAAGGGTGGGGGGGGGGGTGGGGGGGTGGTGGTCCCGTTGCTTTTTTAAAGCGTCGAATGGCTTGTCTGGATCTTGAATATTTAAGGTATATGCACTTTAGCAGGTGTTTTATTTGGGTGTTGAAGAGAGTTACCTAACCACCCGAAGGACTAGGCATGGACGGCTTGTGGTGCGAGGGGTAGATACAATGTATATATATATCTTGTGTATATATACAATGTATATACACAAGATTCTTCTTCTCACACTTCCGACACTTCACAGTAAATCTTGTTGGTTTGGAGTAAACTGCACCGGACACATAATCTTCCACTACAACTTTTCCGTTCTATAGCACTTTTCATACAACTATACACCATCGAAATATAAATATATATATAAATGTATATTTGCCGACCAAGTCACGATTTATATATATATATATCTATATATATATATATATATATATATACATTATACATTCATTTCCAAGTTGCTAAAGACAGTGTGCTTGTCCTGAACACTTGTGAACTCACAGGAGAAAACACTAAGAGCCTCAGGTGCTCCTTAATTCACATAATTACGTACGAGGTATTTTTTTTTTGTATTGTCTTCGAGAGACCCGCACGCACACTAGATGACACTAAGTATATGAGAGAAGAAAAACTAAATCACATTTACAGTCGGGCGGTAAAAACTGGTCTTGTGGTAACAAGCCTCCAATGTCACAAGCGATACCAGCACCCAGGTACCGGAGCTTTAAACAACTGCGCAATCAGCTGCTGAAGGTGTTTAAAGACCTGTGAGAAGTATCTGCAGGTACACACTGGCGGTTGTAATTCCCGGTGACAGTAGCGGGCAGTTGTTTAGATTGGCAGCGGGTGTTGTAAGCAGGTGTTGTAAGCAGGTGTTGTTCCGTAGTTTGGTTAAACAGCAGCAGCAGAAGGCGCAGTAGAGGGAGCGCGTTTGCGCTAGAGGCCAGTCCCACGTGTGTGTATGTGTGTGCGCGCGCACGCCTGCGCTGCTCCTGACTGTGGCGGCGGCGGCGGAGGGGGGCGACTCCGACAGCGGCGGGCGTCTCCACGCGACTGCCATTATTACTGCGCTGCGCACCCGCCTGGCCACCTCCTCCCTCCTCAGCCAGGGCCACACGTCTTGGCCACCTCCTCCCTCCGCCCCTCCCCCAGCCAGGGCCACACGTCTTGGCCACCTCCTCCCTCCGCCTCTCCCCCAGCCAGGGCCACACGTCTTGGCCACCTCCTCCCTCCGCCCCTCCCCCAGCCAGGGCCACACGTCTTGGCCACCTCCTCCCTCCGCCCCTCCCCCAGCCAGGGCCACACGTCTTGGCCACCTCCTCCCTCCGCCCCTCCCTCAGCCAGGGCCATACGTCTTGGCCCACCACCTTCCCTACGCGGGGGCCATCTTAAGGCATCTGAAACTGTCTCACATACAAACTCGAGTACCAAGCAAAAATACATACAAAAATACATGAGAACAAGGAGCTAGCATACAACGGAGAGGAGGAATGGTGTCCATCCCCATCGGGGAATCGAACTCCGACCCTGCAAGGTCTGTCTAAATAAGCACGTGTTGGGGAAAAATTATTCTTGAAACATAAAGGATTACAAAATCTTTAAATCACAATGATGAGATTACCTCCGCCATTAAAATTCTTAACATAAACTTCAATTACGTAAATGAAAACTAAGCGAGACAATGCACATTAAGCCAAGCCTGAGGCCTACAAAATTAATATCAGGGATGCTATAGTTGACTGAAGGCAGATGGACAATTAACTAGTTACGCTATTAATGCAAGTGAATGAAGTGGCAGGCGTGAACTGTGAAGCAATATATATGCACCTTGAATGGTTACAGTACAGAGACACAGTGAATTCCAGGACTAGTACAAAATCGCACTCAATTTGAATACAAAGCACATGTGTGTGTGTGTGTGTGTGTGTGTGTGTGTGTGTGTGTGTGTGTGTGTGTGTGTGTGTGTGTGTGTGTGTGTGTGTGTGTGTGTGTGTGTGTGTGAGAGAGTTGATATCGACATGATCTAAATTGCTCAGCACCAAACCGTGTCTGAATAACAATGAATAACACCAGACGTTCATTGACGGTTATCCCTGTTGACCTGTTGGTATATTTTTGCCTGCAGACTCACCAATGTTATCTCAATTGGTATATTACTGACCACAGAGTCACCGCCCTTATCTCTGTTGACTTGTTTGAATATTCTCGACTACAGGCCCACCACAAATATATACACCTGTTGTTATATTCTTAGCTACAGAACTAACCACACCGTTATACGCATCACTCATGTACACGGCGGATGTCCATTTGATTGTGTTAATACTGTTAATTAACAAATGAGAAAATCACTAGGTACCATGATGGGGGGGGGGGTGGGGATGATTCGAAGCAGCACACACACACACTGGGTACTCCCAAACACTCGTCTTGAAGCCCCCAGGCCACGATATCCTCAAAAGTAACGTCATCTGGGATTCTACTGAATCCTCTAGGGGTCCCTGAGGTCTCTTCTCATACCAACTCAAAGGTGTCACTCATTACCTAAATACACTATTGACTGTGATACAGAAGTTCTACCCTCAATGCTTCTCTTCAAATGCACAAAGAAAATGATCACTGATGTATCACGTAACTGTGATGTCCTTAATTCGTCCTCTCGTACAGTACGTCGAATTTTGACTTATAAATCCCCTTCCCAAGGTCAAAAGAGTGATACACTGAAAATCGTATGGTTCGAAAAACAGACGTGATGTCTCGTTTTCTGTTTTTGGGTCCTTGGGAAGGTTAGGTTCAGCCAATTTAGTGCATCAGTTTATTGACACTGTGAATGCTGGAGAGGAAGTATTACTTGCAGTGATAAACCGCAAGGGAAAGAGAGAGAGAGAGAGAGAGAGAGAGAGAGAGAGAGAGAGAGAGAGAGAGAGAGAGAGAGAGAGAGAGAGAGAGAGAGAGAGAGAGAGAGAGAAAGAAGCTTGGACCCTCCATCTCTCATAATCTTTGCTCTGGGCAATGTCCGTCAATTCATTTTGAGTGCAACGACTGGAAACCTCGTGGCCAATCAGAGAGTAGAGTGCGGACACTCAATTGTGTCTCCATGCAAATCATACCCAGTGGAGCTTGCAATGAACACGGTTTGAAGACGATCCGCTCTGTCGTTCAGAAGATGATGGAAAAGGAAGCGATTGAGATTCTGGGGAGGAAATGAGATGAGAAGACGGGCCCAAACGCTTCCTCTCTTCTTGGGGATATGGTTGAGATGCTGGGGGGAAATTGAGATGAGTAGGCGAATCCAAAGCTTCGTCTTCTCTCTATCTTCTTCAGGATACGAGTGAGACGTTTGAAAAAATTAAGGAGAGAAGATGAAAACAAAACAGTCTTCTTTTCCTGTATATTCTCAGAGACGTTTGTGACGACACATACAAACTGGACAACACGAGTGAATAATATGCATAAAACACGAGTTTTTCAATGATAGGGAACATAGAATTGAATGAAATATTTATTCAGTCATTCAATAATTGAATTATTATTATTGAATTATTTTTCAATTCTATAACTGTTTTGTTTCCTGTTGCACATATAACACCTGAGTCTAACATTATATGTAGAGAAAGGAAGAATAGTGAAACAGAAAGATTAATTTTAACAACAAATGATAAAAAGTATATTGAAACTAACGAAAGATTCTAAATTTATCACTAAAGTTCTTGACTCACAATCCATTCAGTAATCAGGGCAATGAGAAATAACAAAGAAATGTAAAAAAAAAGATACAGTCAAGATTTCAGTCAAGCTGAAATCAATTTTTTTTTATTAGAAAAAATAAATTGAATGTTAAAAATACTTAAGATGTTTGTGTCAGTGCTTAAGTCAACCAAAATCCAAGGTCCGTGTCATCAGTTAATATTATGAATTTTTGAAGAGAACGTCAGTCCTGATTCTGGATGATAAATATGTTGATCACCTCAAAATCTTACCAAAAACGGAGGTACATAGCAAAACGTTCGCTATGGAATTTATTCCGGCGAACGACTCTTCAGTTAGCACCACACACACAAATCGTTTCCTTGCTATAAATTAGTAAAAAAGATCGAGAGAGAATCCCACACGACCCCAATACGCCTGCAAACACACAACCAAGCTGAGAACGACGAAGAGGAACCGACAAGGATCATGGAGCAAAGAAACGCAAGCAAGCAAGCTAGCAGTAGCAGCAATCAGGGAGGCCAGGAATGCTACCTGCAGCAGACCTGACCCAGCAGACCAAGCTGGACACCGCGAAGACAAGGAAGAGCAGCTTAATTGCGGTGAGGAAGAACGACGAATAAGCGGAGGGTTCAAGCAAGTATGGCCTGGGCGACGGGTCAAGGCGGTATATAGCCGCTCCGGAATTAATCCCGTTAGGAGAAAGCCACAGGCAGGGACGGTGTTTGTGTCTGTGTTCACACATGTGTGTGTTTGCATGTGTGTGTGTGTGTATGGATGCACGTGTAGATGAATGTATGAGTGTATGTATGTGTGTATGGATGGGTGTATATATATATCTATTTGCGTAAGCATTTATGTTTTAGCCTCGGGTAACTGGCGATAAGGAGTTCACCGCTGGTGCTGTTCAGCAAAGGTGTTTCATTTCTATCGGAGATTTAGGGCAGCACCTCTTGATGAAGACTAAGAGCCTTTCTTCTGCTGGATACATCGCTAGGGGCTCTCTCTTCTGCTGGATACATCGCTAGGGGCCCTCTCTTCTGCTGGATACATCGCTAGGGGCCCTCTCTTCTGCTGGATACATCGCTAGGGGCCCTCTCTTCTGCTGGATACATCGCTAGGGGCCCTCTCTTCTGCTGGATACATCGCTAGGGGCCCTCTCTTCTGCTGGATACATCGCTAGGGGCCCTCTCTTCTGCTGGATACATCGCTAGGGGCCCTCTCTTCTGCTGGATACATCGCTAGGGGCCCTCTCTTCTGCTGGATACATCGCTAGGGGCCCTCTCTTCTGCTGGATACATCGCTAGGGGCCCTCTCTTCTGCTGGATACATCGCTAGGGGCCCTCTCTTCTGCTGGATACATCGCTAGGGGCCCTCTCTCCTGCTGGATACATCGCTAGGGGTCCTCTCTTCTGCTGGATATATTGCTAGGGGCCCTCTCTTCTGCTGGATACATCGCTAGGGGCCCTCTCTTCTGCTGGATACATCGCTAGGGGCCCTCTCTTCTGTTGGATACATCGCTAGGGGCCCTCTCTTCTGCTGGATACATCGCTAGGAGCCCTCTCTTCTGCTGGATACATCGCTAGGGGCCCTCTCTTCTGCTGGATACATCGCTAGGAGCCCTCTCTTCTGCTGGATACATCGCTAGGGGCCTTCCTTCTGCTGGATACATCGCTAGGGGGCCTCTCTTCTGCTGGATACATCGCTAGGGGCCTTCTCTTCTGCTGGATACATTGCTAGGGGCCCTCTCTTCTGCTGGATACATCACTAGGGCCCTTCCTTTTGCTGGATACATCCAGCCTCTCTTCTGCTGGATACATCGCTAGGGGGCCATCTCTTCTGCTGGATACATCGTTAGAGGCCTTTTTTTCTGCTGAATACATCACTAGGGGCCCTTCCTTCTGCTGGATACATTGTTAGGGGCCCTCTCTTCTGCTGGATACATAGTTAGGAGCCCTCTCTTCTGCTGGATACATCGCTAGGGGCCCTCTCTTCTGCTGGATACATCGTTTGAGGCCTTCCTTCTGCTGAATACATCATTAGGGGCCCTTCCTTCTGCTGGATACATTGTTAGGGGCCCCTTCACTTCTGCTGGTTCCCTACCGTCGCAGATGGCAGGAATAGTTAATGAGATAAATTGCAGTGACGAAAGCCTGCCAGGGCCCCCGAACTCACGCGACGGAATAATAGTGTGTGAACACGTTTCGAACCAGGGTGTATGTTTTCGAACAAGGGTCCGGATTCTTACGAAACCTGTGCGTCGCTTAACCCTCGTGGCGTCGTTGTTTACATTTCTTCGACAGTTTGCGAGCTTCGAAACGTCACAACCAAATGGTGTTGTTGTTTTGATAAACAATCTCTTAGAGCTTTGAAGCTCATAACCTGTTTTGTGTAAACAAAGCCACTACGACCTGGGCCTTCTTGAGGTTATCTTGAGATGATTTCGGGGCTTTAGTGTCCCCGCGGCCCGGTCCTCGACCAGGCCTCCACCCCCAGGAAGCAGCCCGTGACAGCTGACTAACACCCAGGTACCTATTTTACTGCTAGGTAACAGGGGCATAGAGTGAAAGAAACTCTGCCCATTGTTTCTCGCCGGCGCCTGGGATCGAACCCAGGACCACAGGATCACAAGTACAGCGTGCTGTCCGCTCGGCCGACCGGCTCCCCTGGGCCTGACAGCTGAGTGGACAGCGCTTCAGATTCGGAGTCCTGAGTTTCCGGGTTCGATCCCCGGTGGAGGCGGAAACAAAAGTAGGCAGGGTTTCTTTCACCCTGGGGCGCCTGTTCCCTTAGTAGTAAATAGATTCCTGGGAGTTAGACAGCTGCTACGGGCTGCTTCCTGGAGATGTGTAACGAAAATGGAGGCTGATAGAGGACCGGGCCGCGAGGACGTTAAGCCCCGAAATTATCTCAAGATAACCTCAAGATAACGATTGAGGAATGATGTACGGGTTTCGTTAGTGGTTGAGTACATGGTTGATGAATTCCGGGCCAAGTAATACGTTAGTGATTTCAATTAAATGATATGCTTAAACCCCTGGAAACTCAATCCGTAAGTCTCTATTTTCCGCTTGTTACAACTTGTAATAAACTTGTTACATCTTGGCTTAACGTGTTAATGACGTATTAGAACGTTGTTACAACTTGCTATATTGGTTGTTATAACTGGTTAGGAGGTGTTAAAACTTGTTTGAACGTTGTACCAACGTCGTAGTTTCGATGTGTGTTTGGCGGGTTAATGCCCATTGGCAAACCTGGGTAGCACTTCGTGTGCCGTTGGCAACACTCGCCCTGTTGCGTTTCTCACCTATTAACTCATAATCAGAGGCCTGGAGGCACGCCTGCTCTGGCAACACCTTCCCACAGCGCCTTCCCTATTCAGATTTCTTCTCGGGTTGGTCACACTGCGGTGCCACCAGCGGCCGATCGGTGGATGATGGATGCTTGGTCGATGGATGCCTTCATCTCCTGCGAATAATATCTCGGTATTTTTAACGGGGTTCTCTCATCCGCCTTGTGTCTCGCGGGTGACATTTTGGCGGTCAGATAGTTTAGCGTTTGATGATACGTGACCCGGGAGGTGATGTTTGGCTGTGTGTGCGTGTGTGTGTGTGTGTATCCACATGTGTGGAGTGGCATGGGGGGTCAGGGTAACAGGTTCTGTAACGTGTCACAGAACAGGTGTTAGCTGTCAGTAGAGTGATGTCAAGAGAGTGTTCAACTCCTCCTGACGTTCATTCCTCATCACAACACACCATTACCTAGACAGATGTTCTGTTGAACACTTGTTCTTGGCCTCTGCATGAGTTTTGGTGATGATGATGCTGGTGGTGGAAGATGACGTGGGAGATGACGTGGAAAGATGAGGTGGTAGTGAAAGTGGTGCAGAATTAGGTAGTGGTAGATGGAGAAGAGCTGATCACCTAACTGTGACTAAAGGAGGGAAAATGAGGTCTCTAGCTCTCAATCCCCAGCCTTGTTGTACCTTGTGTGTGTGTGTTCAACGTTTCGAATTCGTTTATGGTATTTGGCTCTAACGTTGTAGATGGAGGTGGCTTCAACACCTTCTTCTTTCAGTGCAATTCCACTTGTTAAACCCCCCCCCCCAAAAAGGTACGAGTATGTCCTCACATGTCTTCGAGTCGGTTTCATTTACAGCTTCCACTTTCTTAAGACGGAGACAGATTAGTCAAATAAATACATACAAGAGCAGGTGTCTGAGAAGTGGGCCCAATTTAGATATACAAACGAATTACCTGGCATACGGATCTTGCCACTGTAGACCCAAGCTTAATACAAATTCATATACACATGTTAATAGTATATATATCTAAATACATTTACTGGCTTGGCGGGATATAGCTATTTAAGGCGTTCTTGTGTAGCGGAATATGGCTATATAGTCGTTCTGGTTTGGTAATCTCTCTCCAGAGAATTACCTTACCTTGCTTGGCGTGACTGATTGGGCAGGGTTCATGTTTGTGTCAGAACACTGATGAAACTTTTGGATGTCAGAGCTCTGAGGACACCTGTTTATGCCAGGGCACTAAAAACACTTCTAAATCAGAGCTCTGAGGACACCTGTTTATGCCAGGGCACTAAAAACACTTCTAAATCAGAGCTCTGAGGACACCTGTTCATGTCAGGGCACTAAAAACACTTCTAAATCAGAGCTCTGAGGACACCTGTTCATGTCAGGGCACTAAAAACACCTCTAAATCAGAGCTCTGAGGACACCTGTTCATGTCAGGGCACTAAAAACACTTCTAAATCACAGCACTGAGAACACATCTGCCTGCCAGCACGCTGCGGACAGCTTCGCTACACAAATATGAGTCAACATAAGGTATTACGCTGATTCCTCTGCTATATTACCCTCACTGAACACACATTATCGTGGGCAACACTCCATGTAAACACGAGGCGGGTTATTTCCCTCTCTGGACCACCTTGTGGCTCACAGCAGCTGTTGTCTACATAAGCAAAACAAAGCTATTTAGAAATTTCATAACTTTTATACGAAAGCTCTAGACGCTGTAAATAATAATAATCATTATGAAAATAGCCATAATTAGATAATAGACAAATAGCTAAACCAAATTTTCTCAAATTCAGGAAATGTGCAATTAGCTGAACCAATTTATCTAAATATAGGCTACATGCAAATAGCCAAAACAAATTTATCGAAGCTTAGGCAATATATATCATTAAACTTAGTGTGATAATTTGAACAATATGGCTCTTATCAGTTACTCATTTTCCAGATAAATGGAAAATGAAGAGAGATAAATGAAGGTTAGATATGTCCCCTTCTCACCTTACCAAGTTTGTGGGAAAAAATAAATCATCTCATTTTGTCAAGATATTGGTATGTTATTCTATCCTTTTACTCAAACAGTAGACTAAGTATATTGTACTGCCTTTGTCAAAGCATAGAGAATATGCTTTGAATATAACAGCCAGAGAATATTGATGACTAGGGAATATAACAACTTAACTTAAATCTAAAATTTACCATAAGCCAAAATTTTTATTTTATTTTTATATTTAAGACTCATCTGTTGACTGAAAATAATATATTAGAAATCGAGAGTGCAATAAGTTCTTCTTGAATCATTGATAATCAACAAAGGAAGCTTAATTATGTCCATGTTTAAGAAGACTTAAGAATTCATGTTTTAGAACCCATGTTTTAGACTCCATATTTAAAAATCACATTAGCATGATGTATCAATTTAGAAAATCAGTAGGGTTTTCCGTCACTATTCCTACTGATTTTCTCAATATTAATATAAATCAACTTTCGGAGAAATAATAATAATAATAATAATAACATATTTTTTATGACTCAAGACATATCTATAGTTTCTCGGAACTCCTTCAAGGTTGCACTTGAGTTGTCAACAAGAAGCAACACTGACGTTGGTCCTCTTGCAAGACACACAAACAAACACACACAACAAAACAGCACTATAAAACAGTCCAGTGTACAGCAACATCCTCTTTATCAAACCATCAGCCTATTTTAACAGCCACGCAGCTGGGGCCCTTGTTTATTCGACGGTAATCGGGGGCCATTTGCTTGGGTAATTCCTCGCTCCTCCGAAAGGCTCTTACTCAAAGCCGACACAAAACTCTTATTTTGTTCTGCGGTTATTTTGTAATGTTATTTGTTATTTTGTTATTTGTTATTTTGTTATTTGTTATTTTGTTATTGTTATTTGGCGATTTAGTAGCGAGTTTGATATTGCAGATGACTGCAAGCGGGGAGTTGCAGCGTGTTGCATATGACTGTCATCTGGATGGTACCGGGGGGTGGTAAGTGGTTAGTAGTTGTGGTAGTGGTAGTGTAGGTGGTTGTGGTGGTGTGGGTGTGATATATATATGCTTGTGTAGTGGTTGTGGCGTGGGTTAGAAGAAGGGGGAGGGGGAGGGGTAGTTGTGGTAGTTGGAATGTCAGTAGTAATATTGTAATGGTTGTTGTGTGGGATTGAAAATGGTGGTAGTGGTGGTGATAGTGGTTGGTGGTGGCGGTGATAGTGGTATCAGTGATTATGGTGTTTAGAATCGTGGTAGTAATGGTTGTTGCTCTGGTGCACACGTCGTCCCAGGCGCCGCACACACACTTTGTGTGAGGTACAAAAGCCGTGTAAATTCCGAGATTGTTCATGATTCCTGGCCGTTTATGGTACATTAAGATAAGCTGTGGAGATACAAGCACCGGCAATTGCCACACACACACACACGCGCACGCACGCACACACACACACACACACACACACACACACACACACACACACACACACACACACACACACACACACACACACACACACACACGGCAAAAAAATAAAAACTATCTTGACATCTCTGGGTCTTTGTTCGTTTGAGATATCAAGGGATAACTAACTCATTGAACTAACTTCTATCTACATCACGACAGAAACATAACTATGTTATATAACTCCCCTTTCTGGCCATATTCAACGAAAAGGCATTAAATAAACAATTTGTAATGATCTGGCTAACTACCAAACCACGCAGTTAGGAGGGAAAGACGCCTTTTATTCCGACGAGAAATTGATTAGTAGTTAATATCTAGAAAAGTAAAATGTTCAATTAACTCACAATCGACTTGAGAATGGTCCAGGACGGACCGAAACGTCGTCGTCGTCCCTTCACTTTCTTGTGTGTGGTCTGGTCAACATACTAGTGAAGGTGACTACGAGAAAATATATGAACAAACCTCTCAGATCACAGTAACGTTACTTTCCGCCTTGTCGTACAAACATGCGACACAATGAGAGTGAATTTAACGGTCAAACAAGCACAAATCTTAGGTAATAACGAGGGCTTCTAGCGAACGAGACGGATCGTAAGAGTCTAATTCGACCTCTCGAGCATCTTCACCGAAACGTGTTCGAAATTCTTCCTCAAATATCATCTGAAGTTTCGTCGAGAATACTTGAAGTGTATCATTACTGAAACTCTTTTATTTTCATAAAAGAGAATACACTCTTTCTTATAAGTATTTTTATTCTTATAGATGGCATTAAAAGGTTATATGATTTATTTTTGGAAATGGTATGAGGACAAGGAGCTGGGATATGAGGACAAGGAGCTGGGGATATGAGGACAAGGAGCTGGGATATGAGGACAAGGAGCTGGGATATGAGGACAAGGAGCCTGGATATGAGGACAAGGAGCTGGGATATGAGGACAATGAGCTGGGATATGAGGACAAGGAGCCTGGATATGAGGACAAGGAGCCTGGATATGAGGACAATGAGCTGGGATATGAGGACAAGGAGCTGGGATATGAGAACAAGGAGCTGGGATATGAGGACAATGAGCTGGGATATGAGGACAAGGAGCGGGGATGAGGACAATGAGCTGGGATATGAAGACAAGGCGCTGGGATATGAGGACAAGGAGCTGGGATATGAGGACAAGGAGCTGGGATATGAGGACAAGGAGCTGGGGATATGAGGACAAGGAGCTGGGGATATGAGGACAAGGAGCTGGGATATGAGGACAAGGAGCTGGGATATGAGGACAATGAGCTGGGATATGAAGACAAGGAGCTGGGGATATGAGGACAAGGAGCTGAGATATGAGGACAAGGAGCTGGGGATATGAGGACAAGGAACTGAGATGTGAAAACAAGGAGCTGGGATATGAGGACAGCGCGAAGGAACGCCGTGTGGACCAGCGGGGATCGAACGCGGATCTTGCAAGAAGCGTGGGTGTTCCGACCAGTCCAAGTGTTGTAATTTTGAAAGCAATTTCCAGCTTCGTTTGACTCACAATGGTCGAAATTGGCCTTAAATCACACAGACGAGATACAGCGAGTGGACTCTCTCGGGGGGTATCTATAGATACCCATTTGGTTGGATCATCAATCTGGAGGAGTCGTGGATCCTCATCAACTTCAATAAATGAAGAATTGAGAAGTGGTGGTTGAGAGTTCAATCTCGTTTTCTTTTTCTAAGCGGATGGAAAACGGTGTCATCTCCGGTAAATAATTGGTTTCTTCACGCTAATGTAGAAATGTTAGCTTTTGAGTTGTCGAAGCGTTTGTCCGGTATTTAAGGTAATAGCCGGTTAATGCTTGCGGTAGTTAGCTAAAATCGGCCCCCCAGTCAGCGTGGTAACAGGACGCGGTCCGCAATTACCTGCTCGCGATGTCTCGCGTTCACTGTTAGCGAACATGACGGGGGAGTTTTTTTTTCCTTCCAGCGGTCGTAATTTGCGCCGGTTTTTTTTTTTGTCTTCGTTCAGCACGTTCATTAAACGCAAGACGCATATCAATCATCGTTGATCATGCCAGGGATCGCGTTCACTTTCTCGGGGGTATTTAAACGCAATTATAGCGAGAGGTCCGTGTGGTTTGGTAATTTTATAGTGGCGTTCTCCTTGGGGCTGTAATTGTTGAAAGCAAATTCTCGTTATAATTAATCCGTTTAGCATAACAGTGTATTTCAGAGGTTAAGTTTCGAAGGGCACTGCGTGTGTGTGTGTGTGTGTGTGTGTGTGTGTGTGTGTGTGTGTGTGTGTGTGTGTGTGTGTGTGTGTGTCTAAATATTTGTGTATTTGTTTTTGTATATGTTCTCACCTATTTTTGCTTGCAGTATCGAGCTTTAGCTCTTGGACCACGTGTATATATGTGAGTGTGTTAGACTGTACTCACCTAGTTGTGCTTCGGGGGTATATGAGGAGGGGGGAGGGTTGAATTTTGGCTCTTTGGTCCCGCTTATTAACCGTCAATCAACTGGTGTATAGATTCCTGAGCATTATGGGCTCTATCAAATCTGCTTTTGAAACTGTGTATGGAGTCTGCCTCCACCACATCACTGCCTTATGTATAATTGTGTGTTAGCTTGTGTGTATATTATGTGTATTTATGTGTATTTATGTGTATATATTAAGGGAGGAGGAGCAGGAGGAGGATGATATTGGGCATGAAATGGGAAGAGATAGGAAGACTAACTGAAGTAGTAGAAGCGATTAGGCCTCTGTGCTAATGTCATCATGGGAACCTCAGACGACCATAAGGTGTATAAGACGCCAAGAAAACCATATCAAAGACGACCATAACGACCCTTGGAGGCGGAGAGGGCTCCTGTAGACCTGCTAATGACCTGATAGACTTGGACAATCGCATGATCCAAGTCTATCGTCATTATCTATTATAGTCTATAAGTCTGTGATCAAATTATGGAACTAGTACAGGACGTAGATCATAATAGACGTAGAAATTTACTGAAATTTGGCCTTTTACTAACAGTTTCTTCTCAGATGTGTGGATCATGTGATTAATTTTTAGCCCCGTTGTTGTGACCTAATGGATTTTGGCAGACAGCTATAGACAGACAGACAGACAGACAGACAGACAGACAGACAGACAGACAGACAGACAGACAGACAGGCCCAATTCACTGTCAACTGGGACATTTCTCTGTCCACTAGGACTCTCCTCCGGTTCGTAGTGTGTACTCAACTATTTGTACTCACCTATTTGTACTTGTGGGGGTTGAGCTCTGGCTCTTTGGTCCCGCCTCTCAACTATCAATCAATAGGTGTACAGGTTCCTGAACCTATTGGGCTCTATCATATCTACACTTAAAACTGTGTATGTTTTGGAGTGTATACGGTGGAGTCAGCCTCCACCACATCACTTCCTAATGCATTTCATTTGGCAACTACTCTGACACTAAAAAAAGTTCTTTCTAATGTCTCTGTGGCTCATTTGGGCACTCAGTTTCCACCTGTGTCCCCTTGTGTGTGTTCCCCTTGTGTTAAACAGCCTGTCTTTATCTGTGCTTGTGTATTATTATTATGTGTGTGTGTGTGTGTGTGTGTGTGTGTGTGTGTGTGTGTGTGTGTGTGTGTGTGTGTGTGTGTGTGTGTGTGTGTGTGTGTGTGCGCGTGTGTTAGAGATAAATATATGTAGTAGATATAGAGGAAAAATAGATTGGTTAGAAAGGCGCGGTCCAAGAGCCAATAGATCGATTATAGAAACACAAATAGTAAAAACAAATAATAAACACAAACACACACACACAAACCCCACCAAACCTCCATTCCCCCCCCCCTCCCCCCCTCTCCCTTTGTTCAAAAAACAACTATACACCATCACAAACACAAAAAAAAAAAACAATCGCTCAATCACAATTACACCACCTCATCGTTACTCATATTAAGATAACCAGCAATAGAGGGATAACGACTGTATTACCCAGAGTGAGAATAAACATGCCAGAGGTAATTACCAGCAGTTTATAAACCGAACCCGAACGCGTTCATCATTGGTCAGCGGACTTCCTCAGGGCGAGCCGAACACAAATTTTGATACACGTATTGTTATTGTGGTATATTGGAGAGAGGTAAATCCTTCAAGAGGTATTTTATATATATATATATATATATATATATATATATATATATATATATATATATATATATATATATATATATATATATATATATATATATATTGTTGTAAAGCTTCCCAAGTAACTCATTGTAAATAATGCGTTTTTTTCTTTGGTAACTTATTCTCGATCTTGGGATAATGTTTTGAGCATTGTTAAAGTGGTTTATAATGATGAAATTAAGTGGCTGTCTCTTTATAATGGATTATTAAGCTAACATTAACTCACTAACTTAACATTAACTAAGAACTCACATTAGGAGAAAGAATCGTCTCGGGTCTTGTGTTATTGGTATGGGCATGATGTGTTTTGTCTAAGTAGAGTACTTGAGGTGAGGTGAGCTATCTTGGTTATCTTGAGATGATGATGAGAGCTGCTTGAGGGTCTTGTCGGCGTGTGGAGGTACATCTTATAATAGGTAATTATGTGATTCTCGTTACGATGGGGCTTAAGTACACGGGCACATACACACACACACAAGCACATGCACACACTCACACACAAGCACACGCAAACACTCACACATAAATACACACACAAACTACACACAAACTAGCAAATATATCAAATCCTTTTTGGTGATTAACAGTCTAGTTATAACACACCAAAAGGGGCTCACTTGTGGCTACATAATAACCATTCCACGCCTCCTTTCCCTTCCACTTTGTCCTTATACCCCTTTAGCTTCACCCCTCCCCTACTACTTCCTTCCTCCCTTACACCATTCCCTTCCCTTTCTCTTTCCATCTTTCACATGGAAAAGTACCTTTCTTGTTAAAATAATCGCTTCCTCCTCTACTTACTTCTCTTCCTCTTTTGCTCTATCCATACCACCCTCCTTCTCCCCCCCCCTCTCTTCATCCATCCCTCCATCCCTCTCTTCCTATCTATCTCTTGCTCCCTTCCTTCCTCTTTCCCTTCTTTCATTTATCTCTCTCAATTCTGACTCTAAATTAACCCATTCCTCTTTCTCACCATTGCTCTCAATCCTCCACCTTCCTTGAATTTCTCCTTTTTCCCTCCCACCATAGAATAAACGGTACTGCCAGAAACTACCAAATCAGGAAACTGTCAAAATCAAGAACTGTCAAAGCCAGGAACTCTCTAGACAAGGAAACTGTCAAAGTCAGAAGCTCTCAAGAGCCAAAAAGAGTCAAAGACAGGAATTCCCACAACTGTCAAAGTTGTGAGAGAGTTGTCAGAATTGAAATTGTCAGAGAATGGGGAGTAAAATACAACTTGTCCCTCAGTGCAAGGCTATAGTACACAGTACTATAGTACACAGTACTATAGTACACAGTACTATAGTACACAGTACTATAGTACACAGTACTATAGTACACAGTACTATAGTACACAGTACTATAGTACACAGTACTATAGTACACAGTACTATAGTACACAGTACTATAGGGCTATTGTATAGCTCCTACACTACACAGTACACAGTATACAGCAATACAATGATACGCCACGGAGTATAGCTGTAAAAAGTAATAATCGAGGGCACACCACTTTTCACGTGACAATTCAAGACGTTGAAATGCAAGGTGTTGCAATGGGAGGTTGCAACGTAAAACAATTTACAATATAAACACATTGGAGTATTGCATGGTAATATGATGCCCAAAGCAATATGAAAATGCGATACAGTGGGATATAGAACAGTATATTCAACCAATGCAATAAGATACAATAAATGCATAACAACGTAAGGCAAAACAGCGCAACATAGTGCAACATAGTGTAATGCAGAGCAATATAATGAAACATGAGCAAAATACAAAGGTTTACAATGCAGCATTATACCAAAGGTCAACAATGCAATATAATATGTAATAAAGCTGGACAACACAACAATTCAACATAATCTAAAATAATACATAGAAACAACAACATGAGGCAATACAAAACAATGAAATACAATACATTGCAAAAATACAAAACCATGACGGGGCCTGACGGCTGAGTACTCACCTAATTGTGCTTGCGGGGGTTGAGCTCTGGCTCTTTGGTCCCGCCTCTCAACCGTCAATCAACTGGTGTACAGATTCCTGAGCCTATTGGGCTCTATCATATCTACATTTGAAACTGTGAATGGAGTCAGCCTCCACCACATCACTTCCTAATGCATTCCATTTGCTAACTACTCTGACACTGAAAAAGTTCTTTCTAACGTCTCTGTGGCTCATTTGGGTACTCAGCTTCCACCTGTGTCCCCTTGTTCGCGTCCCACCAGTGTTGAAAAGTTCGTCCTTGTTTACCCGGTCGATTCCCCTGAGGATTTTGTAGGTTGTGATCATGTCCCCCCTTACTCTTCTGTCTTCCAGTGTCGTGAGGTGCATTTCCCGCAGCCTTTCCTCATAACTCATGCCTCTTAGTTCTGGGACTAGTCTAGTAGCATACCTTTGGACTTTTTCCAGCTTCGTCTTGTGCTTGACAAGGTACGGGCTCCATGCTGGGGCCGCATACTCCAGGATTGGTCTTACATATGTGGTGTACAAGATTCTGAATGATTCCTTACACAGGTTCCTGAACGCCGTTCTGATGTTAGCCAGCCTCGCATATGCCGCAGACGTTATTCTCTTTATGTGGGCTTCAGGAGACAGGTTTGGTGTGATATCAACTCCTAGATCTTTCTCTCTGTCTGTTTCATTAAGTACTTCATCTCCTATTCTGTATCCTGTGCCTGGCCTCCTGTTTCCACTGCCTAGTTTCATTACTTTGCATTTACTCGGGTTGAACTTCAACAGCCATTTGTTGGACCATTCACTCAGTCTATCCAGGTCATCTTGTAGCCTCCTACTATCATCCTCTGTTTCAATCCTCCTCATAATTTTTGCATCGTCGGCAAACATTGAGAGGAACGAATCTATACCCTCTGGGAGATCATTTACATATACCAGAAACAGTATAGGTCCAAGGACTGACCCCTGCGGGACTCCACTTGTGACGTCTCGCCAATCTGAGACCTCACCCCTCACACAGACTCGTTGTCTCCTGTTGCTTAGGTATTCCTCTATCCACCGGAGTACCTTCCCTCTCACTCCAGCCTGCATCTCCAACTTTCGCAACTTTGAGTGGACAGCGTTCGGTGTTCGTAGTCCTAAAAGTCCGGGTCTGATCCCCAATGGAGGCGGGGATCGAACCCGGACCCTCAGGACTACGAATACGAAGCTTTGTCCACTCAGCTGTCAGACCCCCAGACTCTGGTTTGACGTGGCATTTTCTATCAGAAAATCTATAACATGTTACGAACGTCTCAAGTCACATAAAAACCATATTTAACTCAGCACTATATTGGAAATGTTCGCCAAGGAGATGTCGGAAAGAGCTCACAAGTCAGCTGCGACCACATGCCTCGGCCGTCAGTTTCTTGAGTAGTCTCCCCTGGCACGACGTCCACCAGCGCCCTTTACAATCAATAGCAACAGCGACAGAAAATGGGATTGACTCTCTGGATAGATATCATGTATCCGACCCATTCCACCCCGGGTCCCCCTCGTCTGGGGCCAGTCTCCCCCCCCTTCCTCGCCCCCTTCCAAGACCCTTTCTCTCTCTGGAAGGGCTTAGAAGCCCTATTGAGAAAGGAAGCCAATATGCTTCGACTCCAATAACTATTTGGGGCTAGTCGATTGGAATGAGAATCAGAGGATAGGAAGAGTAGAAGAAGAGAAGGAGGAGGAGGAGGAGGAGGAGGAGGAGGAGGAGGAGGAGGAGGAGGAGGAGGAGGAGGAGGAGGAGGAGGGGGAGGAGGGGGATAAAGAGAGGATTGGGGGGGGGGGGGGGAAGAATTCTGTGTCCGAGTGTCTGGTACTGTGTGACTGTGCCAGCGTACTCACCTAGTTGCGCTCGCATAACTGTGCTTGTAGGGTCGAGCACTTAAGATTCTCTTAAGATCCCGAGACATTAACAGATTCTCTTAAGATCCCGAGACATTAACAGATTCTCTTAAGGCCCCCCCCCCCCCGGAAGGGGGGGGGGGTTCAACCGTTAGAAGTTCAATGCAGTGATTTTTTTTCATACACTTTTTTTATATATTTGCATATAAAAGTGTGAATTGAATTGACTTTGACAACTTTTTCATCTAATCATCCATTCTTCTCACATCTGTGTGTCTCATTTGTCTCTTCGCTTGCCAATTATGCACAAGCTCATGCACAAGCTCATTCGTTCGTCAATTTGAATGTCGTTTCTGCAACTGCTTTGTCAGTTCGCCTGAACTCGGGTGATTGACCATGAGTGTGGGAGCGTTTCTGCTTTCCTGAGTCAAAAATGACTGTTAAAAGACATTATTTTTCTTTCGTTTTCAACCGTCGATACATAATGAGGGAGAGAGAGAAAGAGAGAGAGAGAGAGAGAGAGAGAGAGAGAGAGAGAGAGAGAGAGAGAGAGAGAGAGAGAGAGAGAGAGAGAGAGAGAGAGAGAGAGAGAGAGGGAGAGAGAGAGAGAGAGAGAGAGAGAGAGAGAGGGAGAGAGAGAGGGAGAGAGAGAGATTAATTTTAAGCTTGAAAGAAAGAGAACGGAATGTACATACAGACTCAAGGACACACACACACACACACACACACACACACACACACACACACAACTTTGGCGGGACCAAAGAGCCAAAGCTCAACCCCCGCAAGCACAATTAGGTGAGTACAATTAGGTGAGTACAACAGAAGAGGACTGTTTGAGGCTTCAAGAAGACCTAGACAAGCTGAAGGAATGGTCGAACAAATGGTTGTTAGAGTTTAACCCAACCAAATGTAATGTAATGAAGATAGGTGTAGGGAGCAGGAGGCCAGATACAAGGTATCATCTGGGAGAGGAAATTCTTCAGGAGTCAGAGAAGGAAAAAGACTTGGGGGTTGATATCACGCCAGACCTGTCTCCTGCAGCACATATCAAGCGGATAACATCAGCGGCATATGCCAGGCTGGCCAACATACGAACGGCATTCAGAAACTTGTGTAAAGAATCATTCAGAACTTTGTATACCACATATGTCAGGCCAATCCTGGAGTATGCAGCCCCAGCATGGAGTCCATATCTAGTCAAGGATAAGACTAAACTGGAAAAGGTTCAAAGGTTTGCCACCAGACTAGTACCCGAGCTGAGAGGTATGAGCTACGAGGAGAGACTACGGGAATTAAACCTCACTTCGCTGGAAGACAGAAGAGTTAAGGGGGACATGATCACCACATTCAAGATTCTGAAGGGGATTGATAGGGTAGATAAAGACAGTCTATTTAACACAAGGGGAACACGCACAAGGGGACACAGGTGGAAACTGAGTGCCCAAATGAGCCACAGAGATATTAGAAAGAACTTTTTTAGTGTCAGAGTGGTTGACAAATGGAATGCATTAGGAAGTGATGTGGTGGAGGCTGACTCCATACACAGTTTCAAGTGTAGATATGACAGAGCCCGATAGGCTCATGAATCTGTACACCTGTTGATTGACGGTTGAGAGGCGGGACCAAAGAGCCAGAGCTCAACCCCCGCAAACACAACTAGGTGAGTACACACACACACACACACACACACACACACACGCGCGCACACGCGCGTGCATACCCAAATACCTGCAGCATCTCGGGTGTCAGAAGCCCAACGGAAATGTGTGATTTCTCAAATTTCAGCTAATCGCCCGGGCTTCACCACCTACTCGAAGCCCCACTCCCTTCCACCCTTCGATACACCCTCAGGAGAGGCTCCTCTCAGGGCTCCCTTGGAACCTTCACCCCCCCCCTTTCCCCCTCCCATTCCCCCCTCCCATCCCTTCGTTCAATCCCTCCATTTTTCCCCTTAGTCCCCCCCCCACAATCTTACCACAACACCGAACATATTTCATCCGAACAAATCCACAAGGGCCGTGACGAGGATTTGAACCTACGTCCGAGAGCATCCCAGACGTAGGTTCGAATCCTCGTCACGGCCCTTGTAGATTTGTTCATTTGATGCATCACGCTATTGTGATTTCTGTGTGTAATTATTCACCCATTACCTATTTCCACTATACTCCTCCTCCATGTGACATAGCTCCTGGGCTCCACCTATTACCTGAAGAGTACCCACGCCTCCACTTCTCTATATAATTCATTTGATCCCACTTCTTGTCCCGTTCGGGAGTCGAACCCGGAATCCCCCCCCCCCCCGATTGAGAGTCAAGAACACTTTTGCGTTTTCTAACATCTTTCATTCCTATTTTCACTTTGGAAGTTGATATAAAGATAGCTCAGTTCTATTGGCGAATCGTATTTCATATCTTGGCTAACTGGATGGATGAATGGATGAATGGATGGATGGCATGATCACTGACTGGTGGTTGGATGAGTGACTTCGTTACTGGATGAGATTTGGTAAGTTGTGAATGGTATTTACCTCACTTGGTTGTGGTTGAGACAGGTTGTGGTTGAGACAGGTTGTGGTTGAGACAGGTTGTGGTTGAGACAGGTTGTGGTTGAGACAGGTTGTGGTCGAGACAGGTTGTGGTTGAGACAGGTTGTGGTTGAGACAGGTTGTGGTCGAGACAGGTTGTGGTTGAGACAGGTTGTGGTCGAGACAGGTTGTGGTTGAGACAGGTTGTGGTTGAGACAGGTTGTGGTTGAGACAGGTTGTGGTCGAGACAGGTTGTGGTCGAGACAGGTTGTGGTCGAGACAGGTTGTGGTTGAGACAGGTTGTGGTTGAGACAGGTTGTGGTTGAGACAGGTTGTGGTTGAGACAGGTTGTGGTTGAGACAGGTTGTGGTTGAGACAGGTTGTGGTTGAGACAGGTTGTGGTTGAGACAGGTTGTGGTTGAGACAGGTTATGGTTGAGACAGGTTGTGGTTGAGACGGGTGTCACATGCAGGAGATGGAGCTCACAAACAATTGTTATCCCTGTAGCATCATCCATCCCACCTCCACCTCATCCAGCCCTATCTATCCCTACTCTATCCCCATCCAAGACTCATCTGCCCCCCCCCCACTTCTACTCCATCCAGACTTACCCATCCCCCTCTTATACAATTCTACAACCATTGAACCCTTCTACTCCTATCCACTTCTCCTAGCCCCTCACTTTTCCCAGCACACACACACACACACACACACACACACACACACACACACACACACACACACACACACACACACACACACACACACACGCACACACACATTCCAAGGTATCATGGCGTTATTGAGTGTGAAATAAAAATTGACACTCATCAACTTTAACCATCGCATATAACCAGTGACCTCCTCCTTGGCCCTTCCATTTACTCTCGCTATCGCTCTAAGCTCTACTCCTCAGGCAAAAGTGTGTGTTTTTTCAGCCTTTTATATCAAAAGCCTTGTTTTATTTCAAACTCAAACGAGACTTCCGCTTGTTTGTGGGACACGTGGGATTAGCTTTGTTTTAAATTTCTATTTTCTCTCTCTCTCTCTCTCTCTCTCTCTCTCTCTCTCTCTCTCTCTCTCTCTCTCTCTCTCTCTCTCTCTCTCTCTCTCTGAGGGCAAGGCTATAATTTCCTTTAATGTTAGTAATGGTATTAATAGTATATGTCATTGATCCAGAACTAATAGGAATAAGCAGTACTACTATTTTGGACTAAAAACTAGCAAGAATAATAGTGTGGGGGGGAGGGGTAGTAACTAACAGTATAATTTCTACAACATCTACCATTGCTACTGTTCCGATAGCCACAAGGAACAACCATACAAGCCACAGTAAGCAGTGACACTAAATGCTTACATTTGTGTTTAATGGCTATTTTTAAAGCTTTATACTTCCCTCTTCCAGCAGTTATTGCATGAGGGGAAAAAGGGTTTTTTGGTTAACTTTTCAGGCCTGGATTAGGTCACTTCAATGTTTATGTGTCCGGGGGAAACTAAACTAATCTGAGTGTTACTTTTTCGTGTTAGTTTATAGTGAGTTGACCAGATTACACACTAGAAGTGAAGGGACGACGACGTTTCGGTCCGTCCTGGACCATTCTCAAGTCGATTGTCAACTTACTTTAGCCACGTTATTGTGACTCATCGCCTTTATAGTGAGTCTTTCTGGTATTCACCCAAGCCTGTCTACACATCTTTCTGCTTGAGAGAGAGAGAGAGAGAGAGAGAGAGAGAGAGAGAGAGTTTGAGTACATTAAGAAAAGAAAATCCATGTACTAACACCCTCCTTTCTCCCTCATTCCTAGTTACTCCTCTTTCTCTTCCGTCTTCTTCTACCTATCTACTTACAATTCTCTATCACCCTCTCTCATTTTTCTTCCAATCAGGTCCCCCCCATTTTTCTTTGCCTCACTCACCCATTCCTCTTCCAAATCCCAACACATTCATTTGCTATCCCTAATCCAAGTTCTTAATTCCCTATCTCACCTATTCCATCTCTTACATTTATAGCCTCCTTTCCTCTCTGATAAACCTATCTCTCTCTCTCTCTATCATGCCACTTCCCTGTTCCTCAGCTCCTCTCCCTCTTCAATTCTCCTTTCTCGTTTTTTTCATTATCCCAATCGTGTTCTTTTATTTCCCCTTTTTCTTCCCATCTATTCCCTGCCCCTCACTCTCTCCTTAATTTTAAAATCCCTATCCTCAACCACAATCTATCCCCACCATCCTCCCACATCCGCAATTACCCATTTGTGTCTATCCCTATTATCTATATCTCCTTCCCTAATTATCCAAATGTCTTCACACATCCAAAATCCCCTTCTACAATGATACATTACTTCCCCTCCTTCCCATCCAACACCTCTTCCGCTATCCGACGCTCCCACTATCCTTTCCTCCCGCTATCCTTCCCTCCCGCTATCCTTCCCTCCCGCTATCGAGGCTCGTTCACGTAATTCTGCACGGCCGTCTAAACCATTTGATAGGCGCTCCTGCCACTAGCTAATGATCTCTCTCTCTCTCTGTCTCTCTCTCTGCCTCTGTCTCTCTCTCTCTCTCTCTCTGTCTCTCTCTCTGCCTCTGTCTCTCTCTCTCTCTCTCTCTG